>NW_003852399.1:45500214-45541190 GCF_000181295.1 Otolemur garnettii
TATATATAAAAGAACATGGGTCCTCACTGGAAAAGTGTATATGTTGGCTTTAGGAACTAAAAGTCCTCCAACTTTCTAAATAGCTAAGGCCTCTTAGGATTTCAGAATACAGAGAGGAAAATTAGGTAGGAAATGTGCTAGTAAGTAACTGACAATAACAATCACAACATTTCTGTACTGGATGTGCCATGTACTAGGGGCTAAATCTGTCATGTGAATTATCTCACATAATGCTCACAAACCCTGTGGGATTGATCCAGAAGGTCAACAATTACTGGTGAACACCCCTGGAGGAAAATAAGTTCTGGGATTTCAAATATTTTGAATATTAGAAAGGAAATCTAATATAGGTATATATCATCATCACTTTGTAACCATTATCATTTTTTGGAACAACTTGAAAAAATATCTACTCTAAAGTGGGGCGTATGAAGACAGTAGGCTGTTCACATTTTGCCACTGAAAGAAATTATTCTACATCTTAAAACCATGTTTTTGAGATTTGGGGGTTTTAAAATCATTTATAAATATTGGACTAATTTGTATTGAGGTTGTGCAAATTAGTATAATATGTGTGGAAAATAGTATAGAGATTCCTCAAAGAACTAAAAGTAGACCTCTTATTCAACTCAGCAATCCCACTACTGAGTATCTACCCAAAGGAAATTATTTTATCAAAAAGACAAGTCCAATCTGTGAAATGTAGAACATAGACGTTTGGGCACAATAATCAAGTAATTGAGGTGAAAGCTATGTTGATTGGTTAAATGTAATCATGCTGGATTGTATTAAAAAAATCAGCACATTGTACCCCACATATGCATGAATGTATCCAAGATCTGTGTGTATTTGACTTAATAAAAGAAAAAAAAGAAAAAAAAGACATCTACACTCAAATGTTTAATGAAGCACAATTTGGATTGCAAAGATATTGTATCAACTCATCATAGGGAATAGAGGAAATGTGATATATATGAGGGCTGTCTGGAAAGTATCCGGTCATGTAATATTAAAAGTATGGAAAACAGTGGAAAGATACTTTCTGGACAGCCCTCATATATGCCATCAAGCACTACAAAAGCTTGATAACTAGGATCTACAGAGAACTCAAATTAATCAATATAAAAAAAGCCAAGAATTCCTATATCACTGGGCAAGAGAAATGAATAAAACCTTCTCTAAAAAAGATAGATGAATGGCTAACAAGCATATGAAAAAATGCCCATCATCCCTAATTATCAGAGAAATGCAAATCAAAACCACTCCGAGATATCATCTAACCCCAATAAGAATGTCCCACATCACAAAATCTCACAACTGCAGATGCTGGCATGGATGTGGGGAGAAGGGAACACTTCTACATTGTTGGTGGGACTGCAAACTAATCCATCCATTTTGGAAGGAAGTATGGAGAATCTTCAAAGAACTCAAACTAGACCTCCCATTCGATTCTGTAATCCCATTACTGGCCATCTACTGAGAAGAAAAAAAATCCTTTTATCATAAGGACATTTGCACTAGACTGTTTATCGCTGCTCAATTTACAATCACAAAAAATGTGGAAATAGCCTAAATGCCCAACAACCCAGGAATGGATTAAGAAGATGTGGTATATGTATACCATGGAATACAATTCAGCCATTATAAAAGATGGAGACTTTACATCTTTGGTATTAAACTGGATGGAAATGGACCACATTATTCTTAGTAAAGCATCAGAATAATGGAGAAGCAAGAATCCTATGTACTCAATTCTGATATGTGGACAATTGATGACCTAGTACATGGTGAGGGGGGTAGGAGAAGGAGGGTGCAGAAAGAGGAAGGAGGGAGCTGGTGGGGATGTCATGATGTGTGACACACCTCTTGGGGACAGGACATAATTATAACAGAGACTTTACCTAACAAATGCGATCAGTATAACCTGGTTATTTGTACCCTCAATGAATCCCCAACAAAAAAAAAAAGGAAGGAAATAAGGGATTCACAGCAACTTGGATGGAACCAGAGAGACCATTATCCTAAGTGAACTACCTCAGGAATAAAAAAAGCAAACACATATTCTCACTAATTAATTGAGGTAAATGTTGAGTGTACTTGGGAACAACAAGAAATAGAAGACATTGGAAACTCAGAAAGGGGGAAGAATAGAGGGGAATGAGGGAAAGAACCTAACTACTGAGTATAGCAAACACCATCCGGTGGCAGGCACATTGAAAGACCTGATGTCAGTGTTATAAGTGCATCCATGTGACAAAAACTTTTGTACTCTCTTCAAATTTTGAAATTAAAACTAAATAAATTAAATTGTGTACGAAGATTTTAGGCCTATTTTCCTCTATCACCAATATCTAACATTAGTGTGATACATTTGTCACAATTAATCAACAAATATGGATATAACATTATCAACTTAGGTTCATACTTTTTTCAGATTTTTATAGTCTTTGCCCAGTATCCTTTTCTAGGATGCCACACTGCATTTTATCTGTCCCATCTCCTCTTGGACACAGCAGTTCCTCACACTTTCCTTTACCCCAGAGTCAGCTGGATTTGCCGGAAACCAATCATTCCTTCCTCCCTGTGACTCAAAACTATCACTGCAATGAAATACCATTCTATCACTGCCCACTCCCATAGAAATCCTCAAATAATACTAGCTGCTTCTCCTTTGTTTTGCTTTTTTTCTTATTGCATGGATCCAGTAGAAATAAAATGGATCAATATCTGAAAAGACTCTCCTAGTCTCTCCACTCCCTTCCCCTGCCACTTCTTATCAGAGACGACAGCAAGAACTAAATGCCTCATGAAAATTGCCTCCTGGAAGCCCACCCACTAGCTCATCAGGCATACACCCAAACCTGTCTCACTCCAATGAAGATTCAGACTGCTATATGCATTGGTATAGATATGTTTTAATCACTAAACTAGTTTTTACTGCAATTACCTATGGCATTTCAAGATGTTCCCTGATTTTCCTGATCCACATATGAGTCGTTAATCTATCTATCTATCTATCTATCTATCTATGTATGTCCGTTTGTATCACACAATTACAAGTTATATTTTTCATAGTACTTGTCAGTCTTCTAATACAAGACGAAAAAAAATTTTTTAAAAACCACAAGATTTTGTTTTTGGAAGCCCTGAAACCAAAAACTATTAATAAAATCTTGAAAAAAATTCCCCTCATCCAATTTACTAATTTTTCAATCCCCAATGGGGAATAAAAGCGGGTTTTACAAATGTGTGCAACCCACACTGGTGTCTGTTATTTTGTTTTCTTTTCTCTCCCTCAAACTCAATATCCATACTATTGTTTTATTGACAGAGACACTATGTCAGCTGGCATGTCCCACCTAGGTCAGGAGAACTGTTAATTTGAGCATTTCTCTTTTTTCTCTCCGACCCGCTGGGCCCGCAGGATTCCCATCTTTAGTAGGCCTCATTACCCTGTGCCCAAGAATTCAAGATGCCAAAATTAAGCAGCCCCCTTTAGGGAAAAGTTGAAGAGAATGCTCTCATCCTTGTTTCTTAAAAAGAGAGTGAAGCTCTGATGTTTATGTCCCAATGTCTTGGGTTTTCTAGAAAACCAGAAATTTTTAATTCATGGTTGTCTTTCTCTGTAGGATCCAGACAGTCATCCAGGCATAAGTAAGTGACAAGCAAACTCCTCTCAGATTCATTAGTTGTGCTCATCTGAGATTTAGTTGCCAGGTTAAGCTTGTGCTGGGATAGTTCCTCTCCCAAGGATCTTTTTTTCTTCCTGAAGATAAATTTCTAATAGAAATATTGCAACATTTTTGGTATGGCCTTAAGTGACACAAATTGGGGAATCTCAGAACTACATGGGGGGAAATTTTTGAAAGTTGTCTTTGTATAACTCATGTGCTAGTTGTCAATGAAACACAATGTACATTTTGGGAGACCCAAGTAAGAGTATAGAGGGATGATGTAAGTTTCTAGATATGCATAGAACTGCATAACCACAATGGAAATTAATCCAGACTCAACAGTCTCATTAGGGTAATCTCTTTTGTCTAAGCTGCCTGGGCCAGCGTCTATTCTAGTTCTGTCTTCAGCTTCTTTAATTTTTATGGTTCTTCACATTTTTATCATCATCTTTACCTTTTTTTTTTGTAGAGACAGTGGAATGCTGCGGTGTCACAGCTCACAGTAATCTCCATCTCTTGGGCTTCGGCGATTCTCTTGCATCAGCATCCCGAGTAGCTGGGACTATAGGCACCCACCACAACGCCCAGCTATTTTTTTGTTGCAATTTGACCAGGGCTGGGTTTGAACCCGCCACCCTCAGTATATGAGGTTGATATCCTACTCACTGAGCCACAGGTACCACCCTCCATCTTTACCTTTTATACTCCTCCACCTTCTCCTTTTCCCTCTTGCTTTCACATTTGTTAAGTATTTCAAAGTATGTTCCAGGTACATAGTCAAATTTTTGTCTCTCCCTGCAGTACTAGTATAATGTAGTCTGCTAGTCCCTGAACTGCTTAGTTATAGTCAATAATGAGAAAATCATAGAAACTGAAAGGAACCATTTAGAAACTTTTATAGCTATTGAACATTGCTACGACATCGAATTTTGAGCTTGAAAAATTGAGTCATAAAAAAATGAAGCTTATATTTGTCTATGCATTTTTTTCTTAACTTCATTTTTCTAATATTTTTCTTTTTTCTTAATTGAACACAAGGATCAGTCTGCAACAGACTGGGAATTAAATAAAAAAAGAAAAAACTACCACTGCTCAGCTGGCCTACTTAAACCTGTTGTAATAATACTTCTTTAGCAGATGAGATGAATGTATTACTAGTATATTGGCTGGTTTCCAGAATCTATGAGCTGGGTGAAGTTTCAGGCTTAGATAACTGTTGGGAATTCAAGGAAACTAAATTGGACTGATGAAGATTCCACTAACGTTGTTGGTGCTACCACTGTCACAGAGAGCCAGACACGGGACCTCAGGAGGTCAACTGCTGCCTCCTACTTCATCCCTAGGACAGTGGCCTTACTCTCCATGATTTTTGACAACACCTGTTCTACATTCAAGTTTCTGGCTTAGAATATCCAATTGGCCATGCCAAGATCCTTCCTTGAGGAAAATGCCCATAGGGTCTATGAATTCTGCCAACAATGTCCATCCTACCTACGGTAGCTCATCTTTTCTCAAGAGCTAGACTTCAGTTATATGCAATAAGTCAGCAGAAGGTTCCTGGGAGGTTCCAGGGTTATTAGAAATCCTGACAGGATTCCAACTAGGCTTTAAGATCCACCGTTAAGAAAACATTCCTAAAGCATAAGACATTTAATTTTTTTGTCGAACTAAAAGCATTCTTATATAATTGCTGTAAACTTAGGAGTTTCTGTGCCCCCACTGACTATGTTTAATTAAGGACCTAAAGCCTTATAATTCCCAGAAGTATAAACAGTGATTAATATTGTTCCTTACTGAGTTCTCATCTCCTAGAAGAGATGGCATCTTATATACAAGCCAATGTTCTCTAGAAATCATAATAAAAGAAATATCAAACCTTTGTGAAAGTTGATGGGACATTCGTAAGATTCTGAACAATATTCCCAGGTAATGCTGGCATCGTCTCTCCTTAATGTCTTGTTTTCCTTTGCAAAATAAATATTAATAAAGTAATTTTGTGCTTTCTCAGCAGAGAGACAGAATTGTGTATCTAATAAGAAGCTGCTATTAAGGAACAAGGCAGAAGAAGATTCTAATAACAGGAATAAAATAACACACAGTAATGTATCATGGGAGAACGAAAATACTCAAAACTTTGGTGTGTGACAGAAAATAGTGTTTTTGATGGTGAGATGAGGCTTGGGAAGAATTTGTTGTTTTCTTTACTGCAGAATTGGATAGGAAATAGTTCCAATGACTTAGTATGTGACAACCTCTTAGTTATTATTCAAATTAAAGTGAGTTTCTGGAGCATGCCATGTCTGTAAGCCTGACGTTTGTAGAAATGACAGCGTGTCTGAGAAAAAGCTTTTAGCATATTCTCAGCAGTAGCTAAATGTGAAATGTGAGACTTCTCTCTGCTTTGCTAAATGAATTTTTATGGAGAAATGATGGGTGATTGTATTATTTTTGAGAGTAAAGGAGGATTTAGGATGTCCTTAATGTATTTTGCTTCAATGTCCCCTGTGTCCCTATTCTGCAAATGAGCCAAGTTTAAAATTCACAGAAATGCATAAAAATTACGATACTGTATAAAAGACAATGTCATAGAGCGCCAAAGCAATAATAATTTTGGTGATAAAGAGTGGAAAATAACATTTAGGCAAAAGTAGGTCTAATAAATGATATCCTAATTATAATGTGGAAAATGTAGCTAGTATGATCTATAAAAGATACATCAATGGCTCGCATTACTGTTCCAAGCTCCTTGTCCAGGCTCAAATAGAAATGTCTCAAGAGCATGCCTGTTACAGAACATTCCACACCACTACAATCCTATGGCTTGGACCTGAAGCACCCAATTCTACCTCTGTGATGTCAAGAGAAAGCTAATCCTTTGACAGACTCCAAGAGCTACCCTAAAAGCCCAGCCTGTGTCAGCGCTATTGGGATAATTATTACAGTGTTTTTACCAGAGTGGGCTCTTCCTGCAAGTGTAAAACATAAATTACAGGATCTCCCAATGGGAATACACAATGAACTTCGAATCAATCTTTCGAAGTACGAATGTCAAGATTGATGACATTAGTAGAATGATCTGCTCATTAACCTGCTTTGCTGGAAGTTTGCAGGAACAGCTAACTCCCTATTGCTCTGAATCGATGGAGGTTCCAATTCTAGTTTAGGACTATTTCATAAGATCTTTCTGAGACATTATTCAAAGACCTGGCTTGGTGACATCTCTTTCTTGAGATGTGAATTAAACAAGGAACACAACTGGCACCAGTCATAAGTGTAGATTCTTTCCATCGCCCTCACTACTGTGAAGGGAGGAAAAAGACATAATTCTATCAAAATTAATGGAATGCTATTTTCACACCAGCAGATAAAATTTCATGAGGTGTATATAAACAATTCCGAACCCATCAACTTTGCATGCTCATGTTGCTACAGGTTGTTGAGTCTACAGGGATTGTAGATTGTCATTTGAAAACCAGGCCCATTTTCTATTTAATTTTGCATGCCCACTTCCTTGCTTATTAATGATACTTAAACAAATCTGAACAGGTAAAGGCAGCAGTAGAGATATGGATTGCTATGAGAATCACATTTTCTTCTTGCTTTATTCCTCCCCTTTACAAACAACAATAATGTACTAACTGAGTGCTTATGACAGACAGTATTCCAAGTGCTTTGGACTCTAATTGATGGAATGTCCATAATGATGTTACAAGCTTCAGCTATTACTTCTACACAGAGTAAACTTTGGCATGGGAAGGTTAAGTAACTCGGCCAAGATTCTGCAGCTGTTGTGAGTCTAAGCCATGATTACAGCCCAGGTCTGGAGCTCCGACCTTAGTCATTCCACTATGCCATTGACAGGAGTATTTAAAGGAGAACGACAAAACTGATCCCCTCAAAAATTTGGGGTCCTTCGGTAGCTAGTCACTGTATTATCTGTTAATTAGCATGGTTCTTCAGTAAAGATTCTTTATTTTGAATCAACTAGAAGTTTACCTTTTTTTATACATTTAAAATAAATCTCTTTCTTATAGCACTCAACTTCACAAACATTAAGCACCTATAATAATGCAAAATAGGATAGGCTGTATATTTATAAGATAATGTCTCACTACTAATATGAAACTACTACGTGATCTATACCCTCACAGAAGGAAAAAAAAAACACACAATTAAATTCAAGTAAGGGGGAAGGAGAATAAGGGATGGGGTTGGGTAAGCTCTGACCTAACAGATGCAATATAGGAGTATATGGCACACCTCCTACCTGAAGGGCTCAACTACAACTTGGATTTTTACCTATCAAATACAAGCAATGTAACCTAATCATTTATACCCATACATTAAGCTGAAATTTTAAAATAAAAGATAATGTTTTGAGCTGTATTTCTACCAGTCTACTTGGAAATCTTAGTATGTGAGAGAGTATAATGGAGTAAAATATTTGAATACATAATTTGATATGTCTTTTTTTTTTATACAGAGCCTCAAGCTATCCCCCTGGGTAGAGTGCTATGGCATCACAGCTCACAGCAACCTCCAACTCCTGGGCTCAAGCGAGTCTCCTGTCTCAGCCTCCCATGTAGCTGGGACCACAGGCGCCTGCCACAACGCCTGGTTAATTTTTATTTATTTATTTATTTTTTTTGGTTGCAGCCGTCATTGTTGTTTGGCGGGCCCGGGCTGGATTCGGACCTGCCACCTTAGGTGTATGTGGCTGGCGCCTTAGCCACTTGAGTCACAGGCACCGAGCCGATATGTCTTTTAACATACTGGTTGTGTACACCTAAAATACAATTCAATGTTTTCATTGCATTAGACAGAACAACTTCTTCCATTATAGAGTCAGCCTTTACCTGCCACATGGACCCTGGTCAGCACACTCTGGGTATTAAAGCACCTTCCCTTGGTGTGGTGGGCAAAGGGGTGTTTGCAATTCCCTGCAGTCTTCTAGTTTAAATTGATTCAGGCATTAATTAAATTCATGTAAAAGTGCTTGCGGCACTTACATCTCATTTTCAGATTAAAGTAGTAGTAGTTGTGCTAATGTCTTCCGTTGCTGTTATTTTTTGTTTTGTTTTGTGTAAGGACTGATTTCTGTGCTTCTGTCTTTCAGAAAGATGCTTCTAAAACAACTGCCATTTCCTAGTACAACGAAGGACAGAGAAGTATTACATTCACGTTTAAGAGCATCAACTATGGTGTTAGCATATATGCTTTCAACAACCACGTAGTTTGCTTGTAACAATCAACTGCCTTAACTTCACTTGCTTCGTGCCACTTTTTGCCCTACAGGAATTGGGACCATCTGTTCCTAACAAGGCTGTTTGTCTATTCATTAATTAATTCTATAGGCCAACAAAGAGTTCTTTACCTTCTGTGGGGCCCCGGTATGGTTCTAGACAGTGGGGAACCTATCTATAATGAGCAAACCAAGTCTCTTCCTTCAGAAAAATGGCAGTGTAGCATTGTTGGAATTAAATAAGAAAAATGTATGTATAACCCCCAGAGCCTGATGCATGATGAATCCTGAAAATGCATTAGCTATTTTAATAGCTAACCTAAGTCATTTGCTTCACTGGTAAGACTTTAGAAGGATAAGGAAACTTATTCTCAGGCTCGGATTGTCTCTGGGAGACCCAGAGCCTAACAAGTAAAGAAACATGAGGACTGAGATGGTGTGTGGAGGCACAGTGTGGGTTACTAATTCTGCTCAGAGCTCTTTGGAAAGTTGCACAGAGAAGGGTATTTGGTATTTGATATTTGAGCCAAATGAAAAGAAGGGAAAAAAATTGGGCACAAGGAACAGAATAAGTACAAGCCAACAGATGCAAAGCTGAATGGCATTTATCAGAACAGAAACGAACAGTTTGACCAGAGTACAGAAAATCAGAGATAACCCAGTGAAGCAAATCATGGTCTTATCATACATAGCCTCAAATGCTAGTCGGAATTTGGAAATCGTTCTAAATACATTGTGGAATCACATGAATGTTTCAATCCTGAAAATGACGGCACCAGATAATGCAGTTTAGAAATTGCACAATTAGCAGTACAGATCGGAGCAGGAAAGCCTGGAAATGAGAATGTACCTTATGATTTATGGTAATAATTTAGGTAAGACGTAAAAACTGGCCTAGTTAGGGGAGAGGGGAGGCGCATGACAAAATCACTTTGAGGGAGAACCAGAATTTTGTGAAAAGGAAGAGGTAAGGAAGAGATTGGGGAGAGCAGATCCTTCCAAAGGACCCCTTCATTGTCCTTTTGGAGGTGATACTGAACGTTGAAAGAGTCAAGAGTTCAGAGGGATAAAGAAAGAGAGGTGGCGGGAAAGAGAGGGAGAGAGTGAGAATGGGGGAAGAGAAGAAATGGCTAGTTATGGGCAGACAGATGCCTGAAGTTTAATCAAACTATACTCTGTGTGCGTGTATGTGTACACATTTATACATAGATACATATGTATACATAAATACATATATATATTCTATCATTATCATTTTGAGAATGTCCTTTTTAAATGGCTAAATTGCTATAGTTTTTAAAAATTAGAAACACACAGAAACAGGATACAGTGAAGAAATATGTACCAATTTCACAAAACACAAATAGAATAGATTCATGGATGAAGATATAGCCCGTTTAGGGCCTGGAGGGTAAGATTAATGAATAAGAACTAAGAACTGAAGACTTACAATTGAAAATGGCATCAGAGAGAAATACATTTTATTGTAATAATTTTTGCATGTAAAAGAGAAAAATAATCTCAAATTTGGGAATTAAGGAAGTCATGAAAATAGACAGAGTAATTATAATTTTATAAAGAGAAAATTAAGGTTCAGAGAAGACTCATAACTGATAAAATGACCTGACATTCAAACTCCAATCTCTTTCTTTAATTTTTTTTTTTTTTTTACAATTTGAAAGACATTTCCTCTCCTTACCTTTCAGATGTAAGATGAGATACTTACTGATAAAAGAGAATATTTACTTACTGTCATAATAGATGTCTTGTTTGGATACAGAAAGCAATTGTATTTTCTCTTATCATTCCCTTTAATGCTGGCCTTTTAATAACACATAATTATTAACATAACCAGCAAAGTCCACATTAAAACTCAACATTCTACCAATTAAAAACATCTTCCTTCTCTGTGTGGTCTTTCTTAGGTGGAATGTCCTGGATTGCTGTTCCTCCCTCCCCTACTCCAGTTTCCGGCCTTTCCAGAATGGGTAATTTGGGATGGTGTAGAGAAGTTAAGGCAGCAAAGGTCCTAAGAGACTGTCAGGGTTTTAATTTGGTCTTCTGACTTCTCTCAAAAGATGCTTTTATGTATTTATCATTAATATCTATCCTCAGTGGAGACCTCCCATTAAAGTTTCCTGGAGATGGAAATGCTTCCTTCTGGCTGACAGTCAGAATGTAACAGCCTTTCTGCTTCTGCATCTAGAAATCTGCTCCTGAGTCATTCTGAAAGCGCCCCTCACTCCTGGCAGAAAGCATTCTTGAGTAGGATCGTGGAAAGACATCTCCCTCCTCCACCATCTGCCATTGGCACAACTGAGAACCAGTGTGGTCTCCTTGCTCTGCTAACAGACCAGCCAGCGCAGAGGTCAGTAACTGTCACAGTATCCCCCAAATCACAGCAACACCCATGAAGCTCCATGAGAAGTTCTCATGAAGCAGAAGTGCCCTTGGCAATGCACTAATGGGGCTGAGGGCTGCGGTAGGAAGCGTCCAAGATGACTTCATTTCACAGTACATCAGCTTCTTTTCCCCTCTATATTTCTTGGGGAAGCTTCCCATTTCTCAGTCACACAAGCACTCAGACGGTGCACATCAGAGGCTGAAACTTCTGTGTTAATCTTCTGCTGTTTACTGCGTATTGTCCCAGAGCAATCGATGAGCACCTATATTTTCTTTCTTTATGAGGCAAGAGGGATCACAGGAAAATAAAACATATACATGATGTTTGGCATTTCACGCTTTAATCTGCAACAAATTCACGCTTCATATACCTTCTGGTGAAGTAGAAAAATTAGAAATCAAATAGGCATCCTGTGTGTATTCAAATATATACTCTTGAAGCCAATTATAACAAGGAAGTTCTCGTGCTTCCCTTCCTCTCACCAGTACATCCTGTTCGCTTCCTCTTCCTCTCTGTCCTTCCCCAGCCCTATCCTGACTTCCATTCATTCTGTTTTTTCCTTATGGCATTTTAGAAAAATTCTTTTTTCAACTCTCCTCCCTGAAAAATGATTGCTCTAGGAGGGTTCACAGAGCTATTTTCATTCCAGTTTAAGCTGTTTCTCCAGTGCATGACAGTAAATTTGTTTCAAAAGGGGTTGCATCACCTGAGCTGGGTCAAGATCCACAGAGGAATCTGTTATTTCTTGAACCGTCTCTGTCAACAGCTGTGCACAGAAACAATGCTCGGTCACTGTCATCTTGGTGCAGGATGGGAAATTGTTACAACAAGGAATAAAAGATGTCAAGTATATTAAAATATTAGCTTGAGTGTACTAAAACTTGCCATTAAATGATTTCTCTATGGAATGTGCACCCCCACACTCATCAATATGATGATTAAGCGTATTTTCAGAACAAGAAAACGGCAGATAATGTTTGTATTGGCAGCACTAATCCTTTAGGTTTTATTTATGGATGTTTTAAAAATTTTTAAAATAACATCTGATATAAAATACTTCCTTATCCTCAGCTCTTAATTTTGGCTTTCCTATCTCCTGCCAATAGTAACACCATGGCCAACCTTGCCCCCCCGCTCTACACCCACTTTAATGAGCAGGCACACCACACCACCCACTCTCCATTAGATTTATAGCTATATAAATGTATAAATATTTCACTCACTCTGAAAGAACTACTTGATCTGTTAGATATTGTATTAGAACTTGTGTTCAAAAAGTAAAATGCTCCCCTACATAAATGAAGTAGAAGCTGCTCAAATCTAAAATAAAAAGATTTCTTTGCTTCTTTCAATTACAGATATTCGGTTGATTACAGAGAGCAACCTCCTGGGAGGTTGACTGAGGAAGAAAGGACGTGATAATGGGGACCATTGAAGAAATAAAATTGGTTTTTCATTGAAGAAGTGAAATTATAGAAGAGGAGGCCTGTCATTTTTGCACTAGAGAAGTGAGGCTTCTAAAAATTAGAAGGCAGGTGTCATGAAACTCAAGACAATGAATTAACTTCTCGCATGTGGGATTCCAACAGTTTCCTTCCTTACAAGCTTCATGTCATTTGCTGAGGTCTATTTTGCCTTCCTCCTGACCACTGTCTGTATTCTCTTTTCTATTTTCCCCCCAACTCTCAGTGCTGGACACATCCTGTAGGAAAGCAAGATTGAACAAGGAAAAGAGGAGCTTGGGAAGTAAGGAAATGCTTTATGGATCACAAACAAGGAATTGCATCAGTCAGTGGGGTTTTATCCAGACAAGCATGTGCCTCCCTGCAAGGCATAAACTTAGCCTTTCTGTCACAAAGTAGCACCACACACTAGGCCACAGAGAAGAGCTCCCAGACCTGGGTGCTCTACCTTCGCTAACCTCAGTGACAGACAGCAAAGGAGGCCTTGTCTGCTTTCTGCAATGACCTTTTATGAAAAAGATTAGGAAAACTCAGAAATTCAAGGTCAAAGTCAAGTAAATTTTTTTTGAGACAGAGCCTCAAACTGTTGCCCTGGGTAGAGTGCCATAGCATCACAGCTCACAGCAACCTCCAACTCCTGGGCTCAAGCGAGTCTCCTGCCTCAGCCTCCCAAGTAGCTAGGACCACAGGCGCCAGCCACAACGCCTGGCCATTTTTTGGTTGCAGCCGTCATTGTTGTTTGGCAGGCCTGGGCTGGATTCAAACCCGCCACCTTATGTGTATGCGGCTGGCACCTTAGCCACTTGAGCCACAGGCACCAAGCCAAAGTTAAGTAAATTAACAAAACAGTTTGTCTACACAAATATGGTCAATGAAATGGAAAAATGTAGTGGAAAAATGGGACCAAGATTGAACTCCAACCACTGCTAAATAATTGTAGAGTTTGGGGTGAGACATTTGTTTTCTCTTCATTTCAGGTTTCTCCTCTAAACATGAGAAGGTTAGATCATATGGACATTTCTTTCCACTTCAATCAGAGATTAGGACTGAATAAAGTGCAGAATTTGTCCATATTTTTTCAAATGTAGCATATGTTCAAAAAATTGTGAACACAGTCAAGTCCAAGCTTGGATAAATGGCAATTAAACATGCAATTGCCACATTTAAAACTCCGGTAGAATTCTCATTCTAAACTCAAATCAAATTATAATTCTTCCATTCTTAAATTCTTATTCACTCTGGTGATTATTCAAGTAAAAATGCAGCATGTGGAAGGCAACTCAATTATTTCCCAGTATAGCGACTTTTAAAATATGGCCAAACTAAAGTTAATCATGCTTGATCCTTGTTTGCAATTGAAGATATGCATGACTCCATGTCCTTTTCCAGAGACTTCTTGTCCTGGATATAATTTTGGCTTTTATAATAACATAATTAGCACTCTTTCATAGAGAGTGGAAAAATCTCTCTCCTTCTAGAGAACCAAATTAATTGAGTCCATTTTGACTCCACAAACAGGTCGGGGATTGTCATTACAATTATAAACTGAGAAGACTCAGCCTCTCGGACCTTTCACCTTAATCCACCCTTTCTCTCCTCTAGGGAAAGCCAAGCATTAGCTGGAACACCTTCTGGGTTCTAGTTCTCACTCTTGCCCCCAAGACCATCTGTGACCTTGATTGTAGATTTAGTGCTCAAGGTCTCCACCTGCAAAGTTACACTAGAAAATTAGCTGAAGCTAACATTCAATAAATCTGCTTATTCTTATTTTTAGACTTTAATTCCCTAAATGAAATAAATGGAGTAATATTAGTTACATCAATGGCACTGCTAAAGCGCTCATTGAGCTTCAATAATAAGAGTAACAATAACAATAAAATTTTATGGCTCTTTTTCTCAAAGGAAATTAGAACACTCCACCAACATTATTGTCTCATTAATCCTCGCATCTTCGAAAACAGTGTAGCATTGTGTGGATGGAAGGGCGTGAGCCAGGGAGGCAGACAGAGCAGTTTTCCATTTACCTACCTGGAAACTGTCTAGGTAATGGGTAACCGAGATAATATACATCAAGTACGAGCCCTCATGGTAAGCTCTCAATGCATAATTCTCTTTCTCCTCTGTCTCTCTGCACACCCACCACTTACCCTGTCTCTCTCTCCCTCACCCTGCGCCTACAAGCCTGCACCACTTTCTTCTTTTTCTAGCTGTGTAAACTGAGACAAGTTTGTTGGGTTATTTTGGGCTCAAAATTATTCTGATCCTCTCTGGGAGAAAAACGTATCCAAGTTTATTGTCATTGGGTAACTGGTATGCATAGGCATGGTCAGTTCGCACCTTCAGTAAAGTCTCCCTCCAGAGGGCAGGACTCTCCGGATCTCTCTTCTTAGGTTCAGAAGAGTCTTAAATTTGAGGCATTGCAACGTCTATACTTTGGGGTCCTGGGTAGAAAAATATAATTTAAGTGGAGATAGACCCTAAAACTAACATAGATGAGACCTATAACCTCAACAATTCAGGTTGTAATCTGCATGCCAGATTCTCCGTATGTAAGCCCTGTTGTTGCCCAAAAACCTTTACAGAATCCTGTCTAGCTGTTGTAGTCTTACCATGGGACACCATGGGAAAGACTGAATTCGCATACTTGGTCTGGATGTGAAACCGTGAGCAGTGCACCCCTGGAGAACAGTGCTGGGAACAATTATAAGAGCCTCTCCACTCTCCAAGGAAGTGTATCTGGAAATCAAAGTTAGGTCTTGAAATTCAACTGACTTTTCCCCTCCCCAGAAACCTGAGTGCAGATTTTCTCTCTACTCCCAACCTACAAGAAGTAGGGGTTTGGGGACTGCAAAATGTGAAGTTTTATCCAGTTGACTGAAGAGTCTAGAAGGCAGTATAATACATGGTATTTTGAAATACATGTAGGTGGAATAATTTCTTCAAGAAAAAGTCAGTTATGTGGCTGTGGTCAGGCCTTGCCCAGAGCAAGAATTACTAAGCGACAGCATTTCTCTAGGCGCGTATTTGCACAGCCTGACACAGCAGAAAGTATTTCGATTTGTGGCCTACTAAACTTGACAGTGCCTTAGAAACTTGTGGTTTGGGGGAAATAAATCATGGCTGTGGGAGTTTTCTGAGTCTTAATGGAATTGTGATGTCCTGTCACCTCCTTGAGCACCACCTTCATCTCATCTATGTAAGAATGGAGCAAATTTCTTAATTCTACACACACACACACACACACGAGAAATGAAATTACAAGAAACAGCCCCTGATCAGAGTGAACGGGAGTGTGGTGAATAACATTTCAGAAAGACAATAGATTGAACTGTGGGATGATGCACAAGTTAGTATTTTAAGACGCAAATGGTAGAGCTTAGATAAATAATTGCAAACAAAGACAACAATAATGGAGTATCACAAAGTTGTAGATTTAAAAACTGGAGAAGCAAAGAAAAACGTGTCTGCGTTTTTAAAAGATACAGCAGAGCAGAACAATGTGAAATTAGGCAAAAGGAAAGCTGGACTGGTCTCTGTGACATTTTCTCTACAGGGAGATGTATTACCAGAAGCGAGAGTCTCCCCAGGGCTGCTAGAAACGCCTCACTGCTCTGTCATTTCACAGGAAATACACAAAGCTGCCGCGGGAGGTGGACAAGGTGACCCAGCGGGTCTCCTATCTCTAATTTCTGTGATTTAAAGGTTCTTTGCTATTACCCAGCAAGAAACACTGCTTTTTAGCGATTCCATTTGTAAAATGACCCCGCAGTTGTTTTCCCTTAGCTTCCACCTTCACAAAACTCTCTCTCTCTCTTTTTCCCCCCCTGCTTTGCAGTGAGACTCAAAGATCCTAGTATTCAGCATCCCAGGATGGGAAGGCTACAGAAAGAGGGTTAATTAAACAGGAGTAAATATTTGCTTACTAAGGAAATAAAATGAAGAGTAAGGGAGGTGAGAGGAAGGTGGAAAGATTATCAGACACTAAGAAAGATCATTGTGTGTCTCCCTGCATCTAAATGGAATTTTGATTTAGACACCACATTCTTGTAAGAAACCCTGTACTGAACACAGAAAAACTGCACATTAATCTTCCTTTCGACAAGACAAAGGAAAAACAAACAAAGATACTAATTTACCACTGGCTAATTGAATTTCTCAGATTGTAATTTAATTCTCTAAGAAGTCACGGGGTAGTGACAACCTTCGGATGACACTGAGCATATCCAACTTGTTAAAAGCCTTTTAATGGCAATTCCAGAATGCAATCCATGTGTGTCATTTGCATAATCAACAGAAAGCTTTATCCTTTGGTGTGGTTGGATTTGGGTTTACAAGATGTGAAACCTTCAGAAGGCCACCCTTGCTGGGCTTTGGTTACAAGCACAACACTTGATTGGAATCTTTTCTCCTTTATTAATGAGACATGTTGTGTATAGTATGGATGTCATAAGAGACTGTGGAATATTAGAGGCTGTAGTATACTTCAGCAGAATTCACAACTGATTATGGGATGCCAAAATGTAGAATTTTTACCTGGATTTTAGCATGAGGACTTCTTCATTAATTACCTACTAAGAGACATTCTACCACAGAAGTGTTTCTTCTCAGGGATAAGATAGAGCATTTGTTCTGCTTACTCTGAAAAACAAGGAAAGAAGAAAAACATTAAACAGTATACACTCTCTCTTCTTCCTACCTAGCTGCCAATTTTCTTTCTTTCTTTCTTTCTTTCTTTCTTTCTTTCTTTCTTTCTTTCTTTCTTTCTTTCTTTCAAGACAGAATCTCACCATGTTGCTGTGGGTAGGGTGCTGTTGTGTCACAGCTCACAGCAACCTCCAGCTCTCGGGCTTATGCAATTCTCTTGCCTCAGCCTCCCAAGTAGCTGGGACTACAGGCGCCTGCCACAATGCCCAGCTATTTTCGGCTGCAGTTGTCATTGCTGTTTAGCAGGCCCAAGCTGGGTTCGAACCCACCAGCCTCAGGGTATGTGGCCGGTACCCTACTCACTGAGCTATGGGCGCCCGACTTTGTTTCCTTTTCATTCTACTGCACTCTCAGATGTTGTCACAGATGTAACAAAGCAACCACAGATAATCAAACTTCAGAGAGGCAGAGTGATGGTTGTTGGACTGAGGAAGGCACACAGAGGCCTTGTTTTTATCAGGATGTGGATGGGACAAGAAATCCTAAGCTTTCCCTGCAGAATGTGAACACAGGTTTTCACATCGACCCAAATTTCTCACCTTTGACTCTTCTGCTGTTCCTTATTGCAGACTTTCTACAAAATACCTACGCACCAAATCACAGCCTCTGTTTTTTTTAAGATTTTTAACTGTGGCTATATTTTTCCATATTCTTTCCCCTAACACATGGTATATACCTCCTTTGAGAAATTACTGTGTGATCCTGCAATATTTATTATATGTTCATATTTATCTCCTCACATAGAGTATATCTTGTGTTGTGAAAGGTTAGCCCAGAGTTAGTGATTTAAAAAAAGAAAAGTTTGTGGAGTGAAGAAAATAAATGAGTTTGTCAGTAGGTGTCTCCTCATTTCACGTTATTGGGAGCAAAGGGAATATTTACTTCTGAGTACAATACAGGCATGGAGGGCCTATCTGAGATAATCTCAAATTATCCATACAATATAGTGATCAAGAAGTTGGCAAGCCATTGCATGGAAATTTTCAACAACAAGAATGTCAAGGCCTTATAAAATAATGCAATAATTACAAATTTGATACACAGGTTATATGTGGCTAAGATATGTGTCTTAGAAATGTCCACACACTGAAATTAACTATAGTGTGTGAGATCATTTAGGAAAAAAGTGAATTCTCATTAAAATCACAAAAAAGACAAAGATGCCATAACTGTTCTTTATTCAACATCATATCAAAAGTCACAGTTAATACAATAAAATAAAGAAGATAGAGGAGGGAACAAACAGTGAAAACAAAGGCACAAAATTTCCCTTAGAATAAGACAGTATTCATAAAAATCCCATACACATCTCTCTTGTTATTGGGGTTAGCAAAGAAATTTAGCAAGTTTCCTTTAAAAATGATCAAAAATAATTATTAATATGCATATACGTCAGTTATATGCACATAAATGCAATTCAGCAAATGTTCTGTTTACAAAACCCTAGCACCATTTGCCTTGTCCTCAGAGTAAGCACCTATTCCATTTTCCCTGCTAACATCACTCTAATGGTATCCAGATTCTTAGCTCTCAAAGTAGAGTTTACCAGTCTCAGCTCAGGAGTAAATTCTAAAAAGATGAAGTCAATCACTGATTTTTACCATTCTCTCTACACACGACTGGTTTTGTGGTAGCCAGGGAGACATGTGAGAAACGTGATGGTATTCCTCAGAAATATCTGTTTGTCGTTAATATGTTACAGCAGCAGCTTTTCAGTGAGTGTTTTCCATGTCTGCATGTGACAGCCTCCCAGTGACAAAGAGAGAAACAAGCCAACGGACAAAAGAAAAACAATAAACATGACTGGTCTGAAAGGTGGAAAGAACGTGGATCCCCGACAATCTTATGGTCACTGACCAATGTGAGGCATCTACTCCAGTCTCTGCTGTGTATGGATGTCATACCTGTGTTTCAGCGTCTGAATGAGGTTTTCAGTTATTCCTGGACCTTCTCAGCAAGACCTCCAACACAAATGAGAGAAGAAACATACTCATGATATTATTGGCATTGCAAGTAACTAATTAAGGAAGTAGCATCCAGAAAAAAGGAAAAATATGAACATGGAGAGACAAAAAGAGGGAAAGTTCTTAAAAATTAATAGAATCCAATAGAAAAATCAACGAATGATATGAACAGGGAATATAGAGAAAAGGGGAATAAAATATTCATGAAAAATATATGAAAGGATCCCCACCTCTAGAGAAGTTAGAGAATTGCAGAGCAAAGCAATGAATATCATTGCCAACTCATCCAACTGGCAAAGAAAAAAGTATCTGACAAAATTAAAATCACATTCATGATGGTGAGGATCGTTATGAACTCATATGGAAGCTATTGGGAAAATGAACTGATACAACACTTATGTGAGGAGCTCATCCACGTCTAGCTGAAGATATCCGTGTCTTTCAGTAGTTTATATATATCTTCTAAACATAATTCCTAAAAAAGAACTCTAGCACAAATGCACTAAAATATACATGCAATAATATTGATAGCATTTCGATGATAGAAAAAAGAAAGAGCTAAACTATTCATAAGAGAAATGTGTTAATATAATTTATTCAATGGCATAGTAAATGTCTCTAGTTGAAATAATAAAATAAGTACATAAATAACTTGGATGGATTGTATACAATAATGAGAGAGTAAAAAAAAAAAAAAAAAACAATAGTATTTATCCCCTATACTATCTACCCAGTATAATGTCTATTATATACAGTTTTAAAATATGCAAGATATACATTGTTTTTGAGGTATAACTATGTAATAAATATTTAAAATGACAAATGGGCATGATAGCTCTAGATTAAGGGTACTAGTTTCCTCTGGATCATACAAGGAAGTTCCAACTTTTAAAAATCTTTTGAAATTTCCAACATTTGAATTCTCTTGAAATTTAACTTTTTGAAAGCTAATATTTCTAAAACTGACCACTTGATTTTCTGAAGAATGGTACTCATACACACATCAAAGTTGTATTTTATTGTTTTTTTATCCAATTAATATGAAATAAAAAATTTATTTTTATTTCAAATTAATATGAAATCAAAAATTTTAAAATGAAAAATCCCTCCTTTCCCAGCATTCCCCAGAATGCTTTACTGACAAACCCACTCACCCAGGTGCTCAGATGAAAATTCCTGGCAACATCCCTCGCTTGACTTTGTCACTCATACCTTATATCCAATTTATCAGCCAATATTGATGTTTCTAATAATAAAAGGCAGCATATATACAGAAGAATATCTACTTACCAGTTTTAGTTCCAGTCCAGTTATGGTTACCACTAGCTCTTGTGTGGACCACTGCAGTAGCCTTTTTAATAATCTGCCTGTCTTCACCCTTGATTTTGGCGTCTGTTCTCTGAATAGTTTTTTTTTTAATACCTTTTCAGAAAGGTATTTTCTTTTAATTTCAGGTTAATGTGAAGGTATAGTCGGCTAGGTTACAATGCCGGCATTTCATAGGTAGAGTCCCTCCTGTAGTTGTGTCCTGAGCCCTAGATGTTCTGTATACCCTTACACTGTGTTCACTGAGTGGGAGCATACCCATCCCTCTCATTTCTCCACTCTCCCCACTTGCTTATTATTCTCCTTCTCCCAACTTGAATTGAATTGAGTTTTTCTGTTATTGGGGCATATATTAGATACTCTACTGAATTCATAGTAGTATTGAGTACACTGGATACTCGGCTTTCCCATTCTTGTGACACACTTAACTAAAAAGAATATGCTTCCGCTTCTCCCAGGTTAATACAAAATATGTAAAGTCTACACCTTTTTCATGGCTGAATAGTATTTCATGGTATACATAAACCACAGCTTCTTCATCCGTTCCTTAATCCAACAACATTTAGGTTATTTCCACATCTTGGCAATTATAAAATGAGCTGGAAAAAATATATAGTGCTAATGTCCTTATGATAAAATAATGTTGTTTCTTATGGGTAGATGCCTAATAGTGGGATTGCATGGTTGAATGGGAGGTCTAATTTGAGTTCTTTGAGAATTCTTCATTCTTCTTTCCAAAGAGTCTATATCAATTTGCAGTCCCATCAACAGTATAAAAGTGTCCCCTTCTCTTCACATCCACGCTAGCATCTGCAAATGATGTGGGCTACTCTCACTGGCATTAGGTGATATCTCAGGGTGGTTTTGATTTGCATTTCTCTGATGATTAGGAATGATGAGCATTTTTTCAAATGTTTACTAGCCATCCATCTGTCTTCCTCAAAGAAGGTTCTGTTCCTGTCTCTTGCCCAGTGATAGATGGGATTGTTTGCTCTTTTTTTGTTGATTAATTTGAGTTCTCTATAAATTCTATTTATCAACCCTTTGTCAGATTAGTAACATGCAAATATATTTCCCCAATCTGAAGATTGTCTATTTGCTCTAATTATTATGTCTTCAGCTGTGCAGAAGCTTTTCAGCTTAATTTAAGTCCCACTTGTTTATTTTTGTTGTTACTGAATTGCTACTGAAGTCTTCTTCATAAAAATTTTCCCCAGGTCAACATCATCAAGAGTTTTTCCAACACTTTGGATTTTTATGACTTCAAGGTTTTTATCATTTCATTTCATGTCTTATCTTTAAATCTTTTATCCATCTTGAATCAATTTTTGTACATGGTAAAAGGTGCAGGTCTAGTTTCAGTCTTTTACATTAGTTATCCAATTCTCCCAGCACCATTTGTTGAATAGGGATTCTTTTCCCCATTGTGTGCTTTTGTTTGGCTTCTCAAAAATCAGAAGGAAATAAGAGACTGGTCTCATCTCTTGGTTTTCTATTCTGTTTCATATTTGTGTCTCTGTTTTTTGTGCCAATGTGATGCTGTTTTGATCACTGTGGACTTGTAATATAACCTGAAGTCTGGTACAGTGATGACTCCAGCTTTGTTTTTGTTACCAAGAATAGTCTTCACTATACAGGGTTTTTCTGGTTCTATACAAAATGAAGAACTTTTTTATTTTTTGAGTTGTTCAAATATGATGTTGGTACTTTAATGGGAATTGCATTGAATTAGTAGATTGCTTTAGATAGTATAGACATTTTAACAATGTTGATTATTCACAGCTAAGAACATGGTATGTTCTTCCATTTGCTAGAGTCTTCTGGGGTTTTTTTTTTCCCTTAGGTCATAATTCTCTTTGTACAGATCCTTCCCCCCTTTTGTTAGGGATATTCCTAGGTATTTAATTTTCTTTGAAGCTACTGTGAAGGGAATTGTGTCCTTGATTTGTTTTTCAAGTTGACTGTTATTGTTGTATACAAAGGCTACTGATTTGTGGAAATTGATTTTATACACTAAGACATTACTGTATATTTTGATCATTTCCAGGTGTCTTATGGTTGAGTCTCTGGGTTTTCCAGAAAGGATATGGTCTAACGCCACTATTATTCAACATGGTTCTGGACGTTCTAGCCAATGTAATCAGGCAGGAAAAGGATATTAAGGGCATCCAAATATGGGGAGAGGAGGTCAAATTCTTACTCTTTGCTGGTGATATAATCTTTAAATAGTACTGAGAATATTTCCTTAATGATTAGTTTTATCAGGTCTCTACTCTGCTCAAAGCATTCAATTGGCTTCCTATTTCAATTAATCTGAGTATATTTCCACCTCTGCAATCCTTGGAATTACCTTTCCCTTTTTACAGACGCCCTTCCACAACGAGGAAGACTCACCTCACTCTGTGCTAAATCTGCTCTAATGACACGTCATCAGAGACCACTTCCTAACCACCCTTATTTGAAAAAGCCTCCCATTCACTCTCTTTTCTTACCCTCTATAAGTTTCTCCATGGTACCTCTTACCACTTATATGTTATGGGTTATTTTGTATTAGTGTTTGGTTTTTACCTTGTGCTCTCCCCATCAGGTTGTAAATTGCAAGAAGGGATATTATTTCATTCTTCTTTTGTTGTTGTTGTTGTTTCAGGTTCGTTCAGGGTACAAAGAATTAGATTATACTCTTTGCATTTGTTAGGTAAAGTCCCCTTATAATTGCATCCTGCCCCCAAGAAGTGTTGTTCAGTCCTACCTTCTGTAACTAGAACAACACTTGGCATGTAGTATAATTTCAAAATAAAAAATTGAATGGCTGAATTACTGGATCTGTATTTCTTATAATCTAAAACACACATGACAAAATTTTAGATTTGAAAAGTTTGTTTTGTCGTTACAAAATATTGCTATTTTTATAATTTAAAATGATGATAGCATCTTGTTCAGGAAAAGACCTACTTTAAAAAATAGGTTTGGGACATGGAAAGGGCCAGATAATAAAAGAAATGACAGAAGGATGTGGGATAAGATAGATATTTCCCCTAATTTCACCTGAATTGATAAATCCACCTCTTCTCCATTAAGAAAGTATTAGAAATTAATCCCAAAACTTATCATAAAGTATTCAATGTCATTACAAACAATGTCCCTATGTATGGGTTTGTTTACTAAAATTAATTGTATTAAGTTAATAAAATTTTTATTCCAAAATCAGGGTTATAATTATTGCCAATTAATTCCTTTCCTATTTCATGATGCCCTGAGTTAAAGAACTATTTTATTATATTAATTTTTTTTAATTCAGTCAAGATAAATAAACATTTTAAAAAATAATCTCTGTGCAAGCCTCATTTATTTCCCCTATATGCCATATCTTATACATACAGATGACCTCCATATGACAAAAATGATTCTCCTTCTTTTTTCTTTCTTTTTATTCAACACAATTTATTAAGACTTTGCTGTTTAGTAGACACTCTAGGAATATAGCAGGACAGAATAAAGATCATAGCGACAATGACATTATTGGTAGACTATTAGGTAATAACATATTTATTATGACAAAAATTAACACTTTTACAGTTAAACAGTATCATGTTCCTGAATAGGCAGAAGAAACATTGTTAAAATGTCCACACTATCCAAAATAATTTACAAATTAAATGCAATCCCCATGAAATTATCAAAGTCATACTTCACAGATCTAGAAAAAAATAATTCTACACTTAATTTGGAACTAGAAAAGAGCCCATATAGCCAATCTTAAGCAAGACTATCAAATCTGGAGACATCATATTGCCAGACTCCAAACTATAACCAAAGCAGCTTGGTATTGGTACAAAATGAGAGACATAGAGTAATGGGACAGAACAGATAACGCAGATATAAGACCACGTACCTACAATCAACTGATCTTTGACAATACAACAATGTGTACTAGGGAAAAAAAGACCTATTCAATAAATGGTGCCAGGGAAACTCCATAGGTAACACAGAGAAGAATGAAACAAGGCCCCTACCTCTCACCACTCACAAAGATTAATTCATGAGGATAAAAGACTTAGATTAAGGCATACAACCATAAGACTTCCAGAGGAAAATAGAAAAACTCTTCTAGGTAGCAGCTGAGGCAAAAAAAATCATGACTAAAGTCACAATGGTAATCATGGCAATGGTAAAAAAACAAATAAATAGGGCTTGATTAAACTAGAAAGCATGTGTATGGCTAAGGAAACAATCAACAGAGCAAATACACAACCTACAGAATGGGAGAAAATATTTGCAAGCTACACATCCACTAAAGAGCTAATAATCAGAATTTACAAAAAACTCAAGCAAATTACCAAGAAAAAAATAACATTATTAAAAAGTGGACAGAAGACATGAAAAGAAGCTTCTTAAAGGAAGAAAAACAAATGGCCAATAAACATGAAAAGTGCTCAATATCACTAATGCAAATTAAAATCACAATGAGATCTTACCTTACCGAGATCAGAATGGCTTTTATCATAAAGTCCAAAAACAATAAATACTAGCATAGGTGCTTATACACTATTTGTGGGACTGTGAATTAGTACAACCTGTACAGAAAACAGTATGGAGATGTCTCAAAGAACTAAAGGTAGATGTACCATTCAATCCAATAATCCCACTATTGAGTATCAACCTAAAGGACAAGACTTTTCATCAGAAACCCTATTCTAATGTTCACTGCAGCACAATTCACAATTGCAACAGTGTAGAATCAATCCATGTTCCCATCAGTTCATGAGTGAATTAATAAAATATGGTATTTGCATACCATGGAGTAATTTAAAAAGTGGTTAAAAAATGAATTAATATCTTTTGCAACAATTGGTATAGAACTACAAACTATTCTCCTAAGTGAAGTATCTCAAGAATGGAAAAACAAACACATGTACTCACTATTAAGTTGGAACTAACTTATGAGCACAGGCATGCACAGAGGGAAGTAAAACTCAGTTGAAATCAACCAGGGGACTGGGACTGGGGGAGGAAGGGAAAGGAAAAAAAGGTTTGGATAATGGGCAAACCTATAGTTCTGTCTCAAGAATTGCCAAAGTGATCCATGTAATTTAAAACATTTATAACTCCTTAATATTGAATACTTGGAGAGTAAAACAAACAAAAAAACCCCAGTACTTTTATGTGTCAGACAATGTTCTAAGAATTTTGCATACATTAATTAATTTAATTAGCCCTTTAAGGAAATAGAGATGATATACATACAAAGATACAGAAAGGTTAACCATCTTGTTCAAGATCATTCAGGACCAACTTCACGGGCTCGTAAAATGTGCATTTACTTTGCAAAGATCTCACACTTAGAAGGGCTCCACTGACTTTAATATTCTACTGCTGTTGTCTCAAAATGCTTAATAAATTTTGAACAAGGTGTCCTGCATTTTTAATTTTGCATTAAGCCCTGCAAATTATGTAGCTGATCCTGTTTGATTTTGAAACTGGGTTGTCATTCTTTGGTGACCTTGATTTTAATCAGTACTCTCTACTATGTCTCTCTTGAGACAAACAGAAGACTGTTATTATTCATTTATTCAACACATATCAACTGCATCTCTGTTGTGTGCTAGACACAGTTCTAAACATTCTGTTCCCGTAATTATGAAGATTATTTTAGTGGAGATGCAGATAATAAACAAATAAATAACCAAAAAAATAAGATCATAATGAATTCTAGAGGAGAATTAAACTAAAAGAATAGGGCTCAAAATAACTGATAGTTTCTGTAGATTGGTCAAGGGGTCAAGGAAGGATGACATTTATGATATAACTAAGGACAAGACACCTTTCAGGAAAAGGTCTGAAGAAAGAAATTTCTCTTAAGTTCTACTTTTGTTCTTATTGTTTACTGTCAAGTGAAAAAGGACTGACCAAAAAAAGAAAGAAAAGAAAGAAAAGAAAAGAACTTCTAGTCTAGTAAGTGGATTAATATTATAATATGCTCTTCCTCACTACATATGCTTTATTAAAAATTTCATTTTGGTTTCTAGTTAATTCATTCTCCAAAAGGGAAAAGATATTCAAAGACCCACTGAGAAAGCTTAGTAGCTCTCATATTGAAACGCCAAAGTAATTTGTCAGTGATTTATGTGTCTATAAATTTAACTTGGTATGCCTAATAAAATCTGGCCATCACGCTAATTAATTGCAATGAGAACAAGATAGAATTGATTAAAATGTTGACTTATCAAGTCTGGGCTGCTGAGCACTCTACCTGAGGAGAATACCTGGAGTCGTACAATGTGGGGTCACTGGTTAGAAGCTGATTTACAACATGTGCTTTCCAAAATCAGTAACAATAGAAAATAGTTGCAGATGCTTAGATGCTTTGTTTTACAAACAAGGAAAATATAAGGCCCAGTAGAGTTTTTTAAATGGTCAAAGGCAGTTCAGGCTTCTTGACTCTGCCTCAGGATATATATATATATATTTATATTAATATATATATATTTTTTTTTTTTTTCCATTCAAGAAAGATTAATCAGAGAGGAGACATCTTGGAACATTCCTATTGAAAATAAGAACCCTGGAGTAAGAATCATGCGCAGGAAAATGAACTGTTTTGAAGTGCCAATTATCCCTCGCCTAATATATGGTTACCTAGGCCAGGCTCAGACCGTATTCCCACCTCCTCACACAACCCTATGTACACACTTCATTAAGGAAGAAAAGCATAGAATACTTATCCAACATTAATGTTTGAAATTGTAGAATTAAAACAAAGCCTCATTGATGAGATCATTTTATTCTTCTTTACATCCCTGTATCTCTAAGTGTTTCAAGATAGCAGACATTAAATTGCTCTTCACAAAAGTAAAGATATTAATAATTATTAACATAACTTGCTCAATTAATAACAGTTCCTTTCACATTTTTTCAACTGTTCTTCTCTTATACTGGTGATCAATTATTTGTAACTGAAATCTGTATCCTTCATTTATCAAGCTGTACATTACTGACTATGACAAATAACCCCTGAAGATTTGAACAAACAAGAAGCAGAGTCAGAAATATGAAACCCTTGTCTCTTAAGGACAATGGGGAAAGTAATACTGTTAAATTTCCAACTACAGCTTATCTTAACAGGGTTCTTACACATTTGGAAACTCATTGGCTGCTTTCCCTGATTTCTTTTTGCAGATAATATTTTTGAAAATGGTTGTTCATAGATAGAATATCATTGACTCCAACTCAGTTACTTGCTAATAAAATCAGTGGATTTGGGATACAAAGAGAGGAATAAAAGAAAAAAATCCAAGGATTAGGGGTTGTAAGAGATACTAGCACGATTTCCAAGGCCTGCTTTACAAAGAGCCAGGGTTCCAGATTCCTCAGATGCTTGCAGGGGTGATGATGGTAAGGAGTAAGGCTAAACCAGAGGGGTTCCTGGGAGAACCCCGGGCTCCTCCTCCCATCAGCATGGGCTCTGCTTATCTTTTCTGTATAGTCAGATTCAGAAAAAAGTGTTTATTTAAGCATGTTTTTTATGATTACAAATATAGTAAGCTGTTCCTTTCTTCTTTTTTTTTTTGAGACAGAGTCTCACTATGTCACCCTCGGTAGACATGACATGGCATCACTGTTCATAGCAACCTCAAACTCTTGGGCATAAGCGATTCTCTTGCCTCAGCCTCCCCAGTAGCTGGGACTACAGGTGACTGCCACAATGCCTGGCTATTGGTAGAGATGGCATCTCACTCTGGCTCAGGCTGGCTATTTTATTATTATTTTTTTTGGTTGCAGTTGTCATTGTTTAGCAGGCCCAGGCTGGGCTCAAACTCACCAGCTTCAGTGTATGTGGCGGGTGGTCTATTCACTGAGCTACAGGCATTGAGCCAGCTGTTCCTTTCTTAACCAAGATATGTATTGTTATAAGAAGGAGAAGTGAACTTTAAACTAATTCAAGGCACATGTACACAAAAACAACAGAGAAGGAAGGAAGGAGGAGAGAGAGAGAAAGGAAGGAAAAAGAGGGAGGGGGAGGAGAAAGGGAAGAAAGGAAGTAAAGGGAGAAAGAATGAAAGAAGAGAAAGCAGAGAGAAAAGGGAGGGAGAGAGAGGTGTTGAAAGTGTAACAGGCTTCATCATAGAATCCCAGGAGGAATACCAACAACCACAGAGTGGATAGCACAAAAACCAGGGACTGGAAAGCTACCCCAGAGCACCTGCAAGT
The DNA here is from genome assembly GCF_000181295.1 of Otolemur garnettii. NCBI lineage: Eukaryota > Metazoa > Chordata > Mammalia > Primates > Galagidae > Otolemur > Otolemur garnettii. The sequence goes on from NW_003852399.1 coordinate 45,529,200, forward strand.
CAGTCATCTAGCCTCACTAAATCAGCAGCTCTTGATTTCTCAATTCCAAATTCCGAGGAAAATATGATTAGCTGAATCACACATCCGCTGTAGAATAGTTAACCATGGACTAGAGGGGAAAGTTCACATACACAAAAGTGACTGTGACGGCTGACCTCCGCCCTGGAGAAGGTTTTCTCAGTGAGAGGTGGGGGTTGGGATAGGGTGACCAGAAGTCCCGCTTTTCAACAATTTGTCCCACGTTCTGCGGCGTTTTTAAAAGTCCCGATTTTTGGAAAGAATGCATGAACAAGTGGGAGAACAAGAAGGGAATATACGGTTTTCAGCTGCCATGTGGCTATTTTGCCAGAATATGAGTTTTATATTATTTTTGTTAATTTTATAATGTTAAACTGTAATAATAACAAATAATTGCTGAGAGGTGATTATTGAGAACTGCTTATCAAAGTTTGCATTGTTGTCAGGCCCTGCCCTGCCCTGTCCCCTGTCCCGCGCCCCGGCCATGTTGTCCTGCCTTACCGATGTTAAAATCTGCTCACCCTAGGTTGGGAGATACTCTACCATTGATCCTAGCACCGACTTACCGGCAATTCAAAGAACAACTATATCACATTCCTGACTGCGACCCCAGAAGTCATTCATTGCTGTGGGTTGAACTGGGATTCACCAGAATATATATTTTGAAGTCTTCACCTTTGGGACCTTAGAATGTGACCTTATTTGAGAATAGGATCTTTACAGGGTAACACGTTAAGATGAGGTCATTAAGGGTAGGTTCTACTCTAATATGTCTGGTGACCCTTTGAAGAAAGGAAAATTTAGACCCAGATATATACAAAGGAAAGAAATTTGGAAGATGCAGGGGGGATACCAGGTAAGCACCCATGTGCGAGCAAGAAGAGAGGTCTGAAAGGGCATCTGTCCTTCACAGCTCTCAGAAGGAACCAGCCTTCCAACACCTTGATTTCAGATTTCCAGCCTCCGAAACTCCAAGACAGTAAATTTCTGTTATTTAAGCTGCCCAGTTTGTGGTGCTTTGTGACAGCAACCCTAGCAAACTAATAATAGTCATTTTACGAGGTAGTCTATTTCTTTCCAGTTTACATAAATTCATTCCCAAAGAAAGAAAGAGTTTGAAGAGTGAGGCCACTTAGACAACTGTGTGATTTCAGGAAGTCCACACAAACTTTCCAAGTTCCGTTTCTGCATCTTCTGAGGAGCAATGGTGCCACACCCATCTCTAATTTGGTTGTGACATTTTCCAGGATGAATTAAGTCATTGCATTTCAGAGTTCCCTAAAGAATGTGAAGCAGTCCTATAATATCTTTAAGTTCTGTGAACAATCAACAATGTTGCATCTCTTACTTCTAGCAGTCTAATGAGATTGCATTAATTTGATAGTGGGGAAATTTATAACAGAGCCATTTTGAGCATTACTATTTTCATAATTAGACATTAAAAACTTGGCAAGAAACAGGACATCACCAATTAACAGTGGCAAGACAGCCTAAGTTCATGGTACCCCTTGCTTTAAAGCTTAATTATTTTCTTAAGCTCTGTGATGATTGCTTTTCTCCTCATTTCTTTTTTTTATATAACTATTTAATTTTTAATTTTTTAATTAAATCCTAAACACATAGATCATGTATACATTAATGCATTTATGAGGTGCAGTGTGCTGATTTCATGTAGAATTAGAAACGCTTACATCACATTGGTTAATATACACCTCATTTCACTTACTTAGTTATATACTATATACAAATAGATATACTAATACTAGTCATAATATTAGTTATTTATACTCTATACTAATAGTTCCAACATGTAACCTTGCATTATGCACCATTGGTGTGCTCCCACCATTCACCCTCCCTCAATCTGACTTCCCTCCTCCCTCCTTCATCTTGGGCCATAGCTTTGATCTATTCTTCATATGAAAGTGTAATTGTAAATTGATTTCATAGTAGTACTGAGTACATTGGATTTTTTCTTCCACTTTTGAGATTCTTTACTAAGAAGGATATGTTCCAACTCCATCCATGTAAACATAAAAGAGGTAAAGTCTCCATCTTTTTTTAAGCTGCATAATATTCCATGGTAAACATATACCACAATTTATTAATCTATTCATGGGTTGATGGGCACTTGGGCTTTTTCCATGACTTGGCTATTATGAATTGAGCTGCAATGAATAATGTGGTGCAAATATCTTTGTCATAAAGTGATTTTTGGTGTTTTGGATATACACCTAGTAGAGGAATTGCAGGATTGAATGGCAGGTCTACTTTTACATCCCTGAGTATTCTGCATACTTCTTTCCAAAGGGGACGTATTAGCCTGCACTCCCACCAGCAGTGCAGAAGTGTTCCCTTTTCTCCACATCCATACCAACATCTGCAGTTGTGGGATTTTGTTATGTGAGCCACTCTTACAGGAGTTAGATGATATCTCAAGAAAAGAATAAGTAATCCCATTTCATTGTGGGCAAGGGACTTGAACAGAAGCTTCACTGAAGAAGACAGGTACATGGCCTACAGACACATGAAAAAATGCTCATCATCTTTAATCATCAGAGAAATGCAAATCAAAACTACTTTGAGATATCATCTAAATCCCGTAAGACTGGCTTACATAACAAAATCCTCATTTCTTAAAACCTTTTCATTTTACCAAATACAATTTTAATAGCCCAGTGATTGATAGAACCTTTTTAACATTTAAAGAACTTAAAAATCCCCCGTTACATTATCTTATATCATAGTATCCTACAACACATTTAAGATAGAACTATCACTCCTCATTAAGTTTAGCTTGGGGCTAGTCATGATAACCTGGTGAACAGTAGATATTGGATTTCAGTGTCATAAAGCTAGTGCATGTATAAACACAGACACACACCTGCAGCATGCACTTGATCTAATTTAACTACTCTTACTGACCCGTGATATGTTTTTATTGGTATAATACTGTATCAGAAGCAATCTTATCTTCATGCTAGGTAAAGATTCAATTATTGAGTCGGTTACACTTGACATTAATAGAACTTGGCTGAGAGATTTTTATGGGAGATTGCTTTGTGGTAACTCCCTTCAAAGCCACAGTGAAACTTGGCTTTCAACTGTGTCTTGCAAAGGCTCCAACAGATAAAATGCAATTTACTTAGTCACTAAGTAGAATTTAACCTGGTTACAAATAATATACAAAGATGACCTTTTCTAAGGAGATTTTTATTATAACTACATTCAGTATACTTGTTAGGTTGAAGAGACACGTTAGATTTTTTTTGATTAGTCTAAAAGAAACAAAAAATCTGACGTCATACTTAGAATGGTCAAGCTATTTCCAATTCTTTCCAAATAAATGCATTTAGTATTAACTAAATTCACCAGTGTCATTTATGGTCTATGTATAAAATACTTTTTATAAAAATAGTACTTCTTATGTTTTCTTCTTATTATTGTCTATAAACTAGTTGAATCAAATATCTAATAGAAATTCTAACAGAAAGACTTGACCAAGCACTTCCTCTGTCAGAGCTCTCCTCATACTCACAGGTTCTCTACAGAGCGGCTTGATCTATACAGACAGTGGGCAAACATGTCTATCTTACATGTTATCTTATATAAATAGGTCATTTGACTTACCTCCTACATATTTTTAAGTTTACTGACACTTTATATGCAATGCTAAGACATAGATTAAATTATAATTTATTAATTACATAGAGTGCATAGGTTAATTTATGTATCCTTGTGAATAGGTATTTAACTAATATCTTTTTTTAACAGAGCCCCATGCTCAGATTCCAGACTTTTCACTGAAAGTACAACAAATTGGCCCTTGGTTATTTATATTAGGAGGTGCAGAGTAGTTTATTGTCTTTCCCCTTATTGCCCACTCTCCTATACAAATAAATTTATTAATCCTTTCTACTTTTGAAAAATTTGATGTCCTTTTTTTCCCCAGTGCCTCTCTGCAATTTATTTCTCACCTGCATTGGTACAATAGCTGCCTAACTGGTGCATGTACCTCCAGCCTTGACTTCTCAAGTGTCTCTCCGGTCAATTTCGATTTTACCTCTATAGCATCTGAGTTTTCTATCTAAAAGTGACAAATTTAAAAAATAATTAAAAAGAAGACATGATCTTGCTATTTTTCATTTAATAGATTATATGTTTTGCCAATGCCTAAGGAATAAATTCCAGACCCCTTGTTATGGTATTTCATGGCTTATAAATTCTGGCCCCTAATTATCTTTTCTCTACATGCCCCATAACTCCAATTCAAACTTCCTATGCTCCTGTAGGAGGAGTCATTTCAGACTATTCACTGTTCTCTGGACATGACCTTTTATTTTCTCAGGTTTTGCTGGTGAAACACATGTGTGCGTGCGCGTGCACACACACACGTACACATATGCAGAGAGTGAGAGACATATTTCTAAACAATTTCCTAATAGTTTTATAAAATTTTAACATACAAGGATGTCAAAAACATTTAGTAAATGAAATAATATTTCTCTATTAAATTATAGTTCTACACGGATTACAAATGAAGTTTCTCTGCATATATTTGAATCTAAATTTGGAGTCTCTAATATGAACCTTCATGCCTTTGTTTCTTTTGTACCGATGAAAAAAACTGTTTAATTGAAATATATTCCTCCTACAAAATTGGGACTTCCTTAATGTGTGTACTATTGTATTGATTATATAATAGGTTGTTAAGTATGAAATGTCTGATTTCCTTAAGTACTAAGTTTGACAGTTGATATTTCAGACATTTTACTTTGACAGTTCTTGTTTTTATTGTAAAGGTACATCCTCATTCTTTCAAAAGCGCCATTTGGCTTGTGATTATCTATTTTTTTTTAAGAGCAATTTCTGTGAAACCATAAATAAGTCAAAAATCTGTGCTACTTTTGAATAGCAGTTCCATCACAGAACCAATGCAGAACAGACAGCTCAAAATATCAACCAAGCGTTTTGGAAAAATGTGGCTAATCAATGCATAGTATGTCTGTAGTTTGAGAAGTTCCATTCTGGTGACTTTAATCTTGAAAATGAGTCATGTGAGCAAGCTGAGACCAAGATGGGTAATGATGAGCTGAAAGCTGTAGTGGAAGCGAATCCATCTCAAGCTACGCGTGAATTAGAAGCAAGGTTTGACTTGCTGTGTTAACAATCTTAGACCCTTTGAAATGAATTGGCAAGGTAAAGAAGCTGGATAGATGGATTCTGTGTGGATCAGATGAGCATCAGAAGAGAAATCATCTCCAAACTTGCATTTATTTTCTGTTACAGCACAAAGGCAAACTACTTCTACACTATATTGTTATATGTGATGAAAAATTAATTCTTTTTGACAATCATAAGCATTTGGCACAATGGTTGGATAAAGATGAAGTACTAAAACACAACTCTCAAACTAAAACTCGTCAAAAAAAACATTAAGGGTGTCTGTTTGGTCATCCAGCGCTGTTATTATCCACTACAGCTTCCTGAAACCTGGTTAATTGATTACAATATATCTACTGCAACCACTTAGATGAAATGATGAGGTTACTTACAGTTAAGCATTAAGATTTGTCAAATAGAGACAAGTCAATTCTCTGACAAGACAATTCTGTTGCACAAACAATGCTGCTCAAACTACAGAAGCTAGAAGTGGGAACTTTTTATCATCCACTGCATTCACCAGACCTTGCATTAACTGCCACTTCTTCTAGGATTCAGACCACTTGTTGCAAGAAAAAATATTTAATTCTCAACAAGTTGTGGAAAAATCCTTTTGTGATTTCATTATCACTTGCTCTGAGGCTTCTTTGCTGCTGACATAGTCAAGCTACCTCTCAGATGGCAAAATTGTACTGATAATTTAGGAACATACTTTGACTAATTGTATTGTTTCTTATTTGAGATAAAATAAACTACACTTTCATTGAAAATTAGACATTTCAGATTTAATGACCTAATAATAAATGCCATGTAATATGTAGCAGTGATATGCTTTTATGGCTATTTGATGATTTTTCTCACTAGATTGTAAGATCAATGGAGATAGGGAATATTCTCATCACATATACACTGCCTGGAACATTATAGATACTTAAAAATATATATTTGATAAACAATGATTGAATGTACATATAAATTTCTAAATTCCAAATAAAATGTTGCAAACATTAAAATCATCATGTCATGAACATCATTCCTTTACGTACATATATGTAAAAAATAATTGGCAAAAGAATATTGTAGAGTCACTTTGCTGTGTCATACATTTTAGTGCTTGTTCATTAATACTGATAATACACAGGTCTCCTGTGAACAGAACTAATATAAATGACAGCACTTTAATAATCAGCAGAGAAAACATGATTCTGTGTCCAGGAAATTCTTCTCACCCAAAGATTCATGATTAACAGCTCTTAAGATACCTTTCCTCTTGGAGGGTAGAGCAAGATGGTACTCTAGAGACATCTCCTTTGCAGCCACTCATTGTGAGATCTAGGAGAAAGGTCTCCAGCTACTTTGGCTGGGGGATCCAGCCCAGATATATCACCTCAAGGGCACAGGATGGCAGTAGGATACTTCAGGAGCCAATGTAGAGGTCAGGAACAGAGGCTTGTCAGTTCTGCAGTGGTTTTCAGACACAGAACTTTTTTTTTTTTTTAATACCTAGATACACTTGCTAGAGATAGCTTGGGAGAGTCTGGGCAAGCAAGTATTCTTGAACAGCACGTAAGGGAAGCTGTCATTGTTTGGCTGCTGGCCAGGTCCAGTTGTTGTGAAAGAGCTGCCTGGGTTGAAAAGCCTGTAGGTTCCTAGCATGAGGCCAGTTCTGGTGTGCCTGATGAGCTGGGCAGCCACCCATAGGGAGACTTGAGTGACACATGCTTTCCTGGGAAAGCCACTGCATAGTCAAGGGACCCTTGAAAGGTTGAAGCATGTCTATTAAGTAAGCTAAAGAGAGCTTCAGGCTCCCAATCCTGTGGGGACTGAGGGCAAAGAAATCAGGAAGATGGGAATCAGGTCTCCTCATGAGGTAGTGGGTTCCAACCCATATCTTATAGAGACATATCATGATTAACATCTCCTAGCCCAGAACATCACCTGTTATGGAGGCAATAAATGGCAAAATATGTATTTCTTCCCATTTTTTGTTCAATTTTTTCCCCTAGATTTTTTTAAATTTTTGTATTTTTAATTTTTCATTGTATTTTTCTTCAATAGTAAGAGCTCCATTTTTGTTGTAGTTTTTCTGCTCCTTTCATATTTTTTTTCCAATTTATCTCCATAGGTTTTCTTTGCTTTTTTGTTATTGTTGTTGTTTGTTTGTTTGTTCATTTGTTTTGCTGTGCTTTGTTCGGTGGTTTTTTATTTTCCCATTTTTACTTTCTTCAATAATAAGGGCTCCATTTTTGCTATGGTTTTTATTCTTTATTTTCTTTCCATTTCTCTCTTTTTGTGAAGATTGTTCTACTTTTCTTCCTCACATAAATTTCTCAAACAACAACTAAGATCTACATCCCTTTTTATATCTTATATAATTTTATTTTCAATTTTCTTTATATACTTTTATTATTATTATTTTATCTTTTTTTTTTCCTGATCTGTTTTTTCTTTGTCAATCTGTATTCCATTTATAGCACAGAGCCTTACTCTGAGGCCTGGGCTGGGGTGCCATAGCATTGGCCTGGCTGAAGAAGACCTTGATCACCTGGTCCTTCTAGCTTTGGCATTTGGGAAGACACTATTAGTAGGTCCCCACCGTGACATACTGCTGGTTTTTTTGTTTGTTCTCCCCCATTTAGTAGAGGCAGGGTCTTGTTTTGCTTACACTGGTAAGGAACTCCTAATCTCAAAGAACCCATCCATTTCAGCTCCCCAGAAGCTGGGAATTATGGGAGTGGATCAAAGTGCCCTACTTAATACCACTACTACTCCTGTCTGTCTCTATCTTTCTGTTCTTCTCTTCATCAATCTTTCCTTTTGCCCCTCCCTTTTTTTCTTTTCCCTTTTTCTATCTTTTCTACCTTCTTACCCTTCCTTGTGCTCCTATACCAAAAGGACACTTCGACACCTAAGGACAGAGACAAGGTAACTTAAAGAGGATGGAATGAAAGGAAAAGTAGGGAAAGGAAGCAGACAAGAAGAAAAAACTCATGAGGAGAAACCAACAGAAAAATGCTGGGAAGACAAAAAAAACAGACCAGAACTAACCCACCAAGGGATCATAAGGTAGCTATCATAGAGGATTCCACCTATAAACAAATGACAGAAATGAAGAAAGGGAGTTGAAGGCTATGTTGATTAGTAGGATGTAAACACTCTAATTTGTACAAATAATAAACACATTGAATCCCATAATACATAAATGTATTTATGATCTATGTACAAATGACTTAATAAAAAAAATAAAATATGGATGATAAAAACAATGAAGGAAATTGCTAAGAAAATGGAAAATCACCAAAAAGAAATTAAAAAACGGAACCAAAAAAAGGGATTAAAGGCATTAAGAATATAGAAAGACCATAGCAGAGCTTAAGGGAATTGAAGGAGTCATAGAAACAGACATATGAATCTCTATTTTTAGTGAGCCATGGGTAAACCTCATGATTGGGCAGATTACGAAATATGCTACTGACATATTTGATATGCCTCACAATGACCTTTCATATATGCGTATGGAAGTCCCATAAGGTTATACTACCTTATTTTTACAGTATGCTTTCTATGTTTAGATACACAAATACTAACCACTGTGTCACAATTACCTACAGTGCTCAGTATAGTAATGAGCTATACAGATTTGTAGTCTAGGAGCAATAGATTATATGCCACATAGCCTGGGTGTATAGTAAGTTATACCATCTAAGTTTATATAACTACACTCTATGATGTTGCATAAGTCAACAATATTGACTTACAATACATTTATCAGAACTGTTATTAAGTAACCCATGACTGTATTTCTATATTACATTCTCTTAATAACTTATGAGCTCTTTTCAACTTCAAAGACAGTGTCTCTTTCAACTTTGTATTTTCTAACATACCACTTTCCCACTTATTGGGCATACAACAGGTGTTCAAGGTTGAATTGAACTAAGGAACATAAAAGTAGAGTAAATATTATGAATTACCTACTAATTGAAACATTTCCAACTTAAGTCAAAAGGCAGAGATGGACCATTTAATATCAAATTATAAACACATGGACATAAACTGATATCAGGAAAGTATTAGCATTAGTCTCAGCTTGGACTGAGTTTTAAGACCTTGGAAAGCCAGTTAACTTCTCTGGGCCTCAGTTACCTTCTATGCCTAACACTGTCCATATGTACACTGATTAAATGAGTTCTGTAAAGTTTATTCATATTGAATGTCAGGCTAAGCCAAAATTGTATTAGGTATGCATGAGGAGAAAACGAAACCATATTTTCCCATTTTAAAGTACCTCATAATTATTCTTCTAAGAAATAATTCCATCACTCTCCTATAGCCAAATATTCTTTTACAGTTCATGTTGCTCTTCACTATCTGCAGATGCAAAGTGCTCAGAGCTCAATGCCATGGCCCTGCCTACAGGGGCAGCAGCCTCCATCACTGCATTCCGCCATCCATACTTAATGTCCAAGCTGATTTTAATTCAGGTGCTTCTCTTTCACTGTCTGCTTGGTGAATTATGTGTCTGCTTTCTGTTTCCTGCTGGAATGCTCACTCCTCACCAGTCAGTCATTTTTCATAACTGGAGATACACAATCATCACGCTGGTTGGTAATCTTCCCACTGCATGAAATGAAAAATGTATTTATTTTTGCTGTTGTATATAACTCCATTCTTTTCACTTTTCAGTGAATCAGGCTTTAAGATTAAGATGATCAAATTAAGAGAACACCATGGTTATGCCTTAAATAAAAGCATACTTTTCTTCAGTGTTGCCTTTTGGAAAAATATGATTTTAAAAGATATCCCAAAAAAAGATGCTAAATTTTTATAACTGAGAATTGATGGGCAATGTGTTAGGCACAGGTTAAATGTCCATGAAAATTCTGTAGATCATTCAACTACCCACGGCGACAATGAAGCATATAGCTTAACAGAAGGAATGGAACTATAACAGAAGTGGCAATGGTAGGTCCACTTCTGTAGCCTGCTATTTGCCCTAGGTTTTAATAAATCAATAAATATTCATTCCTTGCTGCCAGATACTGTAGAAAATAAAATAGAAGATGAAGAAGAACAATAAAAGCCCTCATTCCAATTTTTAAAATGCATTGAGGACTAACCCTAGACGAATGGCAGTTGAAGGTACAGCACATAACCCTGAGAATGGAAGGTTTCAATAAACTCAGGACTACACATCCAATTGAGTCTCAATTCCACACTCGTGAGAGTACCATTCTTTAGGATAACCACTGTTAGCAGGTACATAGTATTTTCTATAATTGCTATTGCTCAAAACAGTTTTAGAAAACATTTGGTAGAGACATGTATTTCCCATGGTTACCTATTTGTGGTGACTCCTAATGTTTTATCATTTTTGATAATATATTGTTAGCTTACATGTGTGCATTGCAGAGTGGCTAAGGACAAAGAATCTGAGACAAAAATACCTGTACTTGAATCTCAACTCTATCAGTTCCTACATGTAAGACTTTGGACAAGTTACTTAAGAAATAATTTAATAAGGGAGTGTTCCCAGGTAAAACCAGTAAGGATGAGGAGCAGAGGAAGGCAGGGAAGAGGTCAAAGCCAAGCAAGGGCACAGTCTCAGACTAAGCCCTACAAAAGGCAGATTCCACTTGCTCCTATAGACAACTGTGGGATGTAAGCTAAGGCAAACCATAGGGACATTCAATTTTCTTACCTCAGTGTGTGTCAGTCAATGGGAAATAAATGCCTAGGACATTCAAATTCCCAGGCACGTCTGGATGGTCATTCAAAGTAGGCACCAGTCACCTGAAGGCAGTTATACAAACACCAATTGCCACAAGTGTGACTATTAGAAGCAAAAGCACATTAAAGCATGACATATAAAACCAATAAAAAAGAAAAACTGAGGTGATCTTGCCAGAGTATCCAAATCATCTGCTTTACTCCAAGCCTGTACTTCTCAGATTAGCTGCCATCATAAAGTTCACCCCATCCTGTAACAGAATCTTCAAAATGGTGGCTAATTGCAATTTCTGGAAGAAAAGCTTAGAGAAAAAAATCTTCAGCTAGAACAGAAGCTGCAGTTGGAGTTATCATCTGATGAATTTTATAAGAATGCTATCCCCAAGGAGTAGGGTGCCAGCCCCATAAGCTGGAGGTGGTGGGTTCAAACAGAGCCCCAGCCAAAAATTGCAAATAAATAAATAAATAAATAAATAAATAAAATAATGTTATCTCTTTCAAAGACCCATCATATTCTGTACAGGTCAAGAGGAAGAGATCAATGGCAATATGAACGACATCACTGCTCTACACCTCTGAGGTCTTTCAAGGTGTCGCTTCTGCAATTTTCCAAAGGAGTGCAGTGTTGCTTCTGGTTCAACATCCTATCTGTAAGACCTGGCAAGGAGAAGTACCAGCAAGTTTCCACGTACCCATTCTGTAGCAGAAACCAACAGACAGAAGACTCCAGGCACCAGTTGATTAGAGGAAGCAGGTTTATTCCGGCCAGGGGGCAACTCGGAACACCAGTGTGTCTCCAAAACTGAGCGCCCGACTCAATCTCTTGCCTCTCTTTTATCCACTTTTCAGGGTGGGAGTGAGTGCACATGAGGGTCATAAAACAGAGAGAGACATGAAATCATCCTCAAGGTCCTGGGCTGAAGGGGGAAGGTCAGATTCACCCACATCCTTGACCACCTGCCCTCAAAGGCGACAGAAGTCCAGGGAAGTTACTAGGTTACAATCTAGGCCCCCATGTATGTCAAGGATAGGGTGATCAGATTTTAACATCAGTAAAGTGGGACAACATGGCGGGGGGGG
>NW_003852399.1:45541216-45601443 GCF_000181295.1 Otolemur garnettii
AAGCAGTTCTTGATAATCACGTCTCAGTAATTATTTGTTATTATTTCAGTTTAATGTTATAAAATTAACAAAAATAATATAAAACTCATATTCTGGCGAAATAGTCACATGGCAGCCGAAAACCGTATATTCCCTTCTTGTTCTCCCACCCGTACGTGCATTCTTTCCAAAAATCAGGACTTTTTAAAAATACCGTGGGTCACGGGACAAATTGTTGAAAAGTAGGACGTCTGGTCACCCTAGTCAAGGAAGAAACATACAGACAACAGAAACGCCTGCGGCTTGGCTGAGGCCTACACAGGGCGGCTAGGACAGATTCTTTCAGTTCTGCTTTTACTTTCTTGCCTCAATTCTACCATGATAACCCTTACTTCCTGGGTTAAAGAGCCAATGTGCAGATTCTGCCAATAGTAAATAGGACCATTTCAATCAAACATCCAGGAACCAGAGCAATGACCACAGAGTCAGTCCATGGACCAACTGGGAAGTGGGTGATTTAAAACTGCTACATAACTCTGTGTATGTGAGTCATTACAAAAGTTTTGAGATACATAAAAATCAAGAAATGTAAAATCTGCACAGACGGAGTCAAATGAAGCCCTCCCAGTGACAACAATAAGCCAAGCAAATTGAAACTTGCACAGGTGACTCAGAAAAAACTGTTGACTATGCTTCTTTGAAGAAGTGAAATCATGGACTAGTGCAAAGTCTGTCTCAAAACTTTTGTAGTGACCTACATATTATTTGACTGTTACAAATACCAAATTGGTATTTTGGGTCCCCAGGAATTTGTATCAAACCCCTAATGTTTAGGTATTTCTTTTCCACAATACACAATTACCTTTCTTGATAAGGTTAGAGAAAATAAATGGTAGATGCTTAGGGTGTTACAGAGGACTTCAAGTCTCCTTTAGTCAAGAGGCTCTAGGTCTGAGGAGATGGATGAAGATGCAATTCTCCTGCGTGGTAACTCAAATCATAGATTCGGCTCTCAATTATGAAAAATTTTTTTTGTTATATAGATCAAATAACATTTTACTAGGACGAACATTACCTTATTTTTATGGGCATGAGAATCATTAGCTCCTGACAAAGATCTCTGTGGGTCAAAACTTGGACCCACTGTACATTACACTAAATGTGCCTACTTAGCCTCTGGTAGGTATATATTGTATTATCTTGATGGAAAGCCTAAGTCAATGATGGCCTCTCCCAACATTCCACCTGGCCGATGAAGGATATCACTGTATTTAATTTAAGGACATGGACATCCCCTTCCTATGTAATTTTTCAATGACTTAATGAAGGGAATGCCCTTTGGGAACTCTGGAAAATCCCAGGACAGTATAGAAAAACTCCCCCTGTACCCCCAAATTGAGAGGGAACCAAGAAGACAAAGAATGACTCCAACAAGTCCAACTTGGAGAGTTAGATGAGTGTATTAGAGGTTACTTACTATGACACTTGCTTCTACACAGGAATGTCTTCCACAGGAGCTTCCTGCTAGCAAAAGCTGCATTTGTCCACCCTGTGGCATTGCTTTAATCTTTCCAATGAGTAACACAAAGTTTTTATATTGTACCTTTGCTTGCGCACAGTGAAACAAATCACTCAGGTACAGCACCATCATCACAGGCTGTCTTGAAACCAATGTTATGTTAATGAATTACTTTTCCAGCAGGCAGGGATTTTAGCATTACAATTAGCTAAAGGGAACTACAAGTCAACCAAAGCAACTCTAAAGCACTCAGGGTCAATCTGTGCCAACCATTTCAAGGCAAGAAAGTGGGAGGCACATAAGAAACTGCTGAGTGAGTTTCCTAGGCCCAGTGGTTATCTTGGTATGTCCTATGAGGAGGTTACAATATGTATAGGGTGACCAGATTTTAACATAGGTAAGGTGGGACAACATGGCGGGGGGTGGGGGGGTGGGGGGGGCGGGGAGAGGGCAGGGCAGGGCCTGACAACAATGCAAACTTTGATAAGCAGGTCTCAATAATCACTTCTCAGCAATTATTTGTTATTATTACAGTTTAACATTATAAAATTAACAAAAATAATATAAAGCTCATATTCTGGCGAAATAGCCACATGGTAGCCGAAAACCGTATATTCCTTTCTTGTTCTCCCGCCCGTTCATGCATTCTTTCCAAAAATAGGGACTATTTTAAAAAACCTTGGGCCACAGGACAAAGTGTTGAAAAGCGGGCCATCTGGTCACCCTAACTATGTAACAATTTTAGGGAGCACTCCAAGCCAGCACAGCACTTCTGATATGCAGTGGAACCTTGCGTTTTTCCCTCAAACTCTCAGAAAAAGAACAAACAAAAACAGTGAGGATAAGACTGCAGATGATAAATCTATTCCAATTGTCTATTTCTCTAAGCCTTTGAATTCTGACTGTTAAACAGAAAAAGAGGGTCTGGCACCAGTCACTGTCAGCCAATATGTCAAGACATGAATAGATCCACCAACTTTATTGTCAGAAAGCTGACAATCCTGGAGAACAGTGAGAGTAGCCTCTCCAAGACGGTTTGTTCTTCCATTTTTAAAATTACAATTCAATCCATAAAGGTTCAAAGCAAAGACCGAATTAACTCTTATTTTTAGTAATCCTCAGTACAACTCAGTGACAATCTATTACAACATTTCCAATTCAAAAGTTAATTTCTTATATCAATCCTATTAAAGCAAAGACCACAATAATACTTATTTTAAATAATAAACAGTACAATTCAGTGACGATCTATTACAACATTTCCAATTTCAATGTTAATTTCTTAAGCTATTCAAGATGAGTATCTTTAGGGTGGGAATTAAATTTATAAAACAATAAGAAACAGGAGGTGATGGTCACTTAGGACTTAAAGGACCAGACCAGCTGTGTTATGTCCACCCTAGACAGACAGACTCCATCTTATTCTCACTATAAGCACTTTTATTACCACTAAATTACTAAGGAAGCTCTTGTATTTCAACCTCACTGAGTTACAAGTGAGTCTAAGTGTTAAATCAACCAACCAGGTAAAATGTTAGAGCCCCTTTCACCTGCCAAACTAGTGCATTAAATCCAGGCTCTCTGGTGGCCTTCACTCATATACATTTTGCGATTCATTTTGGAGTACAAGCTATTTCCTTCCACCTCACTTTGTATATATCCCCCAGTACATGCTGAAAATAGACACTGGTTGATATGAATCCTGAAAAGAAGCATCCCCTTGTGAGGTAATTCCATCACAAAAGGTTATTAAAGAATTTGTAATAAGAAAAAGCTGATGCCCTCAAATACAGGACACAGTAGAAGCACAGAAAGTTCTGAATGATTTAGAAGTTCAACACTCTTACTTAGTACAATCCAAGGCTTCCCACCTATCTCCATTTCAAGTCTCAGGAGCCCCGTCCTCAATCAATGCCTTAATTTTCACATGAGATACTTAATGAGACTATACATTCACCTTCTGCAATACATATAATTAAATTTTGTTTCTGATTTATTTAGTATTATTATCATACAACTTCAAGAAGTAAGAGATGATTGTAGATTTATCATAGAAATTCTCTGGTTCTTTGATGGTGACCTGACTGAGTGTCCCAGCACTTAAAAGTTTAAAGACTTGATATATTATTTTATTTCTAAAAGTGTTTCATCACACTGAAGGGCAGCCATCTCTTGCCACAGTGTTTTGTTTTTTGGTTTGTTTTTTTTTTTTATCAATATTGCAGCTTTAAGAGTTAAACACAGAAAATATTCAATCCTCCCAACACTTGTATCCTTGGGCTCTTCATCATAGTCAACTGTAGATCCTGAGCTGGCTAATCACAGGCCACTGTGTAGTGTCTTACCTGCATCCCATTTCCTTTTAGCATTGCATTCAAGATTAGTTTAAGGAGAAAACTAAACCGATCTCCAAATACAATGCAAATGTTTGAGAAGGCAAACACCTACTGAGATAAAATGTTTTCAATGCTTTAACTATAAATGATTACTATCTAAAATATAAAGATGATTTTCCATAATTAATAAGAAAAAGGCCAACAACACAAGAGAAAATGAGCAAAGGCAGATTAATGGCCAGTGGTACACAGGGAATTGGCCAAGAAATGCATGGTAACCAGATAAATTGGGGACTCAGTCCATAAGTAGTAGGCCTTTCATTTCCTACTTTTTGTCTTAAAATGTAATTTGTTGATATTAACATATTAATAATAGATTCTTTTGGTTAATATATTTTGAGTACCTTTGTCTTTTGCTATCTTTCTGTAACCTGAAGTTGTTGCATCTAAATTGCATGTAGCTGATATTTCTAAACACAATCTGTCAATCTATTTATTTTCACTGATGAGAATGTTTCATTTATATTATTCTATTTATGAATATATTTGGAACTCTTTCTATCATCTTATTTAGTGTATGCTATTTGTCCTGCTTTTGTGGCCTCTTTTTTCCTTTTATAACTTTATTTAAGGTTAAAATTTTCTTATTTCCTTTCTTTTCCAATTATTTCATAATTTATATGACCTATTTTTATATTTCTAATGGTTATTCTGAGTATTTTAATATTAAAAGTTAATTTTCCTTTCTCTGCTCTTTTTTTCAGACAACAAAACAGATCTTCTAACAGTTTAACTCAGACTAAATTCATCTGATCTTTAATGCTATTGTTATTCAGCATCATATGTGTGCTTGTTTTATTCCAAAACGTTGACATTATCATTTTATATGCTCAATATAAAAATGTTCAATATGTTTATTGGTATCTACTCACATTTAGTATGTGAAGTTCTTGTCCTCCATTTAATATTGCATCTCATGCTTTTTCTAGAATACTTTTTTTCATTCTGAAGTATGTTCTTTCCAAATTCCTTAAAATGTGTTTAATTTGTCCTAACTTTTTCTCATTCTTAAAAGAGAATAAAAATACTATGATATTTTCTTTCAGAACTTTGAAAATATTTCTCTACTCTCCTCCCACTTCCATTGTTAAGATACCTTCTGTTGCTTTTATTCACGTATAAGTACATTTTTCTATGACTTTTTAAAGATCTCTCCACCTTGGGTAGGAAAGATCCGTGAGGAAACGATGATGAATTTAGGTATTGAATTCTTCTTTGTTTTACCTGTTTAAGATTCATGTGTGCTTCTTGAATATAAGGATTCATGCCTTTAATCACCAAAGGAAAATCTTGGGTTTTATTTCTCTAAATAGATCCTCTCTCTCATCATCTCAATTCTTTTCTTCTAAAAATCTATTAGACATTAGAAATTCATTACACTTTCTTTTTTGTTTCCTTTTAAAATACTTATTGAGTATATATTTTTATTTCCCATATTTTCTATTGTAGTTGCTCTCATCTACTGTGCCTAATTTTTGTGTGTGTGTGTATTTGAATTTTGGTTGTAAATTATATTCAGTGGACTTTTTCCATAGAATGTAGGAGAATGAATGCCATGCTTATAATAACAGTCACTGGTTCTTAAGGGAAATGCTGAAAGCAGGAGAGTTTCCTGGTTAGCCTAGAGATGTTTTACAGCCTGGAGACAAGCCCTCAAGTAATTTAATGCTCTATGAGTTGAGATCGGTTGCTCCTTAGTAAGCAGGTGTTGGACTTTGAACATTTGTGGTGCTTCGGGGTGGGAGTTGAGCCCATGGGGAAAGAGCAGGTATCGATCCTTAAGCAGGTAGCCCTTTCATGTGATTACTAGGCCCTCCCTACACCTGTTATGATACATCAATAAATATCAACTGCAGGTATTTCTAAATATCTGGGCTCTCTTGCACCTCTAGTGAGCCTCATGTCTTGCAAGCTTGTACTTTCAATCTGCGTACTGGCTGTTTCCTGCATGGGGCACCAGTGACACAATGGCCCTGACAATAGAATATTCACTTGGCTTGGAATAAAGCTATACTCCTCTTCCAAGGATTTACATTTTTCTTCCAATGTAATTTGGCATCTTATTTCATGCTCTTTATATTGTCCTTTCTTTCTGTTTCATTTCACTTTTCTTTTGCTATGCATGGTATTATATATATTTTGTTTACTTTTGGATCAGCTTAAGTTCTTTTGTCCACTTGTGGTTTCCCAAACCACATAAGTAGTTTAAATTTGAACTCCACATTCTTAGCAGAAGACTTTTTTGTTTGTTGTTTGACCACTTAAAGTACCAGCCAAAACTAACGTGCTTCTTTGTCTTCTATCTTTTTCATCAGAAATTTTTCTTTGTCATTGTTTTTTGTTTGTTTTGTTTTGTTTTATTCCATCTCCTCCTATACTGTAATAGTATTTTAGCCCTTTTGATTTTCAGCTTTCTTAGCCTTGTTTCTAACTTCTGCCTTGTCTTCAAGGCCTGGTCTCCTGAGAAAGCTTTCTGTTTTTCTGGAACTATTCTTCAGGGTAGTTGTACATTTCAGTTCTATTTCCCAATCAGTTTTCTAACCCTTTGTTTTTTTACCCCCAAGAATCCTCTTAGGTTATAGTGAACACATTTAAAATGTGTTATATTTTATCCATATAGAAATATACATTCATGGGAGGCCTTTCTGGGCACATTTTCTACATTATTGGTAGAAATAGAAACATTAAAATTATTTTTAACTTTTTTTTTTGCATTTCAATAGATTTAGGGGATACAGTGTTTTTCGGTTATATGAATGAATAGTATAATGGGGAATGACATCAGGGCTTTTAGTGTACCTATCACCTAAATAGTATACATTGTGTACAATAGGTAATTTTTGATCTGTCTTCCCATTGTACCTGCACCCTGCTCTCCTCCCAGTCTCTCAAGTCCATTATATCTCTGTGTATGTCCGTGTACACCCATCGTTTAGCTCCCACATGTAAGTGAATACATGTGGTATTTGTTTTTCTGCTCCTGCCATACTTCACTTAGAGTAATTTTATACCTACTAATTAGAGAACTCCATATCCTAACTTATTTTATAACTAATCACCTGTCAAAAAATGAAAGCAGTGATAACGTGTCTTAAAACAATTTCTTTCCTTTTTCATTAGCAGCATCTGTTCTGCACATGTCAAAGCCATGTTTTTTGTTCCAAAAAGTTTGGTTCTATGACATCATTTATGTGAACAGTATCTTTTTCTCATTTGCTGCCTTTCTTTTGAATTCTATTTTAATGGATGTTAATAGTCCCATTCCTTTATTTTGTTGTTGTTCACTAACTATGCCTTTCCCATCATTTTATTTTTACTAGTTTTGGGGTAACTTTTGTGTACAATGCATATTTAGATACTTGGTTTAGTCCAAACTTTAATCTTTGTTTTTAGTAGTGAGTTTAACATTCTTTGTAATTATGGTTGCACATGAAATGTTTAATCACATGAACATCACTGTTTCGTGCTCTGTTCATTTTACGTTCTCTTTATTTCCTTTCACTTATATGTCCCTACCTGGATATTTTGTTTGCTTAATTTTTATAATGATTTAAAAGGTACCTTGTTTTCACATTTCTACCAATTATTTAAGATTTAATATTTTTACATGTACTCTACTTTAGACGTTAAAAATTTTATACATCAGTGCAGTAATGTTATCTGTTGACTTCCTCCTACAAAAGATGAGAAATGAAGCGTGCTCTACTTCCTCCCCTCCAGCCCCCACCCCACCCCACTTGTTAGTTTTAATAAAAGATAATCTGGCTTGTTAGGTCTAATGTAATATTAATACATGCCACGTATCGTCCCTTTAAAATTCTTTTTATATCAAAATGAATTTTTAAAGCTGTTGAATGAATAAAACAATGTTCAAATAGTTTTAATGCTTGCCAGTTTGTCATTTTATACCATAACTTCCTCATTTTTGTGATCTCTATTTTAATTAATCTCTTATTTGAGAGATGAATTCTTTTAAGTGAATGTGGGCAATGCATTTTTGGAGAGTTTGCATATGAGAAAAGAACTTTCTGTTGTTAAAGTGCATGACCAATCATTTGGCTGAGTATAAGAGTTTTTCAGTGGTAGCAATTTCCCTCAAAAAAAAAACCCCTATTTTTTCTAGTATTCAATAATGAGGGATAATTCTGATGTCAATATGTTAAATAATTTAATGTTTAAATGTCATTTTAAAAAGTCTGATCAGAGATCCAATTGTTTAGGGGGAAATAGTGAGGGTATAAGAACCTTGCAGAACTCAACTAGGGCATTGGCTTCTCTTGACTTTCTTCTTTGTGCTCTTCTCCTGAAACTGAAGCAATCCTATGCAAGATGAGGCCTTTACCATTTGCCCAGCTGCCCACCCAGAGAGAAGGCATGGCGCCCCTAGGGTCTGCTATGTCAGGAGTATCCTCCATACTGTAAGCTCTCTACTGGGTTTGAACCTGTCCAAGCCAAGAGCAAATCTTGCAGCCTTCTAGTTGTGCTGGTGGCACCCAAAACAATTTCTTAGAAAGAGAAAAGCAATCCACGTGGCACACTCCAAAGGCCATGGTCTGCTTTGCCTTCATCAGTCACCTTCTGATGTAGGTAGTGAAATTTATTTTACTTGCTATTCCAGCCTTCCACATTCTTGGGCATTTCTGAATCCAACTTTAGCTCTTCATAAAACAAACAAACAAACAAAAAAGAGATAGAGAGAGAGAAGGTGTAACCCAGACTCTAGTATTAGCACCACTGCTCAAAGCAAAACTCCTGGGCATAAAAGGAAATCGCATGATACCATGGAATACCTACTAATGTTCTTGCTTTGACTTTTACTGAACTGCACTTTGGTTTTCTACGTCATCTACCTTTGTGAAGAGTTAGAGGAAACCCTTATATGAAACTCCTAAATTTATTTGCTGTAACATATTGGTGAACATGGTGTTAATTATACTATACAGTAAGGCTGCCACCTGTAGGTTCATTCTTAACCTAGATTTTAAAACCTATCTTTTCCCTGAGCAGAAAATTTTAAATTTTATTCTCACGATATATACTAATCCTCAAATTCTGGCTGTCGTCTTACAGCTCAGTTTCAGTAATTGAGTTCTGCTCTATTAAAACTATATCTTTCCCAGTAAGTCTTTTGTTCTATATTGTCCTCATCAGTCTTCCTTGGAATTAGGGTGCTGTCCCTTGATTCCAGATCCCATAATGGAATTTATCTGGTGCAGCGACTGCAAGCTCTTCCCACCCAGCACTTCTCAATCTCCCATTCTCCATGCATCTCTTGCTCAATGAGCAAAACCTTCATTGAAGGCTGCTCATTTCCTTTCATTTGCTCATTCCAGGAGCTTTTCTGGATGCTCTGTCATAACTCAGTGGCCCATGCCATATGTGATATGTCACCTACATATCTAAGTCCAAGCTATTGTCCCTGGAAAACCCAATTCTAATACTATGTTCATTTTCATTAGAAAAATTATCTCAAATTGCCTACAGGTGAATAAAGTCTTACGCAACAGAAATGAATATAATAGAACCGCCATATTTGACTACCTCCCTGCATTGACTGCCTTCTTAAGTTGTCCTTTCATAGACCAGACATCCACCATATGTACTCAATGGAAGTTTCTTATGTTGACCACCTCTGTGTGTTGATGAGTTTGTTACATTTTCTTGGATGGTTAACTTACAGAGGTTCCACTTACTTCCAAAGGTATTTATTGAATAGGCCACGATGTATGGGAAGGGGGCTAAGGCTCATTTCCACTCATCTGAAACTAACATTCATCTCATTAAAATAAGGATGGTATCAACTCCAGACTACACAATTTTATTTCTTTTCCACATATAAATAATTGACTTGTACTTGGACTTTTCATTTTTCTCTCTGGTCATCCTTATGAAGGACAAGAGGTTATTCCTTCACCACTGACTAGCACAAAGAAACAAGAAACTCACAAGTATCTCAATTTGCCTTGTTTGCATCTAAATAAACTTTAACAGTATTAGTAGTATTTCTATAAGGCTTTTCCAGTAAGTAGAAATTTATTGCCAAATATTGACTTTTATTTTTCTGTTTAAGTTAAAAAAAATCTATAAAACCCTAGAAAAATGAAATTTCCTTGAAATTTTCTCTGAATAGTTTCTTCGGAAAGTATGGATTGAAGAGTTCTAATTTGACTCTGATAATAAAAGGACAAAATGACCTGACATTTTTGATAAACAATTGCTTTGCTTCTACGGTAGACGTTCAGTCTTCTTGAATCTGTGTGTGGTTTGAAACTCATATGGTGACTTTGCACATCGTTATTTCTCTTTATCCATGAGCATTTAGGAGCGCCTGCACGTGTGCTACCTACCTCTATTTTACAACAGACCTCCAAGGCAAAATCATCAGCAGCATTTTGCAGATTAAAATACTGGCTGCTCCCTAATGTATCCCGCTGTCAGTGGCGTTCTAACACAAGCATTCCAGATAGGTAGAAAAAAGAAACCCAATCATCAATAGTGGACATATTGACCTCGAGCACTGTGATGCTGTAAAATTATATGCTTTATTTTCTTTATAAACTACTCTGTCAAGCACTGTTCTATATTTAAGAAATATACATACTTTACAAACATTAATTCATTTAATCTTCATGACAACATGAAAACTGCCACCATTATCTCCATTTTATAGATGAGAAAACCGAGGCATAGAAAAATTAAGTAACTTGCTCAACATAACTCAGTAAACAGTGAAGCAGAATTTCAGATCACACCAGGCAGACTCAACGGTCCAGGCTTGTCAGCACCATGTGATGTAAAATTAGGATAACATAGGCAAGTCTGGACAGATCAATAGTCAGTAGGGGTATTTCTTCCTACTGCTCTCCATGGAGTTCCATTCTCCATGGAATTTTGCATGTGGCTTAGCTGATTAAGAATAACAATGCTTTATGTACCTTTGCTCAGATTTTTAAAAAATGCATATTAGGGGATGACAACTTCTGACTGGCAAAGGAAGTAAAAATGATTGTTCGTAGCACTCTCCACTTTGGGAAGGCTATTTTCTGAGAAATGCATTATTCTTTAAGGGATTATAACAGAGCTAGGGTGTTTGAGTGAAACATATTCATAGCATTATTAAATTTGAAATACAAAATATGATGGAAAAAGGAGAACACTACCCAGAAGTGGTTTTCTGCAGAAAAATTTTAAATCACCTTAGCTTTAAGCCTTACATTCATACATCTTCAGAATTAATGAAGGAACTGTTTGTGTTTTAAATAAGTGAAATAAAGCATACATACCTCACGAGATGTGCTATTGAAGGTAGAACCAGGAAAAATGCTTTAAAATTTTATTGTAGTCTTTCTTATCAATTGATTAAATTTATTTAATGTTTGTATCTTCCTCCTTTTCCTTAGGAATTTGTTTCTTGAACAGCTTTCTCAGTCAGCGTCTGCCCCCTGTGGTGAGCTGAGGAGGCAGCAGTCTAGGGCAGTCAGGTTACAGTGTATGAGGACAGACCCTGCATTTCAGCACAGAACCAGCCCCAGGCTTGTTTAGGAGATGTGGCAATAGCAGTGGAGAGCTGGGGAGGGGAAAATCACACTCCAGACGCCCCCTGAAGGGAGCTATAGCATTGTAGGGCCTGGCTGTGGCCTATTCCATAAGCATCTGTACCATAACTCGTCCGGCAAATAATTGTGATGGGACCCAGGGCCCTGCTGTCTGCCCTGGTGTCTGGAAGACCATATTATCACTTAGGCCTTTCAGATTGGAAGGGAAGTGAACTCCTTAGGTTTGTTGAAGACTATAATCAATGGGTCTGTTAAATACATATTTGTTAGTGAATGGCTGTGCTTTGTGGAAAACTGTAAGTCAAAATGGCAACTTTGTGCATTTAATATTTACTTTATTTACAAATAGCTTTTAAATTATCCACCGAGAGATAGATAAAATACAGAGTTATGCTAATATCAAATAGAAATTTTTTTCTTTGTCCAAAATGCTGATGCTCTGGCAGCGTCTTTATTTAAACTTTGTGTTGACATACTGATGTTTACAAGCAGCCTGAAGAAAATAAGAGATTAAAGGAACTGAGGAAGGACTGAGTGTACCAACACTAACCCTGAATAAATACTATGGATATGTCCCCTTTATTCATTGCTTTTAATTCTTTTTACTTTTAAGACAACATTCCAATTTGGGTGGTGAAATACCACTGACTGCAATTCAGAAATGGTCATTTCAATACCTGAATTTAGTTACGTGTGATAGGAAGAAGTTGTCCAGCTGGCAGCCTGCTGAAGCACTGGGAAGCGATATGTTAACTGGGCAGTGGAGAATCCTGGATGCACTCCCAGGTCTTCACTCATCTGCTCCATGGCCTTGGGTAATTTACTTAACCTCTGTGCGCAACAGTTTCCACAGCCACAAAATAGAGTTGATTACATTACTGTGAGAAAACTTCGGGACACTGTAAAGTGGGTACGTGCAGTGTACCCAGGAACTGCCCCACCCCAGAATTGTCCTACTGAGTTAAGTGTTCCTAAGATTGGAGGAGGGGGACACAGGAAACTTTCAGAGGTGATAAATATGTTTATTACAACAATATCACCAAGGTATGCATGTCTCCAAACAAATTTTTAATATAAATTGTACCTTAATAGAGACATTGAAGGAGAGAAAGAGAAAGAGAAAATTCTGCAAGTGAATGTGACTGGGAAGCTTATTAACAAGATTCTAGACATTACAAAAAAAGATACTGTGGGAGATCCAGGACTCATCGTTGCTGGAGGCAGCCAGCTCTGTGGCAACTTGCTCCTTTTGCAGGAAACAGTTGGATAATTTCCTTCCCCATTCCACACTCACATTACATTTGTGGGGGGAAAAGGAAACACTTGGATTCTCCTAAGGGGAAAATAAAACCATAGATAAAGGGAAAAAAAATGGCCTGACAGTACTATTTTCACCCCACGGATCTTATGTGTTGAGACAATAAGCAGTCATTCCCAAATATGAAAGACATCAAGGATACAAAACCCAAAGACCCTTCCTAAATAAAATAGTCGATGGTAAAATATAGTAAATAAAAAAAATGGATCAAAACAAATGAGTGAGGAAAATAGGGGATGTAGTAAATAGTGAATTTATAGTTACGGAAAAGAATATAAGTATTATAAAAGTGGTAACTTGAAAATACAACTTGAAAATTGAGACCTAAAAGAGAGAAGGTGGGGGAAGTATAATTATATGTTCAAGGCTGGAAATCAATCAATGTTGTCTAAAACTATAAAATAAAATTAAACGAACACATGGACTCAACTTAAAAATATAAAAGCATAAAAATACAACGTCCGTTATTTAATAACTATTAATTAAAATTATATGGCATCTACAGTGGAAAAAAATTTTAGGCACCTTGTGTACAAATGTGTCCATAACACACAGATAATTAAATATTTACTTTTCATCCATAAAACATATAAAGTTCCCTACCTATTTATTTCACTCTCATTTTCTTTTAGAATCCATATACATATTTGGGGGCTCCCTCTGGTGGTTGAATAAAATATAATTTTATATGAGCAATACTAAAAAAATTTAAATAAAATAAAAAGCTACCATCTACATTGAAGTGGCTTCCTATAGAATAGGAAAGTCTTTTGATCAAGATATTACGCCCATCGTGGTATGGTGAAGACAGTGATGATGATGATGACGATGATGATAAGGAAGATTCTATTAAACACTGTGACTTGTGTAGGTTGCTATGGTCATAGATGCAATCTGTCAAGAATAAGCAAAAAAGGCAAAATCAGTTTTAAAAAATTATACACTTTTCAAAAGCATAAAATTTAAAAATAAACAAAACTCTAAAAAGCAAAATGGAAACTGAGACGATATTCTGGAGTTCACAAACAGACATAAAATTCCAAAGATCAACAAACAGCACCAAGAACAGTAAGGGTACTACAGAATAATGTTGACATTATTATAACAACAATATGTCTCAACAACTTTATCATGTGGCTAACTGTATCTTCTAACCCAAAGATAAAATTGCTCTAATAGAGAAGTGATCACTTAGAAGTCTATTTGATAGAATAATTTATTTTGGTCTCATTCTTCCCTACTTCTTATTCTTTAAACATAGGGCTTTTTTATTTTTCTCTATTCCTCAGCCACTCTCCTTCCCACTGAAAGTGGGAATATTACTACCAGTTTCCTTCACAGAGTAGAGAGCGTTCTAACTGCTGAAACCTGGGAGAATGAACATGAAATTTTTCTTTTGCTGAAGCTGTAAGACTCAGCAGAAATTCTTGCCATTTTGGGGGTTCTTTATCAAGTTCATTTTCCTGGCTGATGACATAATCCCATTAAACATGGTAGCATGTGGGTGTTCCAGAAGTAGAGAAAGACATGTTCTTATTTCTATAAAATGTTCTGAAAATGTGAAGACCACCAATCTCCCATCACTGTAGTCCTCACTAAGTCATTTATGCTTCCTTTCCCAACTAGTGTCCTCAGAGACACCATGAACAAAATAAATCACATTAATCTCCTCTTCTGTACCTGCATGAAATGAATTTTTATTGTACTTTAAGAAGTTAAAAAAAAATCAGAAGAAGGTGGTCTAAAATATAGAAAAGGGAAATTATTATTCCAAGTTTATAGTCTCGGCTTTCAGAGTTGAGCATTCTCAGAAATCACCAAATGCTGTCAGATGAGGAAAACCTGGGTGCCCCTTACCTCTGAGACCATATATATTTACACAGGTGAGCGTATCATCTTTATGTAGCCCAGGCCTTTTGTGGGGCAAACACAGCAAAACAATGAAAGATTGTCCATTTCACAAGACCATGTTCCCTTAAGTTCCTCCTGTGCTAGAAAGTTCTAGTGAGCTTACATAATTGGGGAAGGAGGAAATTAAGAAGCGTTCCTTTAGTTGATGTTTGGCCGACTTTAAGGAGGCAGTCGCATGCAGCCAAGGTTCCACCCTCCAGGAAGCTATTTCTATCCCTTCTCCAGCTATACCTATGATGTTACCTTCCAAATATGCTTTCATAAGACACCTGGAGAGAAGTGGTCCCACAAAGACTTTAATTCATTTTTGGAGTAAGTAGGTTTGGGACATGGTTCATATTATGGCCCCCCTTGGGAATGGAGAAGGAGAATAATGAGGAAAAGGGGGAGAATAAAGAGGGGGAGGAGGGAAGGAGAAAGATGAGGGGGAGGGGGAAGAGAGGAGGGGGAAAAGAAGAGGAGGAAGAAGGAACAACTTAGGTAACTGCTTCACCTAAAATTTCTCAAACTCCTTTGACAGTAAAACCCTACTTCCCCATTCTCCCAGCCTATAAATATCTATGGAACTAGTTTTCAGCAGAACATACTTTGGGGAAAGCTTCATAATAGAATTCACATAAAGGTAGCAGCTAAGTGAACAACCAAGACGAGTACTTCTGGGTATAAATACACATGTGCTCACCAGCACACACTCCCACATTCACACTCACACACTTACCACCCAGGTGGTTGTTTGTACCTAATCTATAATTCTTACATGGTTTGTAATGGCCTACTGACAGACTTCACTAGATCTCAACCCTGGCTGCACGTCATGATCACTGGATGCGCTTTAAAAAAGTAATAATAACGTTTGGGACTCACACAGAGAGATTCTGATAATAATGTTCTTGAGTGAGATTCAAACGCTGATACGTTATGAAGCATGCAGGTAGCCAGAGTTGCAAACCCAAGATCAATACCTCCTTCCTTCTGACTTACAGCTCCCTGGTTTCCAACCATCCTCCCTCCCTTTCTTGCCCAATATTGTTGTGAAAAGTTCACCATTCCTTTCCTTCACTAAAAGCTAGTTTAAAGCCACAATGTTAATAGTGACAAAAAGAAGTAACACAAAGAGACAGGGGAGAGCCCCAATGGCTCTTCTGGACCAGTCTCCAGCCCACACTGCTCGTGTGCTTAATCTTCTGGCACAACACCTCAGTGCTTCTCTGACAATCAGTTTAATTTTACTTAGCATTTTCAGTTAAATGGGCTTATCTAATTTCTCTAAATGTTAGAAAGGGAAAATGAAAGGGGAAAAACAAGAGGGCGGTTTGGGGCTTAGAAAATTCCTATTGCCACTGTTTCCTATGTACAAATGTGGGTGGAGAGGGTGGACACAGGGAACCCCCAAATCTGTCATTGTGACCACCGTGGGAAGACAGGTGTTCCACAGTGTGAACACTAGCCAGGGTCCCAGGCCTTCCCCAGGGCTCCTTCAGTGCGATCCCAGCTTCGTGGTCAGTCCTAAGAGTAGTAAGCAGAATAAGAAATTACAGTGATGCATTTCTTACCCCCGAAATCTCCCGGGGAGACCCTAAGGTGCTCCTGTGCAGCCTCTGCTCCTTCAAGACTCTCTTCTATGGGGCTTTGCTGTGGTGACTAGACTCTGGGACCGGACCGCACATGGTGATGCCAGAAAGCATTGTCCCTGGTCATGTCCCAGTGATTGATCTCCTTGGACGTAAGAGCTGCTGAAATGGTGGTTCCCACTCCATAGTCTGCCCCATCTCTCTGCCTCACTTCTTAGGTTTCCCTCTGGGGCTTGACAGTGCTTCTGATTCTCCAGTGTGGAGTCAGAGACCCTTTGTAGCTCTTATTAGACTCTTTGTTTGTCTTTACCTTATGCTGAGGATTCTGCGGCCAAGGCTTGGTTCTCCAGGAACCTTTCCCACCACAACACGTATCATACCTATGCTGCCCCCCTTGCAGAACTGTGGGACTGCATCACTTGGCAGGCCCACCTCCAGTACAGGGAACGAGAGGGATTAGGGACTTCAGTCACTCCTGCCACCTTTGGACCACCCTCCCGTGAGCCAGCTTTGCCTGTGAGGTCAGCGTCTCCAATCCCAGCTCTGGCTTATACCTCAGATCTCATTAAGACCTCAGTAGGCCCAATACAGGAGCCCCATTTGTCTTGCCTGCATCCAAGCATATAACTCTGAATTCTTTCTACCAGAAACAAGTGTGACCAAAACATTCTATAAACTGTAAAACCCATGCTTGTAATGTATTAACAGCAATTAGCTTTGCATTTCTGTGATACAATAGTACTATCAGATGCATTACATATTAAATAGGATTGTGGGTCTTACTGTGATGCTGAATTACCATGTCTAAAGGGCTGTTTCTCAAACAAAATGCGCCGAATTCTGAAGCATCCTTTGGCAGGGTTCACCACCCACACATAGTTAAATTATAAAATCAGTAGCACTTGTAAGATATAGGTAAAAGGTGCTGTGTTGGTCATGTGTTTCCAAAGAAGAACTTGAACTAACAAGACCTTGTCATTTTTTCATATTTCATACTTTTATTGTGTCTAAAAGATTGTCTGACAATCAAAATAAGGGGCAATTCAGAGGGGCGAATTGACACACAAAATTCTAATTGGCTTTATGTTTCTGGTGCTGTCTGCAAGAGAATGTGCCCTAATGAAATCTGTCCGCAGAGGTTAAGCCATGTCACAATTTATACACTGCACTGCCCTTATGCAAGCACAAGGCTTTTGTTTCTGCTGCTAGATGCCCGAGGCTAGGCAAAGAGCCAAACAAGTCTACCTGTAATAACAAACGGGCTGTACTGCAACTAAGTAGAAAAGTCAGTGAGCCTTTATTCCTTTAAATGCTGAAATCGGTGTCTCCTCCTCAGCTCTGTGTGTTTGTTCACATTTATTTTTCAGTATTGTCGGATTTCATCCTCACAAACCATTAGTTTCAGTTGCCTTCTAACTCTTACCCCACATAAATCCTTCAGCTCTCAAAGTCAAAGCTTCTGTGAAAAAAGTTGCCTAACGGTTTCCGTTAACATCAACTTATGCAAGTAAAAATTCTCCTTAAAATGTTTTCATTGAAAGACAGCAAAATTGTGATAGTCACATAAGAGCCTTCACCAGGATTATTGGCACCAGCTTCAGACTTTCTCTCAAATCACATTGCTGCCAAGAGCCACCAAACTCGGTCACTTGCCAAGTGACTCATTCCCTGCCTCGCCGCCTCACAGCTCATATGACTCACATCCACATCTCAGCAACATTACAAGTCACCATATCATGCACTTTGGGGGGGGGGGGCTCTTGATTTGTAAAAAATATGAATGTTTGGTATTCCGAGGTTCAGGGTCTGCTGCTTCAATTCTCAACACAGGGGCTACAGTTCAGATGCTGTCCGAGTGCACTTCGTGCCTCTGTAACAGAATATCTGTGACTAGGTAATTCATAGTCAACAGAAATTAATTTCCTCACAATTCCGGAGGTTGGGAAGTCCAAGATCAAGGGGCTTGAACTTCGTGAGAACCTGTGTGATGCATCAATGCACAGAAGAAGGGAACTAGAGCAGTCAGTCTAGTGAGGGAGCGGGCTCAGACTCATTCTCCTGTAAGGAAGCCACTTTGAATTAACAGCATTAATTCATGATGTAATCACCTCTTCAAAACCCTGCTTCTCAACACTGTTGCATTGATGATTACATTTCTAATCACATGAAGTTCAGGGAACATGTTCAAACCGTAGCATATGTCAAATAATAATGATAGAGACAGTCCATTTCCAGGCAACTTCTAACAAGTTCACTGAAAGTTTTTATGTCAGAAGTCAAATGAGTGATAAGGATTTTCTTAAAAAGATAACCTGGAACACACTATGTTTTGTTTTAAAATTATACCATGTGATATCACAAACCTGGAAATATCAGGAACTTTCAACATATCTCACAATGAATCTCAATATACCACTGTATTAGGAGAGCATGTTTTAAAAGTGTTGATCTGTGACTTTCATTACAGGGCAACAGGATTTTTATAGCACTTTATATGTAGCCTTTGTTCAATTCTCACAATATTCTTAGAAAGTAGATGAATATGTTTTTTCCCTTATACTAAAGTTTCTGTCACACTCCAAAAATACATCACTGGGATCTGATCAAATTAAAAAGCTTTTGCAAGAGAACAGAAAGCCAAGAGAACAGTAAGTAAAGCAAACAGACAACCTTCAGAATGGGAGAAGATTTTTGCAGATTATGTTTCTGATAAAGGTATGATAACTAGAATCTATAGAGAACTCAAACTAATCAATAAGAAAAGAATAAATAACCCTGTTTCTAGGTGTTCTCTATTCATCAGAGAATGGTTCTCAGGCGCATGGCCTACAAACACACAAAAAAATGCTCATCATCTTTAATCATCAGAGAAATGCAGATCAAAACCACTTTGAGATATCATCTAACTCCAGTAAGATTAGCCCACATCACAAAATCCCAAAACTACAGATGTTGGCGTGGATGCAGAGAGAAGGGAATGCTTCTACACTGCTGGTGGGAGTGCAAGGTAATATGACCTTTTTGGAAAGAGGTTTGGAGAACATTTAAGGAACTAAAAGTAGACCTACCGTTCGATCCTGAAATTCCTCTATATACCCAGATGATCAAAAATTATTTTACAACAAAGACATTTGTACCAGAATGTTTATTGCAGCCCAATTCATAATAGCCAAGACATGGAAACAGCCCAAGTGCCCATCGACCCATGAATGGACTCACAAATTGTTGTATATGTATACCAGGAAATACTATGCAGCCATAAAAATATGGTGACTTCACATCTGTTATGTTTACCTGGATGGAGCTGGAACATATTCTTCTTAGTAAAGTATCTTAAGAATGGAAAAAAAAGTATCCAACATATTCAATACTACTATGAAATCAATATATAACCACCTACACCCTCATATGAAAGGCAAAACATAACTATAGTCCAGAAAGTAGAAGGGAAGAGGAGGGAGAGGGGAGGAAAGGGCACAGATGGGAGGAGTGAAGGTATTGGGGGGCCTAATCTAATGTGCATGATGCAACGGTACATTTCAAAACTATTAAGAAATGAGTATAATTGGGATGGATGTGTTACTTAGTTCAATGTAAGCATTTCACATTGTATATCAAAGCAGTACCCTGAACCTCATAAATGCATCAATGTACAAAGTTATGATTTAATAAAAATAAAGAAAGAAAGAATAAATAAAACACTCCTTTGACTCATATTAGTGCTTTGAGTTTGAAATAAAAATCTCAGTGGAGATTTAGAAATTCAATCTAGCCTGGCATTGAAGCATGTGGTTCCTTAGTCCTTAGTGGATTAGGCCTCATCTGATACTGACCATTGTGCCATGGCCATAGATGTTTAATTTCTGCTAAGTGGACAAGAGTAGGCTTCTGTGGCCCCCACTCTCTGTCCTATTCATCTAAGAACAGAAACAGATGCAGGTACTCTCTGTGCCAAAACAAAAGTGCATCTCCTCCTCGCCCATTCTTAAATATATCAATAAATAAGGTTTTATGACAAGATGATAGATATTATTTTATTAATAAAATGGTTATGCTAACTTACAATCATGTTTCCATCATTACAGTCCACAAACTTGATTCAGAAACAAAGGAGCCATTCTATTAAACTAATACAAGGTTAGCCAAACATAGGCTCCATGGTCAATGTAAATTACTAATATAGTGGACAAATGTATAAGGTGGGAACAACCAGAGATGAGGGGAGCATGTAAATCACCGGGTGCAAGCTGTGTGGTTCAGACAGGGAAATGGGTGGCAATTTAGGCTGTACTCCAGAAAGCAGGAGCAGACAGGAGAGATCTGAGGAGAGAACTCAAGGAAATTTTGACCAGCCCCGAGTGCCCAACAGCCCTGAGCTACAGTAGTTAGGACACCCCCAGGCATCCCGTCTCTCATACCACTTGTGCATGCTAAGTATCTAATCCACTGTCCAGGACGATACTTGCCACAAGTGTTTGTCTCCCTGCTTCTGCCCAACACCTCTCTTTTTGTCACTCTCTGCTGATGGCTGTGCTTCCTACTTAGCTGAAAAAACTAGCCATTAGAAGACACCCTCCCAGTTTCCCACCATCAGATTTACCCATAACAACTGTACGCATATGCTCTGTTTTCCTCTAATATAAACTACCTGTTTCTTATCTAAGAGCAGCTCCTTACTTGTGCACTATGTTGCCCTCACTCTTAACTTTCAGGGAACCACCTCCCCAGATCTCTCTTGTTTCCTCTATATCATCAATGTCCCCCACTTTGTACTTGATCATTTACATTACTGTTCAAGTATGCTATTATTCCCTCCATTTTAAATTACTAAAAAAAGAAAAAGAACACACACATTCAACTCTTTCACTTCTCCAGCCCCAGCCCCAGGTCTCCTCTCAGATTCTGCCCTCTTTCTCTGCTCCTTGTATATCCCATTCCTCTCCTTCTCCTACTTTTGCCAGTTCACTGAACCATGCTTGGATCAAAATCTCCAATGACCTGCAAAAGAATTACAATTCAATGTCTTTTGTGACAACTTGGATGGAAGTAGAAAGCATTTTTGTAAACAAAGCGTCACAAAAGTGGAGACGCAAACACATGTCCTCAATAGCAAGTTGGAATGAATCAATCAACACTGAAGTGCACAGATGAAAGTAAATCTCCATGAAAACGAGTGCAGGGGAGGGGGGAAGGGGGCAAATTCACACGTGTTGGGTACAGTGCACGCTACCTGGGTGAAGGGCACACTTAAACATGGACCCAATCTATGCAAAAATGAAGTATGCCAACAAAATGTGTATACCCGTAATATTCCAAAATTGAAGAAAACACTCTTCTCAAAAACCGAAAAAAGTCTCCAATGACCTCTATATTGTGCAACCACAGACAAATTCCCAGTTTTCACCTTATCTGCTCATAGAAGCCTTTAACATGTTCTTGGATTTCAAGACATGCTCCTCATTTTCCTCCTCCCCCCACCCACTACCATTCCCTTTCTCTGGCCAGCCCTTCCTCTTCTCCCAGACCTTTGCATGCCTGAGTGCCTCCAGCCCAGTCTTCTAACCTCTCCTCTAACTCCCTTCATTGGTGATTTTATCGTGGTTTTCAACATCAGTCAGTCAACTCTCCAATTTGTATCTGCAGCTCACGATTTGTCCTTGAACCCCACATACATCCATGACATTTACCCATTGTCATATCCAAACCAGACCCTTCCTACTGTTGCTTTCTCATCTGTTCAGGGATCCACCATTCACTCAGATGCTCCTGCATAAATGCTTGAACTTATCCTTAACTCTCTCTTTTCTTCACACCCTATATCTAATCTGTTAACAAATTCGGACGACACTATCTTCAGGGATCTAGCCTCTCCTTAGTACCCTCATTGCTACCACATGGGACTAAGTGCTAACTTCTCTCACCTAGATTATTACAAAATCATCCAAACTGGTTTTCCTGCTTTCACCCTTAACCCACCCTGGCCAGTTCCCCGCAAGGCAGCCAGCGGGATCATTTTAAGGTGTAAGTCCTATTGTGTCACTCTTCTGCTTTAATACTTGTGTTAAATACCTCACCACCTTGGCAAAAGCCAAATCCTTCAATTGCCTACGAAACCCTACATGTCTGGCCCCGCCATGACCTCTGCGACCGCTCCTATTTTTCTTCCCTTTGATCTTTCTGCTTCAGCTGCAATGATTTTCCTGGTGTTCCTGGAAGAATCGAGGAGCCTTTTACTTCAAGGCTTTTGTATTTACGGTTCTACATCCTACATCCAATCTGTTAACAAATCCTGATGGTTCTAGCTTCAGTTAATTCCATAACCTGACCGCTTCTTCACAGGAAAATTGTTTTCTTTTTTTTTTTTTTACTCAATTATCTATGGGACTCACTATTTGCTCACATATCGCTGCACTGATAAAGCCTGCCCTCACTGCAACCTATAAACCTCTAGGTATTCCCTAACCCTCTTACTTTATTTTTCTTCATAATACCTACAATCTTTTTGCATATCATACACCTAAATCACTTATTATATAATATTATCTGTCTCTCTATGCCAGAACAGAAGCTCCATAAAGGCAGAGATATTTGCTGTTTTGATCAGTGCTTTATCTCCACTGTCAGAAATACACTTGGCACACAGTAGATAATGAATAATTAGTCTTTAAAGACATAAAATTAGAGACATGAGATAGGATTATTTGAAGAATTGGGCCAGGCATGGTGACTCATACCTATAATCCTAGCATTCTGGGAAGCTGAGGTGGGAGGAGCCCTTGAACTCAGGAGGTGGAGCCCAGCCTGAGCAAGAGTGAAACTTCATTTCTACAAAAAAATTAGAAAAATTAGCTATGTGTGATGTTATTATCTATAGTCCCAGCTATTTGGGAGGCTGAAGCAGGAGGACTGCTTGAGGATAGGAGTTTGAGGTTGCTGCAGCTAGGCTGATGCCATGGCACTCTCATCTGGGTAACAGAATGAGACTGTGTTTAAAAAAAATTAAAAAAAATTGAGAAGTGAAGTCTTGAGAAGTGAAAAATGTAACTGTCAACATTTGGAGGACCCATCTTTAAAGCACAATACATTTATGCTTGCATAGATTCTCTCACCTTTTTCAGACATTAAAACAGAAGGGAATTTACAAAATGAGAACTGCTGGAGCTAATGCCAACCATTTTTAATTTTCTCTAATATTAAACCAACACATCAATTCTACGTAATCTCAATTATAACTTCTTGGGAAATGAAAACAGACAGTAGTATTTTTAGTTAGCACTGGAGGACCTCATGTTTTCTACAAATGCAGAACAATGGTCAGTGGCAGCTATCACTAGCTATCTGCGTTGGTGGTACTAAGAATGCCCACCTTCCACTTTCCCATATTCAATTCAGCCCAGAATCCCCCAATTTTTTGTAAAGTGCTTCAGGCTAAGGTGGGGTGGAGGAGGGAGGTTTATCGCATCAGCAAGGAAAACTTGCTATTACATTAAAACAGAGGTCTGCTGCCTTGGTAGGGAGGTCAACCTGGGCCAGGGTGGCTTTCTTTTTCTCCGTCTCCCACCAAGCGAGTGTCTTTCTGATTCTCTGCGCCTTTTCTGTTTCCTCTTTTTATCTCTCTTTGATTCTCTCTCTGTCTGCTGCTACCTGTCTTTCTTTCTTTCCTTTTCTTTTTTTTTTGAGATAGTCTCACTATGTCAGCCTTGGTAGAGTACTGTGGTTCATAGCTCACAGCAACCTCAAACTCCTGGGCTCAAGAGATTCTCTTGCCTAAGCCTCCCAAGTCGCTGGGACTACAGGCGCCCACCACAATGCCCAGCTATTGTTAGAGATGGCATCTCACTCTAGCTCAGGCTAGTCTCAAACTCCTAAGCTCAGGCAATCCACCACCTTGGCCTCCCAGAGTGCTGGGATTACAGGCGTGAGCCACCACGCCCTGTCCCCTGTCTTTATTTCTTTATCTCATTATCTCTCTTTTTGATATTTTTCCTCCCTCCTCTGTTTCTCTCTGTTTCTCACTTGTTTCTCTCTTCTTCCCTCTCTAGTGCACACACACACCACACATATACACACAGCCCCACCACGATCACTCAGACACACATCTGGTAACACATTTCTGACTGCAATTGTAGAATCTCAGTTGTATAACTCATACAATTCTCTTGGTCCTTATCACAAAGTAATAGAAACTTTGGAACACATGATATGCAAAAAAAGACATAGTGAGGTAATGTTTAGTGTTTTTATCTCCAAGCATAGTGAAAGTTTCCACAATTATAAATTCCTAGATGGTTTCTCTTACACAAATACAAAAAATATCAAAGATGTTTCCCAATTGTTTGGCACAATGCTTCTCAATCTTCCATCTATTTTACTACCACATAAAAGTCTGAATGACGGGGTGAAGAAATAAATTGCTGAGGAAGACAGCTACTTCCTGGTCCATGTGCAGGCCCCCATGCATAGCTGAAGCAGGCATTTCCCCCTGTGACTTCCCCAGGGGTCCCTGCTTCCTGCCTGCCCTCCTGCCGTGAGTGCTGCATCCCTGGAGTGGAAAGACATCGGGGTAGCACCATGTAGCTAACTTGTCCTGAATGTTCTGAAGGGATATTTAATATCATGAGAATGCAGATTAAGGAATAACTCAAAAGCATACCACCAAAATTGTCTTTTTAATTTACGAGAAAGAATGAAGTCAGTTTTAGAATGAATATATTAATTGCAAAGCTATATCTCTATCAAATAGCACGCAACAATATAAATCACAATAAATAACAGAATTTCATGTTTTAAAAAATAGGAAATAAACCTAGGGAAAATCAATCTATCATATTTTAGAAGGTCTTTCTCATAATAAAACCAGGAAAAGATATATTTCTAAAAAAATCTATTGATTACACTGCACATTATTATATACACTGCACATTAAACCTTTGGACAGTAAGTTTCATAATATGAAAAGGCAATTAATAAGCTAGAAAAATTACTTTAGGACCAATAATGTAAAAAAGGTTAATGTAGCCTAATACGTGAAAGTGTTTTGTAAATCACTATAAATAGCCTAGAACAAAAATAGTTAAAGGCATTTTGTTAAAAAAAATAACATATAAATGTTCAGTAAATAAATATCTTACATATTTATATTATTACATATATTACATATTTATTTATATTTATTAATGACTTTAAACTCATTAATAATTACAAAGGTGAATGTTAAAAATGACATTGCAATATTTTTTATGATAGCTTGAGTTATGATTGTGGCACTACACTGATCTCTAAATCTTAGTAACTTAGAACAAGAAAACTGAATTCTCATTTGTACTACAAGTTTATCACAGGCTAGAGGGCTCTGTTCACATATGCACTTAGGGATGCAGACTGAGGAAGTCCCAAGCAACTTAAAGTTTGTTCCATCTGGGACTTGCGCCCTTTTTAGCCAATGTGTTATGAGAAGAGGCTAGAGAATCACGTATAATCTTTGCTCAGCCTTGGGACTCAAGGACTAAAAGTCATGTCTGCTTATAATGATTTTGGCTAGTATTAGTCATGTGCCTTTCCAATTCCAGTGTTGCTCTCCTAGCCAATCTCTCAAATTGGCAAAGACAGGAAGGAAGGATGGAAGGGAGGGAGGAAGGGAGGGAGGGAGGGAGGAAGTGGAGGGAAGGAAAGACCAGGGAGTGGGGAAGGAAGGAAGGAAAAATTACATACTCTTTCCTAGATCTTAACACTTTAACGCTTCAGCTTTTTTCATCTAATAGTAAACTCTATTCCCTAGTTCTTGAACCTAGATGTTTTGACTCACTTTATCCAATAGAACATGTAAAAAGTGACAGTATGAACTCTGAGCCTGGGCTTCTAGAAGCATTCCTTACTTCCACTCTTTCTCCCTTAGAGCCCGTGTCAAGGGTCAAGGGATTAAGTCCAGACTCACCTTTTGAAAAATGGGAGACCAGCTAAAGGAAGCCAAGCCATCCTATCTGAGGCCAACCTACACCCCTAGCTCCCACCCAGCAAGGCAGCTGACTGCACACAGATGAGTGAGGCAAGCCAGTATCTTTTGAACTTGGCCCAAGTCAGCAGAAACAGTGACTTGTGAAAAATAATAAATAACTGTTGTAATTTTTTTTTTTACATTTTTAAGTTTTAGCATAGTTTGTTACACATTATTAAGGCAACAGACAATTGATATACATGGTTAAGGCTTAAACAAGTTAATATACATCAAGTACTTAGAGGAACAACTGGCATTTAGTAAATGCTGTTTAAATGCCTTCTGAGGTAATATAAATTAGGCAAATTCGTTCTCCTCAGCCCAAATCTTAATTGCAGGTTTTATGGAAGGTGAGAATGAGTAGTATAATTGAAGATGAACGTCTATGTAGTTTGATTCCATCCCAATGACTCTACCATGCAAAGATAAGCTAGTGAAGAGAAGGGGGTTAGGAAAAGTCTACACACTGCAGAGTTATCTTTAGACCCCTCTTCCACCATGGGTAGCCAGGCTTATTCTGAATATCCCCTTTTAAGAGAAGAACTTCTCTGCTTTTAATAACAGAAACAGAACAACACAAAAATACAGAAAAAAAACATGACTCAAATAAATGGAGATAATACAGACAGAAATTGATCATTTAAACATCTCTGTCTCTCAACATAAAATAAAATATGGCAGCCACAAAACAAGGGCAGAATGCTACACAAAAACAGAAACAGGGAATAAGAGCTCTTGAAAATTAAAAATATATATCAGAATTTCAAGTTCTGCAGAGAATTAGAAAAAAAAATCAAAGAAACACTTATACATTAAAAACAAAAAGAAAAGTAAAGGCAATAAAAGAGAAAGCATAAGAAAGTTAGAAATTTATTCTTTTAAGTCCATTATCTGATTAATGACAGATTCATGCAAGGAGAGGTAGAAAATGGAAAGTAAGAAATTACTGAAGAAACCTTGCCACAGTTATAGGACATAAATCTCCAGATTTAGAGAGTATAGGCCAGTGAATGAAATAAAACACACCAAATGGCATATCACTGTGACATTTTACAAAATATCGAGGATAAAGAGATGATCCGAATAGCTCTCACTGAGAAGAAACAGTCATATCCAAAGTATTAGAATGAAGATTAGAATTAGATTTCTCCACGCTGACAATGGAATCTAGAAGGCAATGGAAATGCTTTCAAAGAATCTAAGAAAAACTTTTAACACAGAAATCTATACTCAACCAAAATATCTCTTAAGTATAAGAGTATAAGGGTAATACATAAACACAAGGATCAGGATATTTTAAGATACACAATTTCTCAAAATGTTAACTTCTGTTCAACTAAGAATAATGGACACGTAGGAATTCGAGTAACTCTTAAAGGAAGAAAAAAAACTAAGAAGTTAAATGAAATAAAAATAAAATCTTAAAATCACTTGTAAGCCAACAAGAATTTGGGGAATTAACAAAACCAGCAAGAAGACAAGAACTCAGGTAAATCCCCATACTTCCAAGAAAAAGCTCTAAAGCTGGGAAGTTTTTTGACTGTGTAAAAGTTAAAGCCTGAGTTCCACCAAAAAAGAGACTGAAATTAATCACTTACTGCTTCAAACTGAAGACACCAAAATGTTGTACCTTCATCACAAGTAGTAACAGTAACCAAACTAATCCTTGTTTTTATCCTGATTTTTATCATCTGGATGGTTCAGGAAGTCATAATTTAACAGATTAACATGGTCCCAGACTAGAAGCGTTTCCAGTTACTTGGAAAAAAGCTAACAAAAGACTTCTCTGGAGAAATATCCTCATCATCACAGATTTCCAATTATTTTTGCAAATCGAGTTTTGAAAGCAATGTCCAGGATATTGTATGATATGCTGGCACATAGGAAACAAGAACCCATGAGTGTAAACAAGCAGAAGTAACTGAAGATAGAAACATACGCACAATGCTTGATACACTGCTTTCATCATAAATAAAGTATAAGGCCAATTAGCTAGGCATAGTGGTACATGCCTACAGTCCTAGCTACTCTAGAGGCTGAGCTGGAGAATCACTTGAGCCCAGGAGTTCTGGATTGCAGTGAGCTATGATAACACCACTGCATTCCAACCTGAGTGCCAGAGCAAGACCTTGTCTTTAAAAAAATTAATTAAGGCTATAAAATGTTTATTTTATTATTTTTATTTAATATAAAAATATTTATATTGTTTATATTTACATGTTTATGTTTACATGTTTATTTTATTTATTTATTTATTATTATTTTTTTTTTTGCAGTTTTTGACTGGGGGCTGAGCTTGAACCTGCCACCTCCAGTATATGGGGCTGGTGCCCTACTCCTTTGAGCCACAGGCGCCACCCAACATGTTTATTTTATCAAGTAAAAAATAAGAGGCCAAGTTTAAATATTTCATTAGGGTATAATAAACTATAAAAAGTAATATAGAAGATTTGAAAAATGACCAAATAGAAAATCGAGAATAGAAAAATATGATAACTTTGAAAAAAATTATGAGAGTTATCATTTGATTGGATGTAGTTAAAGAAAGAATTAATAAACTGGAAGAAAGATCAGAGGAAACTAAACAGTATATAATAGTATTAAAAGACAAAGGGATGTAAAATATAGAGGAAAGAGGAAGAAATTTGAGGGTGAAATGGGAAATTATAACATGTAAGATGTAAGATACAGAGAATGTGGCAGAGAAAATAAATAATAGCTGAGGTTTTCTAGAACTGATAAAAGATACTATAGCAGAAGTTCAAGAAGCTCCATAAAACTAAAGAAGTATAAATGAAAATAAATCCAAACCTATACACACTGTAATAAAAAATTAGAAGAACCAGTGGCAGTAGGAAAAATCTTAAAAGCAGCCATAGGAGAAATAATAGTTCGTTTTAAAAGAAGGAACATGTCCTATGTGTCATTAATTCTATAAGCATTAATAAATTTTATGACATATAGTCTCAGTAAGTGCATCTTTAATACATGACTAAATGCTCCCTGTGGCAAAGATCATTTTGTTGTTGAATAAATAAAGTTTTTTCTTTGGCTAAGCCAAAGATCTCATCACTCTTGTATCCAACGGTATGCTGGTAAATAGTACAATATTTGTATCATTTGTTGATTTCTGAGATGGAATTATTCTCATGATGGCTGATTTCAAGCAACAAGTGGGATGTTACTGAATGTAGACACTTTTCACAGGACAGTGAGAGGGATGAGCCATCACCAGCACACCAGTGATTATATTCCTGATTGTGTCTTTTCTTGTCAAAGTTAAGTATCCATAACTTTTTGTTATTTCTTCCATGTATTTGGCTATCTTTGGAATATTTGTTCATTTGATGGTTAGTAATTAAGTGTCTATCATTTGCCAATAAATATTCTAAGAACTAAGGGTACATCAGTGAACAACAAAAATATCCTCACAGGACTTACATTATAGTAGAGAAAGTGTATAAGGAACTCAAACAACTCAACAGCAATGCTTTTGCTCATTACTATCCTGGGTCGGGGGTTTTTGCTGTTGAATTGAGTTCCTTATATATTATGGATTTTAACGTTGCTCTTTTCTCTCAATCTGTAGGCTGTTTCTTCACTCGAGTGTTTTCTTCACTGTGCAATGGCATTAGAGAACTATTATTTTTTTAAGGGAAAATTAAAATTTTATTTACTGTTCTTATACTAAAATATTATACCCTTCATTAAAAACATTATAAGTTACACTTTTTCTTCTTAAATTTTATTTCAGAATATTAAGGGGTACAAATGTGGTTAAATAAGTTGCTTTTGTACCGTCTGAGTCAAATTTATAAGTGTGCCCATCACCCAGATGGTGTGCGCTGTACCTATTAGGGGTGCATTTACCCACTTCCCACCTTCTAGATTTCTGATGAGTGTAATGTCCCTATATGCACAAACATATTGATAACTAATTCCAATTGATGGTGAATACATGTGGTATTTATTTTTCCATTCTTGTGATACTTTACTTGGAAGAATGAGCTTTAGTTTCATCTGGGTTAATACAGATGGTTAATACAGGAGGCATTAGCTCACCCTTTGTTTTAGGGCTAAGTAGTACTCATTAATCCACTCATGAATTGATGGACACTGAAGTTGTGATTGCAAATACGAATTGTGCTGCTATGAACATTTGAGTGCAGGTGTCTTAACTCCAAGGAGAATGACTTTTATCAAATAGTCCCAAACAAAAGATGCTGGCACAAATGCAGAAAGAAAACAACAATTATACACTGTTGGTGGGACTGTGAATGAGTACAACCTATGGAAAGCAGTATGGAGATACCTCAAAGGACTAAAAGTAGACCTTCCATTTGGTCCGATAATGCCATTACTGGGTATTTATCCAAAGAAAAAAAAGACATCCTATGTGTCTGTTTAAAGACAGGAGCATGTTCTTTATTACTATAGCTTTATAATATATTTTGAAGTCAGGTAGTATGATCTGTTTCATTCTTTTTGCTCAGGATTGCATGGCTATTTGAGGTCTCTTGCAGTTTCAAATGAATTTTTGGATTTTTGTTTTCTATTTCTGTGAAGAATGTCATCGGTGTTTTGATAGAGATTACACTGACTCTGTGAATTGCTTTGGGTAGTACAGACAATTTAACAATATTAATTCTTGCAAACCATGAGCACAGGATATTTTTCCATTTATATATGTCTTTCTCAGTTTCTTTCAACTTTTTATAGTTTTCAGTGTAGAGATCTTTCACCTCCTGAGATAAATTTATCCCAAGGTGTTTTATTTTATTTTTTTACCTATTTTAAAGGGATTGTTTTCTTGATTTTTTTTAGATAGTTCACTGTACACATATGGAAAAGTTACTGTTTTTTGCATGTTAATTTTGTATTCTGAAACTGTACTGAATTTCTTTATCAGGTATAAGAATCCATACATAAGAATATATATATGTATATAAATTTTTTATGCATAAGATCATGGCATCTGAAAATAGGAACAATTTGACTTTCTTTTTTCCAATTTGTATGCTTTCTACTTCTTTTACTTACCTAACTGCACTGAGTAGAACTTCTAGTACTATGTTGAATAGAAGCAGAGAAAGTGGGCATCGTTGTTTTCTTCCTGATTTTAGAGGTAAAGCTTTAGACTTTTCTTCACTGAGTATGATGTTAACTGTGGGTTTCTCATATATGGTCATTATTGTCCTGAGGTATGTAAACAAAATTTGTTGAGAATTTTTATTATAAAGTGATGTTGAATTTTTTCAAATGCTTTTTCTGTGTCTATTGAAATGATCATATGGGTTTTGTTCTTTTTTCTGTTAAAGTAGAATATCACACTTATTGATGTGCTTATGTTGGACCATCCTTGCATCCCTGGGATGATCATGGTAGATGATCTTTTTAGTGAGCTGTTGAATTTTGTTTGCTAAACTTTGTTTAGGACTTTTATTGCTATGTTTATCAGGGATGTTGGCTTTTAGTTTTCTTTTTTTGTAGTGTCTTTGTCTGGTTTTTTTATTAGGGTAATCATGGCCTTGTGAAACGAGTTTGGAAGTGTTCCCTCCTCTTGAATCTTCTGGAACAGTTTGAAAAGAATTGGTATTAGCTCTTCTTCAAATATTTAATAGAATTCCATAGAGATGAGATCATATCCTTGGCCTTTCTTTTATGGGAGACTTTTTAGTACTTATTTAAACTTTCTCATTCATAGTTGATGTGTTTAGATATTCTACTTCTTCATAATTTCATCTTGGTAAATTGTCTGTGTCCAGGAATTTATGTTTCATCTGGGTTATCAAATTTGTTAGCATGTATTTGTTCATGATAGTATCTTATAAACTTTAGTATTTCTTTTGCATTGTTTGTAAGGTCTATTTTTATCTCTCTATTTGAGTCTTCTCTCTTATTTTTTGTTCCTTTTTTTTTTTTTTTTTGCAGTTTTTGGCTGGGGCTGAGTTTGAACCTGCCACCTCTGGCATACGGGGCCAGCACCCTACTCCTTTGAGTCACAGGGACCGCCCCTCTTCTGTCTTATTTTTTTCCTTGTCTAGCTAAAGTTTTACCAATTTTCTCATTTCAAAAAGTATCAATTCTTAGTTTTGAAGACGTTTTGTGTATTATTTAGCCTCTACTTCACTTATTCCTATTCCTAGCTTTATTATTTCCTTCCTTTGGCCAATTTTCAGTTGAGTTTGTTCTTGTTTTTCTAGTTTATTGAGGTGCAATGTGAGGTTGTTAAATTTAAAATCATTCTTCTTTTTAGACATAAGCATGTA
Organism: Otolemur garnettii; assembly: GCF_000181295.1. Lineage (NCBI taxonomy): Eukaryota > Metazoa > Chordata > Mammalia > Primates > Galagidae > Otolemur > Otolemur garnettii. Next base: position 45,573,730 of record NW_003852399.1, read on the forward strand.
TTGTTATAAATTTCTCTTTTATAACTGCTCTTTCTGTATCCCAAATTTTGATATATTATGTTTCCATTCTCATTTTTCTCAAAAAAAATTTTAGTATTATTTAGTAATTTCTTCATTTACTCATTGCTTTTCATAAGTATTTTGCTTAATTTCCATGTATTTGTAAAGTTTCTGAAGTTTCTGGTGTTATTGATTTTTAATTTTATACCATTGTGTTCAGAAAAGTTACTTCATCTGGTCTCTATCTTCTTAAATTTGTTAAGGTTTTTATTATGACCTAATATATAATCTGGAGAACAATCCATGTGCTTTTGAAGACTCTATATCATACAGCTATTGGATGAAATGTTCTGTAAATGTCAGTTAGATCCATTTAGTCTAAGGGGTAGTTTAAGTCCGTCTTTCTTTATTGATTTTCAGTCTACATGATTGATCCATTGCTGAGATTGGGGATTTGAAGTCCCTTAGTATTAATGTTATTACAGTCAGATAATTTTTTAAGTCAGTATCCTAAAATGCAAACAAACTTTAAAGTCAACAGCAAAACCAACACCTATACTAGTTTCTAAAACTTATTTTATGGATTCAATTTATGCAATAAAACCTTCCATCTGCCAAAACACTTAAAAAGTTCTATTTACACTGCTGCCTAGAAACCACTGTTAGTCATCATAAATATTGCTATAACCCCACAAACCACATATTGCAAATAAAAACAAGTGATTCTGGAATACTTTCTAGAGGCAAGCTCCTCACTTTGAAATGGTTTGCTTCTTTGTTTGTGAGAAGGAATAGGAGGGGAATAAAATAACCAAAGATGATTTTACAATTAAAATGGAAACATTTTCAGTTAAAGGGAAATGTTCCAATAAATGTTTAGCATTTGAAGCTATTTCATAAAATAAATTATCTTTCTCTTCACAATCTTCTTTCATTATATCTATTTTTCCCTATAAAATACACCACACACACCCATGTATTTGTCTGACATTAAATCCATATAGATAGTACGTTTTAAAAAATAAAAGTCTTATTTCACCTTTATAGTACTGCCTTGTCTAAATTATATGAAGTTGAGGTTTTTATATATTAAACATCCCAGGACAAGAACTATTCCTTATGCTTAGCACTATGTTTTGAACATAGCCAAATATGCTAGATATCACTGTCAATATCAGATAAGCATGATGAAATAATCATAATAGTATTTTTTTGTTTAAGTGTATGGTTAAATTGAATATGTATAAAAGGTGGAGTCATTCTACATCCAGAGGAATGAGGTGTTCTAATTAATCTATATCCTAGTAGACAGCTGATGACAACAGAACAACCATTTCTACCTCTAACATGATATTGGTTATATCCTTACAGAGGGCTAGTGATATACAGTGTCTGTGCTAAATATCGAGAATTGAACATAAACATGACAGGTGTCTGCCTTCAGGAAACTGCAAAGATATAATTATGTGACATATGCAACAGCAGAAGCAGCCATCCATATATTCAACAAATTTACACCAAACATGGAAGGAAAGACAGGTATTGTCTTAGGTTCAAAAGATACTGCAAAGAAAACAGAAGTCTGTGCCTGTAAGAATCAAACGTTGCCAAAACAATTAGAATACAACTCTTAAGAACTTGGTAGAATAAAGATCCCATCTATACAAGTTACATTTGGCCAAACATCACTGAGGAAATACAACCTGAGCTTAACTTGAAGGATGAGGTGGGAAAGGTCTCTAGACTGAAATGACAGCATGTTCAGAAACAGGAAAGCCTCAAAGTCTGAAATAATTCAGAGTCCACGAAGCCAGGTGGGATATCTAAGCATGTGAGCATAGCAGAAGAGTGGTGCTAAATCATGAACAACCTTATATTCCACATAGAGCAGTGGTTCTCAACCTTTCTAATGCCCCGATCCTTTTAATACAGTTCCTCATGTTGTGGTGACCCCCCCAGCCATAAAATTATTTTCATTGCTACTTCATAACTGTAATTTTGCTAGTGTTATGAATTGAAATTTAAATATCTGATATGCAGGCTTATTTTCATTGTTACAAAAAGGTCCCGCCCCACAGGTTGAGAACTGCTGATATAGAGGGTCCACACAGCACCCTTAAGCAGGAAGCCACTGAAAAACTTAAAGCAGAGGCAGATAATTTCCCAAAAAAAACCGGTAAAGAACCTTTCCAAGCAAAGAACCAGAAAAAAAAGAACCAAAAAAAAAAAACAAGAAAAAAAGAAAAAAGGAAAGTTGGAAGAAACGGTGAAAACCGGAAGAATTAAGAAATAAATTCAATAATGCAAAAATTAAAACCCGGAAAAACAAAGGGATAAAGTTATATTCAGGGAGGATATAGGGTGGGAAGAATGAGGTAGAAAATCAGAACCTGTTTACTGTATGTTGAATTGGACATATCTTCGAGGAATTCAAGTAGAAATGCTTTAGGTGATAGGCTGGAATTTGAGGTCACATATGACCAGGTTGGAAATAACAGCATGTAGCCAGTAAGTGTATTGCTGCAGTTAAAATCATTGATATGGATGAGGTGACACAGAAAATACATGATGAGAGGATATAGCCAAGAGATGAACCCTGGGTGACAGAAATGTTATAATCAATAGCCAAAGGAAGAGAGTCCAAAGATTAAGTCTATAGACTGAGAATTAGGAAAGTGATATCAAGGCAAACAAAGAGTGAAAATAAAATCTAAGAAAGAGAGAGTGGCAACTGATTAAAGAATTTCAAGTAAATTAAATGTTGAAATGTACCCAGAGTGTTTTTGCAAGACTCCATCCAAACCAAGTAGCTAGCAATAGGGTGTTGATTTAAAATTTATGGGCCATTCATATAAAATATAACTATTACAAAACAAACAAACAAAAAGACTCTATGTTCTGGTATGGAGAAAATATTTATCAGGAGAAGAGAAAAAGACATGAAAGGTATAAAACATGTAACATTTGAACACATAAAACTCCTGTATGACTTGTTACTTAACCAAAGTTTTTGAAAATACCATTGCAAACAAATGGAAACAAGTGAACTTAATCATAGATTATATTGAGAGGGTAATCATTAATAAAACATTTGATTTGAAGTCACTTTTGAAGATAGCATTTGGATGTTACTATGTTCTTAAAAGAATGCGTTCAAGTAACAGGAAGAACTACATATGAAGACAGCTTAAACATCCCTCAGACATCATATTGTTTGATGTAATATCAGCATTGATATTTTACAACAACTTTATTTATAATTGTGCTTAAAAATAACTAATTTAGTCAATATGTTTAATGAAGAAAGAAAAGAGGTATGTTTTACATTTGAAGAAATTAAGTTTTAAAAGCTAAACTTTTAAAATGTTATTGGAAAGTTTAATACAAACTTGCAATTTAAAGAACTCAACCTAGACCTCCTGTTTGATCCTGCAATCCCATTACTGGGCATCTATCCAGAATGAAAAAAAAAAAACCTTTTATTATAAAGACACTTTTATTAGACTGTTTATCGCAGCTCAGTTTACAATTGCCAAAATGTGGAAACCGCCTAAATGCCCCTCAACCCAGGAATGGATTGGCAAGCTGTGGTATATGTATACCATGGAATACTATTCAGCCATTAAAAAAATGGAGATTTTGCAGCATTTGTATTCACCTAGATGGAGGTGGAACACATTACTCTTAGTGACACACTACAGGAATGGAGAAGCATGAATCCTATGTATTCAACTTTGATATGAAGACAATTAATAACACAGTGGGAGATGGGGGAAGGGGAGAGCAGACAGAGAGAGAAGGGGGGGTGGGGGAAAGGAAAAGAAAATAGTGACTAATTCTCACATAAGTTGGATTTATTTTTATTTATTTATTTATTTTAGAGACAAAGTCTCACTTTATTGCCCTCGGTAGAGTGCCCTAGCATCACAGCTCACAGCAACCTCTAGCTCTTGGGCTTAGGTGATTCTCTTGCCTCAGCCTCCTGAGTAGCTGGGACTACAGGCACCCACCAGAACACCCAGGTATTAATTTTGCTGTTGCAGTTTGGCCAGGGCTGGGTTTGAACCCACCACCCTCAGTATATGGAGCCAGCGCCCTACTTACTAAGGCTGCCCCCAGTAAGAATGCCCCCAGCACCATACAGGTGCTGATCCCATATGTTGGATTTAATTTTGACCAAACTACATTATTTGAACAATAATTTTTAATTCAACTTGTTAATATATTGTTCAGGATATTGCACCCTCATTTATAAGTGAAATATGTTTATAATTTCCCTTTATAATAATATATTTTTTCTAATTTTAATGTCAGGTATATCCAGATGGAAAAACAAAAAAAGAGAAATTTTTGTTAGGCCAGGTGTGGTGGCTCATGCCTGTAATCCTTGCACTTTGGGAGGCCTAGTCAGGTGGATTGCCTGAGCTCACAGTTTTGAGACCAACCTGAGCAAGAGTGAGACCGTCTCTAAAAATAGCTGGGTGTTGTGGTGGGCACCTGTAGTCCCAGCTACTTGGGAGGCTGAGGCAAAAGAATCTCTTGAGCCCAAGACTTTGAAGTTGCTGTGAGCTATCACGCTACAGCACTCTACCAAAGGTGACAAAGTGAGATTATATCTCAAAAAAAAAAAAAAAGAAAGAAAAAGAAAAGAAATTTTTGTTAAGATTTTAGCTATTGTTCTCATACAAAAAAGTAATTCTGTGAGATGATAGATATGTTAATCTACTTCACTATAGTAACCATTTTACGATCTGTGTGTATCCCATAGCATCAGCTAGAATTCAAATTATATAATAAAATTTACTTTGGAAAAATAAAAATGAACAAAGTAAAAAGAAAAAAAACCTTAACCATTTATCCAGCTATAACCACTGAAATAGCCTACAATTATTTAATATTTCTACAGCCCAGATTGTGGTTGCTAATATAATATCCACTAAAAGAAATCAGAGCTTTAAAATAATGGATATTTTTGGAACACTTCAGGAAATTTAAATGTCTGGATATGAGATAAAGAACTTACTGAAATATAAATGTGTCAGTCATTGACTGAAAACAATTCATGTTAAGGAACAGTATGGTTATAAGTTCCAACTTTACAATCCAACAGATTCTGAAGCATTTCTACTTGAATTTCTCAAAGATATGTCAACATACGATAAACACCTTGTTTATTTCCTACCTGTTCTTCCCACTCTATATCCTCCATGAATATGTTCTCATTTGTGTTAAAAATATGTATGTACAATCATGCATCACTTAACAAGAAGGATGCATTCTGAGAAATGCCTCTATAGACAATTTTGTCATTGTGTGAGCATCACAGAACGTACTTTACACAAACCTAGATGGTTTAACCTACTCCACACCCAGCCTATAGAGAATAGCCTATTGCTCCTAGGCAACTAACCTGTACAGCACATTACTATGCTGAATAATGTAAGAAATTGCAACACAATGGTAAGTATTTGCATATCTAAACATATTTAAACATAGACAAGATATAGTAAAAACACTTATGGGTCCACCAATATACATAGTCTGTCATTGACAAAACTTACTCTACTGCACGTGACTGTATAAATATATATTTATGTGCAGAGAGAAATTTTGCAGTGGGTATTAATATGTGATTGTCACAGTGTGATAATTACATGAAGTTTTAGCTTTTTTAATTTTGCTTATTTCCATTTATTAAATATTTATATTTTAAATGCTCTGTTTTGTAATTTTAAAAAGACTAAGTAGTAACATTAAAAAAAAAAAAAAACAACTAGCCAGTAAGAGTTCATTGATGACCTTGGGTCTGGTAGACGGAAACCAGGCTGAAATGGAGTCAAGAACAAATTGGAGTAAAAACAGTAAGTATCAACTACTCAGAATGAGCCCAGAATGTAAGAACGGAAGGACAGAGGAAAGTATGTAGAAGCAGGCAGCTTGAAGTCTCCAGGCATGTGCCTGATCCCATGCTTTGCTAGCCCTCCTCTCTCCAGAAATTGCTTCTTATGCACACAGATCCACGTGACTCACTCAATCTCTTCCTTCAAGTCTTTGCTCAAATGCTACTTTCCCATTGAGGCCTATTTAAAATCATAACACTCTTCCCCAAACCCCCATACACAGATTCTCTTCCCTAATTCTACTTTTTTCCCATAAAATTGAATAAATTTCTAAGATTTGATATGATTTTTTACTTCTATATTATATACTATCTACCTGTTGCACTAGTATATGAACTCAATTTCAAAAAATTACTTTTGTTTTTCATACACTGATATATCCTGAGTACCTATGACAATATATAGCACATAGTTTCACTTGATATACTGTGTTGAATTAAAAGAAGTGTTAAATTGGGTGGGAGAGAACTGAGCACATTTATGGACTGAACATGACTGTTCTATGAAGCACAGGATGACGTAAGATCCCTTATGAAATTCCTTTTGTATCTACATAGAGAGAATATAGTTCCTGTATAGAAGTAAGCAGATAAAAGCTGTTCGGGGAATCTTACAGAGTTTCAGTGAAAAGTGAAACTGATCACCATTATTTGTCTTTGCCATTTAGCCTTTATTTCTAGAGACATAAAATGCACAGCTAGAACAAACATCTACGCAAAAATTTGGACGGTGCTTTTTCAGTGGAAGAAACTCAATGCCTTGGCAATACTACATTTCAGAAATACATGTTGTCTGAGCCAACAGTTACTATCACGGAAAAGCAAAGTTCCAGTTAATTCCATTTACTGATACGGTATATTGATTTAACCGCACCTGAACAATGGGAAAGTACTAACAGTACCATAGACACCCACTTGCAGGAACAGGTTTGTGTAAAGTTTATTTATATTTTTTTACAGTAAAATTCAATCAAGATTTACAGAAGCAAGAAAAGAAGGAATTATGTATTAAGTCAAGTTCAGAGCAATAAAACAAATATGTATTAAGGATATCAGGGGCCCAAAAAGACTCAGAAAAAGTTAAAGTCATAAAACATATCGTATTCCTAACCAAGATTAAAACAACAACAGCAACAAAATAAATCTGTCCTGCTTAATCTCTTCTGATGCTCTTATAGATTTGATAACCAGAGATGACTTTGAATCTCTATTTATTTAAATGCCTTTTGATACAGATCTGTATGGCTCCTGAAAGTCCTCAATACTATTGTTTTGGTTTGGTTCTTTTTTAATTTTATTTTAATTTTACTGAGTTAAATCTGGCCTTTTTGGAGAATGCCTGAAAAAAATTCTAGCAACTACTGGGTAATTCTTAATTGATCAATACACCTATATGTATAATATTTGTTTTTTGTTTTGTTTTGTTTTTTGGTTAGATCTCCTTATAGGCTATACAACCATATAAAAACCCAAAACATACACACACACACACACACACACACACATATATATATATACACACACATGGGGGGGGCACTTAACTATAAAACGGAAATAGTTTAATACTTACAGAAATATTTGCATTTGATATATAGTCCTAAGATCATAAAGGTTACTTTACAATAGACAAGTTATAATACGGGTTTGTTTAGAATTAGAATACAAATAATTTTGCTTTTCTAATTTAGATGAATGTTTTAAGGTCTCAGAATATAAATACCAAATATCATTTCAAAAGGAGAAAAACAACCGGAAATATAAAATTTTACTTACTGGTTGAAACAATATTATACTAAGAAGATCAGGGAAAAGACTAGTTGGTAACAAAAAGAAAAAAAATTAGAGGAAAGGAAAATTCTTTATCTCTTCTGAAATGGAGACATTTTTCTTTCCCTACCCCTGGACATCAGAACTATAGGTTCTTTGAACTTTGGAACCTGGAGTGAGAGTCCAGAGCTAGTGCCTTCCACGCCTACCCCTAGTTCTCAGGCCTTCAGCCTTGTACTAAAAGTTACATGATCAGCTTCTTGGCTGTGAGACTTTCAGGTTTATACTGCGCCACGCTATTGGCTTTCATGGTTCTCCACTTTGCAGACAGATGGTGGATCATGCGATTTCTCTCTTCCATGATCATATTCTTCTAACTGACTTTCCATGTAAACTATGACTCCATAATTATTTATAATATATCCAGGTAAGATGATAGAGTGGGACTCCCTAGCAATTATCTATCCTCAGAAATAACAATTTAAATAATAATCTATGCATAAGATTACTTTCACGGGAGGCTATAGAAACAAGATGGAAGATCATAGTCCCTAGTTGTAGCACAATAAGAAGAAAATAGGCATTGAGGAGAGTAAACAGGACGGTTTTGCAACACTCATCCCCCTCCCCCAACACCAGGCATCACAGCATGTAAAAAGGTATTGTACATTTGAGAGAAAAAGAGGACAGTGAGTGTGAGTTCTGCTGTGGACCCCAACATGGGGCCTGCCACAGTACTTGGCAAAGCCTGATACCCCATATTCCAGACTAGTACCTACACACTGAACATGTAGACTTGCCCCAATGCCAGGTGGGACCACACAGCTCCAGGTTTCAGGCTTAGGTAGTAAACTGGCTCTCCATTTCATATGGCCACTGGCTTCATGTCAGTGGACCCAGACTTTGGACAGCCTTCCATAGCAGGTACACCTCAGTGGCTCTGAGTGTCTATCCTATTCCAACACTGTACTTGCCATTGCACTTTGAGGTTTCTAGCAGAGCTGCACCAGGCGCAGATATATCAGGCTTCTGGTGTAGTCCACTGTAGGCTGTCCTCATCTGCCCTGGCTTGCCCATTGCAACTTCCCCCAGATTTCAGATATATCTCAGCACTGTGCCTGCTGCCAGGCTTTCCTAGAAAAACACAAAGACTGAAATAAGTACCTACTGCTTCAAACGCTCAGCCTTCAGTGGACAACTACAAGGATCAAGAATAATTAGGGAAACATGATATTACCAGATAAAATAAGGTCCCAGTAACAGATGCTAAAGAGATGGACATGTATTAATTACCCAGTAAAAAATTCAAAATAGTTATTTTAGGTAAGCTCAGAGAGCTTCAGAAAAATGTTGAAATACAATGTAATGGAATGAGGAAAACAGTATGATCAAAATGAGAAAGTGAGTTAACAAGTTGAAATAATAAACACACACACACACGCACAGACAAATTCTAGAGCTGGAAAAAATGAAATAAAGTGCATCACCAGCAGAATGTATCAGGCAGGAAAAAGACTCTGTGAACTCACAGATGATTTGAAAATATATAGTCAGAAGAAAAAAAGAAATACGAATAAAATAAATGAATAAAGTATACAAGATTTATGGCATGACATCAAAAGGGCATCAAATGTTTAAGTATTAGAGTTTAAGAGGGAGAAGAGGGAATAAAGAAGTGGAAATCTTTTTTAAAGAAATATTAGCAGAAAACATTTCAACCCTTTGGAAAGATGTAAATATCTAGGTACAAGAGGATCAATGGTCTTGAAACAGATTCAGTCCAAATACTATTACCTCAACACATATGATATAATTATGAAAAATCTATGGAAATAATGGATTTTGAAAGGAGCAAGAGAAAAAGCACCAAATAACATATAAGGAAGTTTCAGCTGGTGGAAGACTTTTCACCTGAAACCTTACAGCCCAGGACAGAGCAGTTTCAGCCCAGGACAGAGCCTAACGATTAATACAAAGTATTAAAGGAAAATAACAAACAGCAGCAGCAGCAACAACAAAAAAGACCTTGCCAGCCAAAAATACCGTACCCAATCTGTCCTTCAGAGATCAAGAGGAGATGAAGCATTTACCACATGAAAAAAGCTGAAGGGGTTTTTCATCACAACCAGACCTGTCTTACAAGAAATGAATAACACAAAAACATTGGAAAGTATAAAACTCACACACAATCAAATGCATAATACTCTAATACTGTAATAATGGTTTGTACATTACTCATATATGTAGTATGAATGTTAGCATAGAAGACTATTAAAATAATGATAGGTGTAATAATTTGTGAAAGGATAAGCAAAGTGAAAAGATATAAATTGCAACATAAAACATTGAAAATGTAGAGAGAGGAAGGGAGTAAAAGTATAGAGGATGTTTTGTGATAAGAGTTAAGCTGTCATAAGTTTAAAATAACATTTTATAACTAGAAGAGGATTTTTTGTAAGCCTCATGGAAACCACAAAGCAAAACTGGTAGCAGGTGCCACACTATCCCCTCCCCATCAAAAAAAAAAAGGAAGGAATCAAAGCATAGCACTAGATAAAAAGCCTTAGCCACAAGGAAGACAGCAAGAAAGAAAGAATGATCTATAAAACAATGAACCAAATGGCAATAATAAATCCTTACCTATTAATAATTAACTTCAATGTAAATGGGTTAACTTCTTCAATAAAAAGACACAGAGTGGCTGAATGCATAAAAAAGCAAGACCTAACTATATGTTATCTAGAGAGATTCATTTTAGATCAATATATGAAAATAAATATATGGGAAAGATAGTCCACTCAAATGGAAGCCAAAATAAAGCAGAAGTAGCTATACTTATCTCAGATAATATATATTTTATGTATTAAAAATCCATAAAAATAGACAAAAGTGCATATGTCATAATAAAGGGGTCTTTTTAGCAAGAGAATATAACAAATGTAAACAGATATGCACCCAAGATCAGAGCACCTTAATATGTAAGGCAAATATTAACGGATCTGAAAGGAAAGATAGATTACAGTACAGTAATAGCAGAAAACTTCAACACCCCAATTTCAACAAGAAACAGATCATCCAGACAGAAAATCAATAAGGAAATGTTGGACTTAATGTACACTCTAAATCAAATGGACCTAACAGACATATACAGAACATTCCATGCAACAGTGGCAGAATCCACATCCTTCTCCACTGCACATATCCGGGATAAATCATATGCTCGGCCAGAAAACAAGTCTTAACAAATTTAAAAGGTAGAAAGTATATCAAGAATCTTTTTCTGATCACAGTGTATGAAACTAGAAATTAATAACAGGAGAAACTTTGGAAAATTTGGTAATATATGAATGTTAAGCAATATGTTCCTAGGAAACCAATGAGTCACTGAAGAAATTCAATGGGAAATTAAAAAATTTCTTGAGACAAATGAAAATAGAAACACAACATACCAAAAGCCGACGGGAAGAAGCAAAAGTGGTTCTAAGAGGGATGTTTGTAGCAATAAGTATCTACATCAAAAGAAGAAAGATCTCAACCACATACCTTAACATTGTCCCCCAAGAAACTAAAAAACAAACTAAGCTGAGTGTTAATAGAACAAAGAAAATAATAAGACTAGAAGATAAATAAAATACAGATTAAAGACAACAGAAAAATGAGCAAACGAAGAGTCTGTTTTAAATAATAAAAAAATGGTAAAGCTTTAGCTAAACCAAGATGAAAAAGGAAGACATTAAAACTGATGTAACAGAAATATAAAGGATCTTAAGAGAATATTCTGAACAATTATACAGGACAAATTGAATGGCCTAGAAGAAATGGATAAGTTGCTTAATGCAAAAACCTAACAAGATGTAAAAAATCTTAACAGATCAATAAGAAGGAAGGATAATGAATTAGTGCTTAAAGTTCCCCCATCAAAGAATAGTCCAGGTCCTGACAGTATCAATACAAAATTCTATCAAATATTTTTAAAAAACTGACACCAATCCTTTTTAAACTGTTGCAGAAAACTGAGAACAGAATCTGTCCATACTCATTTTATAAGGCCAACATCACCCTGATACCAAATCTAGACAAAGAAACTACAAAAAAGAAAACTATAGGCCTACAGATCTGATGAACATAGACGGAAAAATCTTCAGGAAAACATTAGCAAATCAAAAGCACGTTAAAAATATTATTCACCATGATGTACTAGGATTCATCCCAGGGGTGTTAGAATGAATCAATGTACATCGATCAATGAATGTATATTAATATATCACATTAACAAAATGATAGAACCATATGATCATTTTGTTAGATGTGGAAAATTAACAAAATGCAGCATCCTTTTAACAGCTTATGGAGAGTAGGAATGTATATTAAGACAGTAACAGTCATGCATGACAAACCCACAGTTAACATACTCAGAGGGGAAAAGTTGAAAGCTTCTTTTCTAAATTTAAAAGGATGACAAGGATGCCCACTCTCACCACTTCTACTTAACATAGAATAGTACTGGAATGTCCTATCTAGATATAGTAGGCAAAAGACATAAATAAAAGCATCCAAATTGGAAGGAAAGAAGTTAAATCGTCCCTGTTTTCAGGGAACATAGTCATACATATAGAAAACCTTAAAGATTCCACTAGAAAATCTGTCACAAGAAGTGAGTTCAAAAAAATTACAGGATATAAAATCAATACACAAAAATCAGTATCATGTTTATATGCTAACAGTGAACTATCTTTAAAAAGTCCAAAAATCAATCTCCCTTACAACAACTACAAAAGAAATAAAACATTCAGGATTAAATTTGACTGAGGAAGTAAAAGATTTCTATACTGAAAACTATAAAACATTGATGAAACAAATTCAGGAAAACACAAAAAGTGTAAAGATATCTCACTTTTTGTGGATTGGAGGAATCAATATTGTTAAAATATCTACTACCAAAAGCAATCTACGGGTTCAAAGCATCCCTATCAAATCACCAAAGACATTCTTTACATAAAAAAAAAATTCCAAAATTTGTATGGAACCACAAAAGACCCCAATAGCCAAAGCAATCTTAAGCAAAAAGAACAAAGCTAGAGGCATCCCATCATTTGATTACAAAACGTAGAACAAAGCTATAACAACTGAACACACAGCGATACTGATGTAAAACCAGAAGAAATACCATTGAAATAGCATGGAGAGAACAGACGTAAGTCCACACATTTAAAACCAACTAATTTCAACAAAGAAGCCAGGAAAATATAATGGTAAAGGACAATCTCTTTAATAAACTGAGTTGGGAGAAATGGATATCCATGTGCAGAAGAATAAAATTAGACCCTTATCTCAGACATGCACAAAAATCAACTCTAAATAGATTAAAGATCTAAATGCAAAACCTAAAACGATGAAACCACTAGAAGGAAACATAGAGGTAAAAGTTCCATGCCATTTTTCTGGACAATGACATTTTGATTATGACTCCTAAAGCACAGGTACTCAAAGCAAAAATAGACAAATGAGATGACATCAAGGAAGAAATCTGCAGAGCAAAGGAAACAGTCGAGTGAAGAGATGGCCTACAAAGTGGAAGAAAATATTTGCAAATAATAAATCTGTTAAGGGTTAATATACAAAATATGTAAAAAACTTGATTCACTAACAAGAAATGCAATGAAAAATTGGGTAAAGGATATGAACAGACATTTATCAAAAGAGGACATACAAATAGCCAATACACATATGAAAAATGTGCAACATCACTAATCATTAGAGAAATGCAAGTTGAGACCACAATGGCATGCCTCATGCTATTAGAATGGCTGTTATAAAAAAAGATTAGCCCACATCACAAAATCCCAAAACTACAGATGTTGGTGTGGATGTGGAGAGAAGGGAACACTTCTACACTGCTGCTGAATGCAAGCTACTATGTCCTTTTTGGAAAGAAGTTTGAAGAATACTCAAGGAACTAAAAGTAGACCTGCCATTCAGTCCTGCAATTCCTCTACTAGGAATATACCCAGATGATCGAAAATTATTTTACAACAAAGACATTTACACCAGAATGTTTATTGCAGACCAATTCATAATTGCCAAATCATGGAAGCAGCCCAAGTGCCCATTGTCCCATGAATGGATTAACAAATTGTGGTATATGTATACTGTGGAATACTATGCTAACGATGGAGGCTTTACACCTTTTATGTTTACCTAGATGGAGCTGGAACATATTCTTCTTAGTAAAGTACCTCAAGAATGGAAAGAAAGGTAGCCATGTACTCAATACTCTTATGAAACCAATATATAATCACCTACACATACATACAAATGATAAAACACAACTATAGTCCAGAAAGAAGGTGGGAAGAGGAGAAAGAGAGAAGTGGAGGGGGGAGGCCAAGAGGAGGAAGGGTATTTGGTGGGACCTCACCTAATATGTACAATGCAATGGTACATTTCAAAACTATTAAGAGTAGAGTATAAATGTCTTACCGCAACAAATAGGTGAAGTGATGATTATGTTAATCTGTTTGATGTAAGCTTTCCACATGGTCTTTCAAATCAGCACATTGTACCCCATAAATGTATTAATGTACACAGTTATTATTTAATTAAAAAAAAAAAAAGACAGGGTGGTGCCTGTGGCTCAAAGGAGTAGGGCACCAGCCCCATATGCCGGAGGTAGCAGGTTCAAACCCAGCCCCGGCCAGAAACTGCAAAAAAAAAAAAAAAGCCAGAAGATGACAAGTTAGGGAAGATGTGGAGAAAAAGGAGGACTTGCCCACTGCTGGTAGGAATGTGTTACTAAATTAGCACAATCATTATGGAGAAGGGTATTAAAAACAAAACTATGATATGATCCAGCAATCCCACTCCTGGGTATATGAAATCAGTAAGTCAGAAAGATGTCTGCACTCCTGTGTTTACTGCAGCCTTATTCACAATGACCCATAAATGGAATCAACCTAAGTGTCCACCAGTGGAAGAATGGAAAAAGAAAATGTGTTATACATCTGATATCCAGTTCTGGAAACAATGTGGAAGTGGATGAGCCTGTGTTCCAAGAAATGGATAACTGGGAGCTGGAGGATAATGAAGATGACCCAGACTCCAATCCTGCTGACTCGGGGAGTGACTCAACAGACTAACGGACTGTCCCCATCTGCAGAGAGGCTTGATCACCACAGCATCTGTGGCTAGGCTCAGAGGGTTTTGATATTTCTTTTCTTTTTTTCTAAGGAGAATATCAGAATATCTTCTGATAGCCTTCATCATTGAACTTAATGAATTAACATTAAGGTTAAAAAAGAAACCCAAACCTGTGACTACTGAGGTTGGTGTTGTGGTGAGGGGAAAAAGGTGGGGAGGAGATTGGCAAAACTTTGATCAGAGAACACAAACTTTCACTTAGAAGAAAGAGGCTCAAGAGATCTAGTAAATAGTTAATAACAATATATTGTCCTGAAAAATGCTGAGAGTGAGAATGTAAAGTGTTCTCACTACAAAAATGATTACTATGTGAAGTAACGAATATGGTAATTGGCTAGATTAACCATTTCACAATATGTACATATATGTTAAAATATTCAATTTTATCTGTTAACGTAGATAACTAATTAAAAACATTAAATGAGAAAGATGTAATTGGGAACTTTTTAGTTAAACTTTAGAGAGAATTTTAACATAGAAAAGGAAAACAAAGAAACCAAAGCATATAGCTAACATTTAATAGGGCATGTTACTCAAAAAATACCACTTATAGGACACTGCTCCATAGTTTGAAAAAAATCACTAACATACCAAACACAATGGCTTAGTGTTTTTTTGTTTCTTAAACATTTTAATTTTTGTGTTCTTCTCATTGAAGTATATATTTAACAGCCAGATAATACATTAAATTCCTTTGAAAGCCTGCTATTGGTAGTTCCAGAATTTTATGATTTCAGTTAATTGACAAAGTATTAGCATAGAGCAATGACTGGTACCTAGGTGCTCAGGGACATACAAGCTCTTTTTAGATTCCTATTTATTTACTTCATTATTGTTGCAATACATATAAGTATTCCATATAGCATATGAATTAATGGTTGTACTAAGAGCACAATCACAGTCCAATGCAATGACAAATATGCACAACTAAACCCAGCTCACCTGAAGGAAAAGTAGATTGGATTAATTTTCTAATCTAACAATAATGAGATTCAAATAAGGCAGCCCTCCATATTAGAAAAATGTCCAAATCTATATTAAATTTTAGAATTTTGACACGCTTACCAGACCTTAGACATATCAATGTTAATCAGTAGTCGCTATTGTAACATTCCTGGATGTTAATACAGTTTTGCTCCGAGCACTCATTCTCTGTAATACAGCAAGACAAGACTTGTGTGTTTGATAATTGGGTAGAATCTGTCACTTCAAAGGCATTCTGTTGACTACAGAGAATTCCAGGATGAATAAGATCCAGTCATTGCTTCCCCAAGAGCTCATAAGACAAACTCATCATCATCTTATATAGTCACTGGATCATAGGAAGGTAATCTATCCAATGATTTAAGCAAAACACATCGACATGTTATTCAGAGAATCTGCACAAAGAAAATGACTTTAAGTATAATCTCTCCTAATTAATCTTCTATAAAGTCAGTAGTTAATGGCACAGTCTCTTCAAAATCTAGTATAGTCAAGCATCATATAAGAAAGGGCCACACACAGGACAGTAGTCCCTAAGAATATATTATAATTGAGAGTTGAAAAATTCCCATCACCTGGTGATGTTGTAGCCATCATAACATCATAGCACAACTCGTTATTCATGTGCTTGTGGCGAATCTGATGTAAACAAATACACTGTGCTTCCAGTCATATAAAAGTGGAGAACATATAGTTAGGTACAGTACCTAATACTTGATTATGAACAACTACGTTACTGCTTTGTGTACTTACTATATTATACTTTTTATCATTTTTTAGATTGTATTCTATCTGTTTATATTTAAAAACTTAACTCTAAAACAGCCTTAGGCAGCTTTTAGGAGGTATTCCACAAGGAACTGTTATCAGAGGAGGTGACAGCTGCACAGGAATTATTGTCCCTAAACACCTTCCAGTCGAACACAATGTGAAGGTTGAAGACAGTGATGTTGATGACTCTGACTCTGTATAGGCCAGGATGATGTGAGTATTTGTGCCTTAGTTTTTAACAACAACAACAACAAAAGTTAAAAAAAAAATAGAAAAGATATAAAGAAAGAAAATATTTTCTAGAACTCCATGATGTGTTTGTGTTTTAAGAAATTACTAAAAAGAGTCAGAAGTTAAAAACATAAAAAGGTTATAAAGTAAAAAAAATTATAGTAAGCTACGGTAAATTTATTATTTTTTAGAATATATCAAGTGATGTATGACTATATATAAAAGGAACTGCTGACTGCCAACACTAATTACCAAGTAAAAGGATTGACTAATGCCAACTACATAAAAGCTACAGCTGTCCCCTTGATAAGTGATTTAGGGGACATTGGATTTCTCTCTTAGTACAGAATGATAGACATTGAAGACTAGGAAGGGGAGGGGAGGGGAAGAGGATGGGAGACAAGAAGTCATTTATTGGGTACAAGTATATTTTGGGGGAAATGAATAAAGGTCTCGACTTCACCACTACACGATCTAGCCATGTAACATTTCACTCGTACTCCTGAAACTTACAAAATAATAGAAAATTATCTCTTAGACAGCCAATACTCAATCCAGAAGTACACAAGTGAGTGTCATAGGGAACATTATAAAACAAGGCACCAGACAGATAGTGGATTCTGATTGTTTAGAGTCATATATGTATAATTTTAGGACTGAAATTAAAGAAATAAAAGAAATTAAGAGAGTCAAAGAAAAAATAAAAATTGAATTTTTTGGTTCCATCTCTCTTCACTTCTGCAGAACCTAATTTTAGCAATCAATGTATAAATACACTCAAACATTCTCTTACTGAAAACGAAAGCTTCCATTGTGTCATATATGCCTTTCACACTACTACTCTACTTCTTTTCTCATTACTAAACATCTTTTTAAAGTTGTCCCCTCTCACTTTATTTCTGCCTTCTCTCGCCCTCCACAAACTATAATATTTTTTCTATCTAAACCAACGGTTCTCAACCTGTGGGTCGCACCCCTTTGTAACAATGAAAATACATCCCGGCATTAGGAAGACTGAGAACCACTGATCTACACTGTTCTCACCATAAAGCCGCGAGTGCCATGGACACCAATACCTGCTCTATCAAATTCAGTGGGCACACTTATCAGTCTTCACCTTGCTCAACCTCTGTGTACTGACTACTTGTTCTATTTTTAAACTCTATCCTCTGTTGCCTTCTAACTTTCCCACTTTGCTGCCCAACACGTATTTGTCAGTTCTGTTGATGGTCACCCCTTTCTCCATCAACTCCTTAGTGCTCGTGTCTTAGGGTCCCTCCTGGGATTAGTTCTCTCTTCTAATGTGCAGGTTTAGTAATTTCATTTATTTCCATGGCTCTGGCCATCACTGCTATGTTGACATACATATCTCTGCAAAGTTCTTGATATTCTGACATGGTCATTTTGATTCAGCCCTTAAAAGAAATTGTCACTCTTACAATGCTCAAACTGACATCCTATCCTTGGACTTTATTCCTTGAAATTAAGTATGTTTTGTTGTTGAACTCTAGTAAATCTTCTAGAAACAAATACTTCACATAATGCTTTAAACAGTTGACAGTGTTAGAAAACAACAGAATTTCCTATTCTTATGAAGCTAGCAAAACTTGACAAAACCAGCCCAATTTTAGTTAAACATAATATGTAAAAAAAAGTTGATTATGAATATAATCACACAATTCCATGTTTTATATTAGCAACTTGAATTCAGCATTATGTTAAAAGTATGGTTTATTCAGAAACACAACAAGAAAAAACCTGACTACATGACTACGTAAATATACGTAGATGCTCACTAATCACATGATATAATTAAAAATTCATTCCCAAGCTCTGGCTTAAATATTAAACAGATCTGATTTAGAACTGCAGAGCCTCTTGTTATAGTAGTTCTTTCCCTTTACAGATAAATTAACCTTTGTATACCCTCATTTCATGATAAAAATGGGTCTAGACTACTCTAAACACTTGATTCAAGTAGCATATCATTTTTTCTTTTCAGAATTTTTTGTATTCCAAAGTATTAAGGCGGTAAACATGTTTTTGTCACATAAGTAGCTCTTTAATGCTTCAGGGCTATACAAGTGTCCATCACCCGAGTGGTGTTCGCTGTACCTGTTAGATAGGTCTTTGCCTCACCTCTCCCCTGCTTTCTAGATTCCCGATTCCTTTTACTTCTTGTTGTGTTCATGTGTGCCCATCAATTAGTTCCAATTTATAGACAGTACACGTCGTATTAGTTTTTTCCTTCTTGAGATACTTCACTTAGGATAATGGTTTCTAGTTTCATCCAAATTACTTCAAAAGACATTACGTCATTTCTTTTTAGAGCTGAGTGGTTCTCCATGGTATATGCACCATATTTTGTTAATCTGCTCATGAACTAATAGGTACTTTGGTTGATTCCACATCTTTGCTATTGTGAATCGTGCTGCTGTAAATATTTGGGTGCAGACATCTTTTTGATAAAATGATTTCCTTTGGGTAGATACTCAATAGCGGTACTGTTGGATTAAATGGCAGGTCTAGTTACAGTTTTTAAGAATACTCTGACTGCTTTCCATAGAGGTTGTACTAATTTATAGTACACCAGAGTTTATAAGTGTTCCTTTTTTCTGCAGCCATGCCATTGTCTAATGTTTTTGAACTTTTTAAATAATAGCCATTTTTACAGGGTAAGGTGGTATCTCAGGGTTTTAATTTGCATTTCCACGATAATTAGCAACATTAAGCTTTTTTTTCATATACGATAGACCTCTGTAAGTTGACCACCCAAGAAAATGAATCAAACTGGTCAACATACAGAGGGGGTGAACATAAGGCACTAGGCTTACTGTGCTGATACATAAATGTGGTGCTTCTCCACTCCATGAAAATTAGGTCAATTTAAAGAAGTGAGCAAAATAGGGAGATGGGCAACTATGGAGGTTCTACCATATCTGTTGATCTTCTTTTGGAAAAATTCTGTTCATGTCTTTTGCCCACTTTTTAACGGGGCTGCATTTTTTTTTCTTGCCAATTTGTTTGAGCTTTTTGAAGAGTCTGGATTTGAGTCCTTTATTGGATTTACAGTTTGTGAGTATTTTCTTTCACTCTGTTGGTTGTCTATGTGCTCTGTTGATTATTTTCTTTACTGTGGAGAAGCCCCATGCTCATCTCAATAGGCGCAAAAAAAGCGTTCAACAAAATCCAGCCCTCTTTCATGATAAAATCCCTGAACAAGCTAGACACAGAAGGAACACATCTCAACATTATGAAATCCATAAATGACAAACCACATTCAGTATCATACTAAATTGGGACAAGTTGAAAGTATTCCCCTTAAGAATTAGAACAAAGAAAGGGTGTCCACTGTCACCACTTCCATTTAGCATAGTACTGGAGGTCCTAGTCTAAGCAATCAGATTAAAAAAGAAAGAAAGAGAGGGTGTCCAATTTGGGAAAGAGGAAGTCAAATTACTGCTTTTCACTCATGATATGATAGAAAACCCCAAAGATTCAACCAAGAGACTCCTAGAATTGATAAATACGGCAAATCTCAGGTTACAAAATCAATGTCCACAAATCAGTAGCATTTATATACACCAGTAACAGTGAAGCTGAGAGTCAAAGACTGCAGACTGTTCACAATAGTTGCAAAGAAAATAAAATACTGAGGAATATGCTTAACCAAGGAGGTAAAATATCTCTATAATCAGAACTATGAAATGCTGAGAGATGGATCATTAAGAAAGTTTGCTGAAATATAGAAAAATCAAGAAACCAAAAATCCGCATAAATGGAAACAAGTGAAGCCCTCCCAGGAACACTGATAAGCCAAGCAAGTTGAAACTTGCAGGGGTGAATCAGGAAGGATGAAGTCGACTATGTTTTTTGGAAGTGAAATAATGGACCATATGAAGCCCTCCCAGGAACACTGATAAGCCAAGCAAGTTGAAACTTGCAGGAATCAGGAAGGATGAAGTCGACTATGTTTTTTGGAAGTGAAATAATGGACCATAACAGTTGGTCTCAAAGTTTTGTAGTGACCCATGTAAAAGAAACTGCAGATGTCACAAACAAATGGAAAAACATATCATATTCATGGATCAATATTGAATATTGTTAAAGATCCATTTTGCCCAAAGTGATTTATAAATTCAATACAGTCTGCATCAAAATGCCAACTTCATATTTCACGGGTCTAGAAAAAATAATTCTACACTTCATTTAGACAACATGCCCCCCCAAAATTGTCGAAACAGCCAAAGCAATCATAAGCAACATGAACAAATCTGGAGCATTACACATTGTCAGACTTTAGGTTATACCACAGGGATATAGTAATCACAATAATATGGTATTGGTATAAAAATAGAGACTTAGAACAAAGGAAAAGAACAGAGAACTAGATATAAAATCATCTAGATACAGCCAAATGATCTCTGACAAAGCAGACAACATTCACTGGGGAAAAGAAGCCCTGTTCAATAAATGGTACAGGGAAAATTGAATAGCCACATGCAGACGAATGAAACAGGACTCATCACTTACAAAAATTAATTCCTGATAGATAAAAGATCCAAATGTAAGACATAAAACCATAAAAAGTCTAGGGAAATGTAGGAAAAACTCTTCTAGATATTAGCCTTAGCAAAGAACTTATGACTAATTGCCCAAAGACAATTACAGCAACAACAAAAATAAGTCAATGGGACTTGATCAATTAAAAAGCTCCTATTCATTGTATTCTTCACTCTTGATATTAGACATGCAACATCTGTTTTTCCCACTAGACTGAAATTACTACAAAGACCAGCATTGCTATCCAAAATGCCCAACTTAACATGTGTGAATGTCTATGACCAGTTACAAAATTTGGGTGATCCAAGATAAATTGAAAATAAGCAACTCCTTTTCCAAAAATCATAAAGAATTTCTAGACGGTGACAGTAGAGTATACAGCCAAGAACAGGCTTGTCTAAGTACAAGCCCCAGTACAACTACACAGACATGTAGATCTCATGTTCCTAAAGCTCACTCTGTGTGTGTGTCTATGACAGTGTATTGAAATACGTTAAAAATTATGTCTGGAGATTTAAGCTATAGGAATTCAGAAATTATCCATCACAGCACATGGAATTCAGACCACAGATTATAAAGACTAGTCATAAGTTGAGTGAAATAATTCAGACCATTAATGAAGAAAATATTTTTAGGTTAAAAACAATTGACTATTTTGAATGAAGATTATAAAACATTAAGACGTTGTTTATCCTTTAACAATTTTCTCTTTAAGTTGACATATACATTGATCATTCTGAGAATGCTGTCTTCCATTTTAATATTTTGATTATAATTCATGGAATTTATATACTATTTTATCACCTTGTTGGCTATTCTGCACAATTCATTGAGTCTATGAGCAAACAAAATGATAACCACTCTATTTCTTTAATCATGAAATCACTGTAAAAATTATAAAACAGTCTTCCTTGTTCATCTGTCTTATAAAAAATAGTATTTGGCTTATCAAAATGCCAACAGGTAACTTAAGGCTGCATTTTGCATTTTGTTCAAAATGTTTAGAAAAATAATAGCTCAATGTAGTTAGAACGTGCCCATTTTCATATAATCATATAAACTCAAAATGCTTTAATTTGAGGACATAATCCAGTGAGAAATTTCTATCTCCTCTTCCAGAACTCTAAATAATTTCCCTTGTTGCTCCCTCAAAGTTCAGCTATGCACAAGCCCTTATTCTGCCAGGCGTGGTGATTGTAACAAAAAGGAAGATGGATTTCCTCTTGTGCAGGTTATTGATGACTGCTCTTTTATTTTGTTCCTGAAAAGTAAAAAAAAAAAGAAAGAAAGAAAAAAGAAAAAAAAAAAGCTGCAGACTGTGAGCACTTATATAACTCAAAGCTGATATTGGGGCTTTAAACAAATAAATCTCCCAGTTAGGTGTATTTAGTTACAGAATTCCCCTTCCCACCTAGGTTTTCCTCAAATGGAAATGCTTGGCTTTCCCCCCTTTTCTGTCTCCTGTTCCAGTCGTTCCACTCATTGTCTTCCCCTTTATTTCCCCCTGTCTTCACACACTTTCTCCTTCACATGTATTCACTCATGCATTCTCATTCACTTGTTCCATTTTACTATCAACAATACTTAACTGAACTCAGCCATGTGCTAGAGAGTTCTAAGTGGAAGTAAGCTGGGCTGGAAGAAGCAGCCTGGAGCATAGGAACGAGAGGGCAATAGTCAGAGAGGGCAGCAGGCTGGCGCCCAATGGGAAGTGACCCAAAAGGTGGGAAGGGTAACCAGATATCCCACTGCACTGAGGAGAATGATGGGGGTAGTGGTAAGAGGGAAAGCTGAAAGCTCCCTCAAACAGCTTCTGTAATCACCCTGCGGGGTTTATTTCCCAGTTGGAGAAAGCAAGACGTGCCTATGGATTGGATGTGATAAGTGAGACCAGAAGAGGAATCAGAGATCAAAGTTTCAGGCTTGAATAACTCTGTCTCACGCTCTCATTCATTATCATTTTCTGTTTCTTTCTCCCTCCTCTTTGCCTTTGGCTTTGTTCACACTATGAGAGAATGTGGAATGCTCTTCATCAGCCCCACGTTCATTCGTGTTCAGGAGTCAATTTAGAAGTTTCAGATTCCAGAAACCTTTCCTAAGGTCCCACACCAGGATAAAGGCACGCCCACATGCTGACGTCTCCCGCTTGGCTTAATGTCTACGATATTGCCTTATTCACAAGGACTTCTAACACAGAAGTTCCAAGCATGGACTCTAGGACCAAAACGCAGCAGGTTTGTATTCAAACTCTCTTAGCTAAATGAACTCAGACAAGCTACATAAGGAAGTCTCAGTGTGAGATAAACGATAGCGTTATTATCTCTGTTGTTACTGGCTTATATTAACTACCTTCTTCTAAGATGGGTTTCTGCAGAATATCAGAAAGCAAAATAACGCAGAAAAAATTCAGACCTAGAAAAAAAAATCATTTCAGTGACACAGTCGAGATAGTTTGATTTATTAGGCAATTCAGATAAAACTAACGTGAAAGTAACAGTTATTAACTATTATAGTCAGTTTCCACACACACCCGCTCTTAATTTAGAGCTTGATTTTCCAGAGATACCACTTACCAGATTAGGTGCACCCAACAAGATTATTTTTCCTGGAGGTCCCACCTGAGCAGGTGCAAGTGCAGAAGACAGGGCTGAAAGAGCCTGGTTAGAGAGGTTGGAGGGACAGAGGGCGTGACCCTCTTAATCATTCTTCACTTCCTTTTTTTTTTTTTACAAGACTACTTGGCACGGTCAACCACATCCGCGGCCGGAGCTGCAACGCCTCCTCGGTGGCGTCCGGCTACAATAACCCAGCCTTCGTCTTTCCCATTTGTGGCTCCCCTGGACGTATCCGTGGTTCTACCTCCTAGTTGCCGGTGTTGCCAAGGCGTGTAGAGGTCATCTGGAAAGTCTTTTTACCCCAATCGCTGACTCATAAGACCAGCTGTTTCTTCCGCTGTGCTTGGGAAATTCGCGCCCTCCTCTGGTCCAGGTCCAGTTGCACTAGAAGCAGGTGCCCAGGAGAGGAGGTGGTGAAGGCGTGCTGGCGATGAACCCAAAGACTGAACCTGCAGACTGAGCGCAAAGTAGAAACTGAAAGTACTCTGCCGGCAGATCCTACGGAAGTTATGGAAAAGGCAAAGCGCAGAGTCTGGCCGTGGTGTGTGCCGCCCCCCCTGGGATGGATGAAACAGCAGGCGCGGCGTGGGTAAGAGGAACCAGCTGCAGAGATCGCCCTGCCGGGCAAACACTCTCAGCAACTCCGCGGAACATCAGGATTCTGGCAGTGACTATGGGCGGTGAGAATTTGCTCCTGCTGCAGTTGCGGTCATCATGACTACGCCCACCTCCCGCAGACCATGTTCCATGGTAAGCGCTCCTCTCGCGCGGCGCACAAGTTCGCGCGCCCGGCGCGCTGGGGCACTCCACTCCGGGACGCGCTACTGTCCCCTGCTCCAAGGCACATCCGGGAATAGCCCGGCCTTGCACTTTGGACCTGCAGAGAGTACGGGCTCTCCCACGGGCAGCCCCCAGCCGCGCCCGAGCCCTGTGGCCCGTAGCCACTTACACCTATGGCTGCTGCGCCTAGCAGATTGTGAGAAGTTGTCCCGAAGCCAGCCTTCCGTCCCCAGACCGAGCGCTTCAGCCCTGGTGTGGCGCGGCGGCGGCAGCCTACAGCCGGGTCTCAGAGGTAGCCAATGGTTCTGTGTCTGGTCAGCCTGTCTGTCCCCTAGCCTGAGCTGCCCTCGGCCAAACCGGCTTCCAACCCACCCTTCCCGTGTTCCTGGCTGCGCCAAGTCACTCACGCAGGCGGCGGAGTTCCGTGAGTAGCGGGGCTCTTGCAGCTCGGAACTCCCTAGAGAAGTGAAAGCGAAGCTCCCATGGGACGCGCTTTTAAACCCTAAGGGGACGGGTCTCCGGAAAACCCCGTTTTCCCCCCTGAGTAAGGCTGGGAGTTTCCGACTGGGGCTGTACCTTGCGCGGTCTGCTGGGAACCCGAGCCCTGGGGCTGACACTGAGAAATGCATCGGTTTTTTCCCTACATGTTCGCTCTTTGGTAGTGGCAGGATTAAATAGTCGTGAATTCACCTTTGCTGAGATAGCATATGTTTTATTGAGCGCAATAGGGATTTAATACGAAAAAAGGCAAAATCGAGGTGAGGTGGATTCCATTCTCAGCCTTGTGACCAATGTAAAAATTAAAAAAAAAAAATTGCTGGAAAGAAAAAGGGGGAAAAGGGATGTGCGGAGAGAGGATCCGCTTAGGGAATTGGAATATTTTACAGTAAGTACTTCCTCAAGCAAAAGAGGCTGGTGGGGGAGGGTGCGGGAATAGGGAAGTGGCTGCTTTTCCCTTTGCGCTTTCCTGGCGGCTCCGTTAGTTCAGGAGTCTTTCTTCCTCTATAGGTATTAAACAAAACAAAACAAAACAAAACTGAACTAAACAAGAATCGATAGGACCAAGGAACACCCAGATCAGTAACAAAATAAAGGTAGGGAGAAGGGAAGGGTATGCAAGACAATTTGTAGGAGCTTCAGATAAAATGAGCAATTCAGTCCATCCCTGCAGTTACTACATGCCCGGGTTCCCTGCAGTTACTTCTGTCTGGGTCCCTTCTCCTAATCCTTGAGTTACCTCCGCTCTAAAGTCGAAAGATAAAACAAGAACGGGAAGATAGCGTGTGCATTTTTAACAGAGAGTTTTGCTGAAGTGTGTCTATATCAATCACGCACCATAAGGTGTTCTTAGCAGAAAAAATATTAAAATTCTAATAATAATGCTTATAGTGCCTTTCTGCATTTTGTTTCAAAAGATTTCTCTGGAAGCTTAAACTCCATCAAGAGGGCAAATAAGGTTACTTTTTGCACTTTTTTTTTTTTTGCTATTCCTTTTGGGAGTTGGAGTAGTTGAGGATTTACTGTGTGTTCTTCAACTATGCTATCTGGTTTAGGTGATTTGGGGAATTGTTATTTAATTTTTTTTAAAAAACAGAGAGAAAACAGAAAGATTAGAAATCCAGAACAGGTATAAAGGAGCATTAAAAACTGTACCACATCATGTTCAAATATTCTAAAAATGGAAAAAGTTACTTCATAGGACACACATACAATATGAAAATGTTATATTCACAGGAAATTTTTGTTTGTTTGTTTTGTTTTACTTCTGATACCTAACCTATAATGACACCAAATATTTAGTGTCCTTTTTTTTTTTCTGAAATGAGAGTTAACGATGCAGTTTGCTAGTTTGGTGAGGAGGTATTTCAGTGTGGTTCATGCAGAGGAGCATGGTTTTCTGTGCATTCTCCTTGACTACACATTACTACACAGTTATTGTTACATTAAGCAGTGTAGTTTAGTAGCTGAAAGTTGAATTTCTAGACTCTTCAGTCTGACAAACCTGGAGATCTTGGCTTTTATTAGATATATTATATATAGAAAAAATGTCTTTATGTCCCAAATTCTCCATAGTATTTGCCTTATGAAATGGTTGTGGAATTAAATTCCCAATAAAAATAGGTCTATGCCATTAATATTCATTAACCATCAGTCTTAAAGACTAATGAATAAAAGACTGCATTTGATGGATAGTCTAAAACAGTTCATGTTCACTTTGACCCCATAACTTAAGCAGTTCAGGATTGAATGTATGATTTGGCTTAAACTAAAAACCAACAAGAATTTTTAGACAGTCATCATTCTGGTTTAACCAAATTCCCTACTGAAAACAAATTCTCCAGTTTCAATCCCTTCAGGAGATCTAAAGACAATTCCACAAGCCCACTCTTGCCTTGCATTATTCCTTTTGGTTTATCTTTTCTGTGACCTAATGAGAAGTTCAGGATTGGGTGGAGGGGTCAGTATGATAACAATGTGAAAAGCTCTCTCAACCTAGATAATCTATGTGGAATTAGAGAAAGGACATCAATTGTAAACCAAACTGTACATCCCTAATGAGAATACCAGGAACCAAAGACACATGGTCCCAGCCCCTGGTGTGTTAGCAGCACTTTCCCTGAGGCAATTTCAAACCTAAAGAGTTTCTGAATTTAGATGGCAAAGTAGATGCTTAGAATTAAGGTGCTCCACAGTTGAAAGAGATAACAAAGTGTCACTTAGTCTAAAGTTTTAATTTTAGAAATCAGGTAAGTGACACTTAAATGATGCCTTGTCATTCTCTCAGTCACACAAGATTGTCATACCAAGACAAAAATCTCAGCTCTTCATATTCCAAACCCTTTGTGCTTGGCATTGCCTCACTCTATCTGGGAATAATTATTCCTCAACAACAGAATACATTCTTCA
>NW_003852399.1:45601463-45608688 GCF_000181295.1 Otolemur garnettii
AAAAAAAAAATTTCTTACAACCTGTCATTGGAAAGCATTGACAAATTCCATCCAGTGAATGAATAGATTGATGAATTTAGGAGCACTTATTACTAAAGCAGACAGTTAATGTTCCTTAAAAATAAAATAATCCCACTTATTAAACATAAAAGGCTGACGACTGAAATAGCATTTAGAATAATAGCAAAAATATCTCTTGCACTCTATTATTTAATTATTTAATCATATTCTCATTTACACTCATTTCACATTAAATGCCTTATAATTTTTTTCTTTATCATCATCTTCTCCTCTCAAAATATACCTTTAGACACTTAAGATGACAGAAAAGATAACAAGTTTGGCTGTATTTAATCTACACGAACCTGATTATGAGGTCTGACCTAGTGCATAATTAACCATCTGTGACTGAGGCTCTTCATCATTTAAGCTTCACTTCCCTGATTTCTAAAATTAAAACTTTAGAAGAAGACAGAGGAAAAACTGCACCATGTTAGAAGGACATGGTTTTCATTCAGAAGACAGACATGGTTACATATTTTCAGTAGATATGGACATTTTGGATTAAATCCTGGTGAGGCAACAAATTCAGGCTCAGCATCCAGACCTGGTGCGTACTCCCTGTGTGTTACAGACACTAAGATTAACTTTAAGGACTCTTTTGATATTTAGAGTATATATATTTTATGTGTATATATATGTATATAAACAGTCCCTGGTACATGGTAATCAATCAAAATTAACTTGCATCAGCATGATGAATATCCCAAGTGAATTCTTGCTTATCATTCATATAGGCACTTAGCGGCAGAGGTATGAAGAGTTATGGAAATTTTATATCTCTTGCATGATCTTTTTGTTGCTCCTACTATGTCAAGTGTCAGTCATATATGAAAATGAAAAGCGGGATTTATCTTTGTTCCAATAACGACTACCGGTCAACGTTCTCTGTTTGTAAAAATAGGAGTCAGCTAATTGGGGAACGTTACTGATTTTTAAATAATGAATAATGATACAATCGATGAGAAGATTATTGAGAACTTTATGGCATCCTTAACAGTCTTTAGGCTGCAGTAGCAGTAAGTTCATTGGGTTTTAAGGAGTGTTATTTGTACTTGTTATCAGAGAAGACACACAAGTGAAAGAAACGTCTTGCACTCAACAAGTACAGTTAAAGTTCATCTGAGAAATTCGCAGGAAATATATTATCAGTGCGACACAGTTTACAGAATGATGCAAACAAGACTCTATGACAGGGTTATGATGAAATAGGTCCTTACGTGAGAAGATTTTAATGTTCCTGGGAATTCCTGGCTTTCCCTCATTACCACCCAAAGTGATACCATTTATAATTTCATTTTTTGGTTAGATAATTGCCCTCATTGGGAAGGGTTTTCAAAAACAGATATAAATCACTGGTTACCAGGAGCTGAATTGATTTATTGAGCTTTTCTAACAAGTCAAGAAGCTGGACGGAACTGTGTTTGAAAAGAGTCTGTGGATGTTTAGAAATGGGAGAGAGTGAAAGGGTAGCAAGAGAAGTCCCAAAATACAAATGTAAACTTTGGAGGCATTTTGGGAACTGTAAACCTTTTAAGCAGTGGTTCGCAACCTTCCTAATGCCGCAACCCTTTAATACAATTCCTCTGGGTTGTGACCCACAGGTTGAGAACCACTGTTATTAAGGTTTAAAAAGAGAGACTGTAATTGCTGTGCAGTACCAGGAAGATGAATGTCATATCGTGGTATGACAGTTACCAGAAAGTAACTGGACAAAGGGAGTATCATCATGTTTTGCAAAACTATGTATTTGTGTGCCATACAACACAAAATTTCAAACAACAGATAAGTCTTTATAGTAAGCCTCCTGACACATTGATGGATTTCCTTAAAGCAGTGCTCAACATAAACCTAACTGAACAAATTATCATTACACCGTGGCGTGATTATCAGAACAAGGAGTCTCTGATTTCATCTTATCCCTTTTTGCTCTTTCCTGTAGAGTAATATCTATATCTATACCTATATATCTATATCTATATCTATATCTATATATTTTAGAGACAGAATCTCACTTTATCACCCTCGGTAGAATGCTGTGGCATCACAGCTCACAGCAACCTCCAACTCCTGGGCTTAGGTGATTCTCTTGCCTAAGAATTCTCTGGCCTAAGATTCTATCTCCCAAGTAGCTGGGACTACAGGCTCACCACAATGCCCATCTATTTTTTTTGTTGTTAATGTTGTTGTTGTTGCAGTTTGGCTGGGGCCGAGTTGGAACCCATCACTCTCAGTATATGGGGCTGGGACCCTACCCACTGACCCAAAGGCACTGCCCCCTAATTTCAATATTAAAAAAAAAAAAAAAGAACAACATCTACGTTCCAAAATTCTCTCAAACTTTGGTTGTTACATAATTTCAACTTTTAGGGCTCTTGTTGTACTACTTCCAAACTGGGATGCTATCTAAAAATTATTAGAAATCAAGCCTATGGAAACACCACAATCAAATGTAATATGCTGTAACGTTTAGCTCACTCTTATTTACTGCTGAATTTAGTTTCTTTTAGGTATATTTTTGGAATTCCTCCCTTGATCCTTGCTCTGTTGCCAGTAGCATCATCTGATTGTGACATTGAAGGTCAAGATGGCAGAGTATATGACAGCATCTTACGGGTCAGCATCGATGATTTATTGGTATGTGTTTGTTTTGCTTTCCTCGTATTTTTATGCCTTGAGAAAATGTGAAATATACTTTTGGTATGCACTTTTATAATCAAGTATCTATCTATAGTTTTGACAAGAAAGTGAAATAACTACAGACTAAAATTTACTGAGCCACCAATTATATACATTCATTACATGTAGCAGTTAACACTATGTCTTTTAAAAATAATTCTTCCCTAGACCCTAAGACTCCGACAACTGTCCATTTCAGTGCTTTTGGGGAAAAGCACCAAATTTATTATAAGCAGAATTCCACATCAATCCCTGCCTCTCTTCCCGTTTACCATGATAGTCACTGAAGAAACATTACATCAGGAAAGGGGGGGAAAAAAAACAGACTGAAAACACATGAGAATTATGTTAAAAGAGAGGTACAGTTATTTTACTTCAATGTGTGTACATGCGTACGTATGTATATGTGTGTATATTTTACATCTAGGTGTAACGTAATTTTCTGACTCGATTTTTTTTATTTAAAGTGGGAAAAGGGTTTTAATTAATAGATCGTATTTTATAGAAAAGTTTTACAGGTTTACCAAAAATTTAATCCTACAGTACAGAATTCGTAGTTCCTCCCCCTCCCCTTGCCGTTTCCCCTGTTATTACCATCTTATGGTGGTGTGGTACACTTGTTACAGATAATGAACCAATATTGGTACACCAATTATTCACGTTTTTTGTTGACATTAAGGTTCATTCTTTGTGCTGTACAGTTTTATGGGTTTTGATAAATATATAATATTATATATCCATGATTATGGTATCAT
Organism: Otolemur garnettii; assembly: GCF_000181295.1. Lineage (NCBI taxonomy): Eukaryota > Metazoa > Chordata > Mammalia > Primates > Galagidae > Otolemur > Otolemur garnettii. The sequence goes on from NW_003852399.1 coordinate 45,604,958, forward strand.
ACAGAATAGCTTCACTGCCCTAAACATCCCCTACACTCCGCTGATTCACTTGTCCTTTTCTTGCCCTGAACTCTTGGCAACCCTTGATCTGTTTCTGTTGCTGTAGTTTTGACTTTTCTAAAATACCCTATAGTTGAAATCATGTAGTAGGTAACTTTTTGAGATTGAATCCTTTCACTTAGTAATGTGCGTCAAAAGTTCTAGGACTTTTGTGGCTTGATAGCTTAGTTTTGCTTATTTCTGGATAATATTCTATTGAATGGATAGATCGCAGCTTATTTGTTCACTGACTGAAGGATGCGTCTTGGTTGTTTCCAAGTTTCGGCAGTTATGTATAAAGTGTATATAAACATGTACGTTTAGGTTTTGTGTGGGCATAAATTTTCAACTTGAGTAAATAACTAAGAACACAATTTCTGGATCACATGTTAAGACTATGTTTAGCTTTGTATAAACTGCCAAACTTAGCTTTCGAAGTTACTTTATCATTCTGCATTCTAACCAAGAATGAATTAGATCTTCATGTTTGCATTTGTGTTTAAAATTTTGCCTATTCAAACAGATGTGTTGTAATAGCTCATTATTGTTTTAATTTTTAATGACTTAATGACATCTGATGTTGAGCATTTTTTCAGATCCATATTGCCATCTATATCTAGTGAGACATCTCAACTCACATCTTAATTGATATCTTAACAATACTGAGTTTTCTTACCCCTTTCCAGGAAACACCTCTTAATTTACTTAGATCTTTCATTGATTTCTTTTTTTTTTTTTTTTTTCAGAGACAGAGTCTCACCTTATTGCCCTTGGTAGAGTGCTGTGGCATCACAGCTCACAGTAACCTCCAACTCCTGGGCTTAGGCGATTCTTTTGCCTCAGCCTCCCAAGTAGGTGGGACTACAGGCGCCCACCACAACACCTGGCTATTTTTGTTGCAATTTGGCTGGGGCCAGGTTTCAACCCGCCACCCTTGGTACATGGAGCCAGTGCCCTACCCACTGAACCACAGGCACTGCCCTCGTTGATTTCTTTTATTAGAGTTTTGTGTTTTCCCTTCAATAAATCCTGTGCTCCTGTGCTCTAATAATAGGTATTAGATTTATACCTAAATATTATATTTTAATGCTACCATAAATAATGTGCTTTAATTTGAAATTCCAGTTGTTTACTACAACCATTTTTTTTTCAGACAAAGTCTTACTCTATTGCTCCAGATTAGATATCTCATAAGGCCTAACTCATAGCAACTATAAACTCATGTGTTTAAGCAGTCCTCCTGCCTTAGCCTCCAGAGTAGCTGGAACTACAGGCACCTGCCACAATGCCCAGCTAATTTTTCTAATTTATTTTATTTTTATTTTAAATTAATATGCAAGTATACTTTTTAGATTACATTGTTCTTACTTCCAAGGTAAAGTTCAAGTTGTAGTAGAGCCCTTCACCCAGGGGACGTGCTGAACACCCTCACATTGTGCACATTAGGTGAGATCTCGGCAATGCACTCCACCCTCCCCCTTCCCGACTCCTTCTCCTTCTTCTCCCCCTTCTCTCCTCGCCCCCTTGCTAGACTATATTTGTGTTTTGACATTTGTGCAGGCATGTAATTGGTTATATATTGGTTTCATATTAGTATTGAGTACATTAGATTTTTTTTTCCATTCTTGAGCTACTTTACTAAGAAGAATGTGTTTCAGCTACATCCAGGTAAACATAAAAGATGTAAAGTCTCCATCTTTTCTTCTGGCTGAATAGTACTCCATGGTACACAAATGCCACAGTTTGTTAATCCATTCATGGGTTGATGGGCATTTGGTTTGCTCCACAACTTGGCAAGTATGAATTGAGCTACAATAAACATTCTGGTGCAAAAGTCTTTGTGGTGAAATGATTTTTGTTCTTCTGGGTAGATACCTAGTAATAGAATTGCAGGATCAAATGGAGGCCGACTATCCTAATTTTTCTAATTTTAGTAGAGATGGGGTGCTGCTCTTGCTCAGGCTGGTCTCAAACTCCTGAATTTATGGGATCCTCCTGCCTCTGTCTCCCCAAGTGCTAGAATTATAGATGTGAGCCATGATACTGGGCCTTCTGAAACCTTACTAGGATCACTTTGAGTTTCAGAAGTTTGTTGTTATTGATTCTTTGGTATTTTCTTCATAGATGAGCATGTTACCTACAAGAGTTATTTTTTTTAAGGTTTAAGAGTATGTCAATATGGTGGGATGTATTGATTTAACAGATAACCAGCCATTTTCAGTCAGCATGATCCCCAACTGGCAAAGGAAAATTCTCTCAAATGCTGAGAAAAGGGAGGAGAAATTCTCTAATCTGTCTCCTCCTCTCACTCCCCTGTCTCCTCCACACTCTCATCTGAAGTGGCATGATGCCTTGGGAAATTCCTCTAAGAATTCCTCATAGAGGAATGTGGGAAATCAAAGGTAATATTAAACATTGCACCACAGAGGTGCCTGATTTTGCTCACTGGTAAGGAAAAAAATGTGCGCAAAAATGGTAACTGCCCCATTTACATCCCTTGCTATTTTTGGCATGGTATGCATTAAATGATGCAAATGAACTAATCTTTTGAGTCACAATATTTCCCATTTAATTATATTATCCGGGTAAAGAACCAACTGGAATCAGGTCAACAACATTTATAAATAACTATCTGTGTGTAAAACTCTGCCAGAAAATGATGCTAGTGCAAATTCAGAAGAAGCGGAGTTTTATCCAACAAATTTATGACACTTCTTTTTTAAATGTAGAGGAGCTTATCTCCTAGACACACACCACAAGAACTGGGATAATAGTGGCAACAATGATACTATTTTAAAACATCAAAAATGACTCTTCTTCTTGTTAACAAAACATGGAAGAGTACACAGCTAATTCATCCCATTGAGTGGTGTCATGATAATCTTACAAGTGTTTTCTATAAATAAAAGAGGTAATAAATTTGAGGGAAGAAGAAAAAGTCACAATGAATTATTCATATCAACATGACTGGTTAGGCACATTTAGTCCCTAGTGTATATGAGATTTTTTTTTTATTAAATCATTAATGCAATCATGGGGATCATGGGGTACAGACGTTACAGTGTTTAATTCTCAGGTAGACCATAACAATAGTGATATGTGTAGAGTGCTTATTATCCTCTAAGTTCTTTTCATGTGTAAACACTCCTGAGAAAGGCATTCTTACTACCTCCATTTACAATGAATGAATCTGAGGCCCAGGGCTACCTGGTCTGTAAAAGCAGAGCCAGATCTTGGCTTATGCTCTCTCCCTGCAACCTTCTGCCTCCCAATACTACCAATAGGAATCTCTGTGTGATAGTTTTCATTTAGTGAACATTTATTTGGGACTTGATATGTACAAGTTAGTATGGAAAACCTTTTTGTGTGTGGTGGTGGGGATGAGTATGAATACCATAACAGACCAGGTATAGTATAGATCCCTCTTTTCAGAAGCTTGTATTTTGGTGGTGGTTACAGCTTTAAAAGGAGGAAGAGTGACGGGAGCACCATTCTGTAACAACAGTCAGATTGTGAGGCAAGCTCAGAAACAAAGAGATATAAACTGCATTACAGACACAATGGTTTCCACAGGTCTTAAAATACCCTGTCCCGGGTCAGGACCCTGACATGGTAGGCTATACCTAGGTGTGGAGTAGGCCATACCATCTAAATTTGTGTAAGTGCACTCATGAGGTTCACATGACACAACC
>NW_003852399.1:45609476-45623251 GCF_000181295.1 Otolemur garnettii
AAGTAAAAATAAAAAGAGAGAATAATAACCCAGTTTATGAATAGTTATTTCTGCAAAAGAGAACCCATCAAATGAAAGCAAAAAATAACCTATCATAGAGGAAAATTTTCTCCCAAATTAAGGAAAAATGGAATGAACAGAGTGAAGAAACATATCATGTACTATAAAATACTGATGTAAAATGATTACTAGTAAGTTATATCATGGTAAAGTGACTGAATTTCAAGATAAATGAAAAATAATTCTAAAGGTCAAGTCCCTTTGGGGAGAGTCAGAGTGGCTTCAGATTTTCCCCATCGAAATGCAAAAGGTCAAGAAATAATATCTGCACAATTCACGGGGAAGTCAAATGTGACTCAAAATAGTAGACCTATGCAAACTATTGCTCAACTATAAAGTACACAAGAGAAAACTTCCACAAGTTCAAATTTAGGTAATAGAACACTGAAGAGGCTTTTCAAGGAGGAGGAGGAACTACCTGATACCAAATCCAACCAACCAAGACGCTGTAGTAAAAAGTAAAATTGTAGTAAATTGATAAGCGTAAAACTCACCTCCTAAAATTAGAGTGACTGCCCCAAAATGTGTCATATTATTTTGTTTTGCACATGGTGCTTACTATCCTACTTTCTGAAATTATTGTATCCGTGAGGGTTGAGATTCTGTCTGGCAATCAGTGTGTGCTCAACATCTGGAACATTACCTGGTACAAACTAGACTCCTCATAAATATATATATATGACAGAATAACAAAGTCTATCATATTTGCATTTAACAACTTAAACGTAATTTTAAAATTATAAAAGTATAATGTAATATAAAATTACATATTATATATACTTGGTAACTTAAAATTATAATGTAAAGGTGTTGACATACATGAGTGACTGTCTTAGACATTTATGGCTATAATGTTAAAATTCATAGACTAGGGGGCTTACACACAATAGAATATTTTACTCACATTTCTGGAGGCTGGAAGTCCAAGATGGGTGCCACTGTGGTCAGGTTCTGGTGAGGGCCCTTTCCTAGCAAACTGCCAATTTCTTGTATTCTCAATTGGCAGAAAAAAGCTAGAGACTCCTTGGTATGTTTTTCTATGAGAACACTAATCCCATTCATGAGAGGTCAACCTTTGTGACTTAATTACCTCCCAATCTCCCCCCTCTTTATACCATCACATTGAGGGTTAGGAGTTCAACATATAAATTTGGGGGAGACATAAATACTTAGTTCACGGTGAGGACACTGTAAAATCATTATGTGACGACTTAGGGTCTTTACCATATTATTTATATCAGTGACTACTCACCACTCCTGGTTAATGTGATATTAATACAAGTACTCACAGCCTACCGGATGGCTGATGGCTTCTCTTTGCTGGACCAAACAGTGGAGTTATGCTCTGAGAATCAAATACTCTCTTCCGGTTCTGCAAAACACTTGTGTGCCACACCTGATCATGCTGCTTTGCTTGACATCTTTCTTTAGTAAATCTCTGTTCTGTGATTGTCCCACTTCAACCCACCTGAATCTTTGAATACATTCTGTCTAATACTTGGCCCCTCACATTATCTCATTAATTAAATGTTACGTATCCTGTAGTTGAAATCAATATATAAAGCTGAAGCAGGGAGGAAGGAGTTAGAAGGTGGAGCATAAATGCACTTACGATTACAAATTCACATTGGGCAGATTTGTTCATTGCTGATGAGATTACCACTGGTAGGATAATATATAACTTGTAGGATAATACACCGAATGTTAGCCTTAAGACTGATAAGTGAGAAAAATCTCCTAAAATGATCAGTGTGCAGAAGTAGGCAGGTTTTTAGTCATTTTTTTCCAGGTTTCTATAACATCTCAACTTCTTTCTCTATATAGTTCATTAAGTGCCTGTTAATCATAATCCACCAATTTAAACGTCAGTGATATGCTCCCCTCTTCAAGAACCCTAGTGACTAAGGGGAAAATTACATTTTAATTTTAGGAACTACTAGTGATAGGACTTTGAGGAATAGATAAGCCCTAAAAGAGGCAAAAATGGAAGAGAACATAACTCCATCAGAGAGCACTACTCGATTCAAAGCTTAGAATCACATATTTTAAAAGCAATTTTGCCCCTGTTTATGAAGTGTCTGTTAATAGTTGAATGCAAGCTGCTAAATAATGAATTTGGGTATAAAAATGACCAGTCTACCGCCTGGGTTGCCATCCTCTGACGTTCTCAGTTTTGAAGGAAAGCTAGCCTCTTTTTTTTTTTTTTTTGAGACAGAGTCTCACTTTGTCACCCTTAGTAGAGTGCTGTGGCATCACAGCTCACAGCAACCTCAAACTCTTGGGTTTAAGAGATTCTCTCTTGCCTCAGCCTCCCAAACAGTTGTGACTACAGGCACCCGTCACAACTCTGGGCTATTTTTTGGTTGTAGTTGTTATTGTTTGGCAGGCTCGGGCTGGGTTCGAACCTGCCAGCTCTGGTGTATGTGGCCGATGCCCTAGCCACTGAGCTACAGGTGCTGATAAATTGGAGTAGACAGCACTCAGAGATACAGGGTTTCAGCCTGCACAGGCACTGTTGATTATAGCATGTTACTTTTTTTTTTTACAGAGTCTTGCTGTGTCACCCAGGTTGGGGTGGAGTGGTGCAGTCATAGCTCACTGCAGCCTAAAAATCCTAGACTGAATGATCTTTCCTCCTCCAATCTCAGCCTTCCAAAGTGCAGAGATGATAGGCATAAGCCACTGTGCCCGGCCAGCATGTTACCTTTCAAAACCACAGTGAAATAGTACAAATGGCAAGTGATGTCCTCTTACAGTTTAAGAGTGTGTGAGTAATAATCTCACTAACACAGTCTTCTTTTACAGTGGGAAACCTGAAGATTGATACAATGTAGTTGAACCAGAAACAAGTAAATGAAAAGAAGGAAATAGTAAGTAAAAGGGCTGAGCTCTTAAAGGAAGGAATAGTGGGAATTCAATGGCCCACTGGAGAGGAAAAGAAGAAATTTTGCTAAGTCAGGACACTGAGCAGAATGGTGAAACCTCAGCATGATTGTACAGTCTGTCCTAGTGCAGAGTGAAGCTCCTTCAGAATGCCCTTCCTTATAGTGCCTTCAATTATTTATAAGACTTGTTTTACTCATACCCGGCCAGCCTTCTACTAAGGCAGTGTCTTCATCTTTGAGGGCAACGATGTGTGTAATACTACCATGCTTTAACAGGTATTTTGTGAAAGTTCCCATTTCAGTAAGAGTATTCTAAGTTTTATGGAATTTGACTTCTTTACCATGTGCTCATAGAGGGGAAACTTAGCCAGATAACCAATCAAAATTTTATAGTACAGAATAATGATAATACTTGGTCTTCACTTGTTTTTATATAAATGATGATTATTTACGGATGTTATTAATTCAAAGACCATCATTGATGTTGAGGAATATGAGGGTAGAGTGTAAATTATGGAGAGGAAAGGATTCTGTTCACCAGGAAGATCACAGATAGTTTTAATCTGCCACTGAATAATTTATACTGTGCCTATTTATGTCACAACACAGGGGATCCTGTGTCAGTTTGGTTCTTAAATTTGCCACTTGCTATCTGTGGGACACTATAAATTATTCTTTCTGTTCAATGACAGGAGCTTATGTATTCAACAAGTGATGGTTTTTATGTTAGAAACAGCATCAGCAGCAATGCTTTCTAAATGTCCGGTTTCTTATCCCTAAGAACAGGTGCAAAGACTCCTCAAAGTCTCATGTACTCAAAACCTGTAATTTTGTTTGTTTGTTTGTCTGCTTTTTAGAGACAGAGTCTCATTTTGTCCCGCTTGGTAGAGTGCCATGGCGTCACAGCTCACAGAAACCTCCATCTCTTGGGCTTAGCCAATTCTCTTGCCTCAGCCACCTGAGTAGCTGGGACTATGGGTGAATGCCACAATGCCCGGCTATGTTTTTGTTGTTGTTGTTGCAGTTTGGCCAGAACTGGGTTTGAACTCATCACCCTTGGTGTATAGGGCTGGCGCCCTACTCACTGAGCCATAGGCACTGCCCCCAAACCTGTAATATTTTAAAATGGCTATAAATTGCTTGATTTACAAAAGCAAAATTTTATTAAAATTCAAACACATAAGATGATCTTGCAGTCCCTGTTATTCAAGGCTTTATTTTCCATGATTTCAGTTACACATAGTCAACCAAGGCCAAGAAATATTAACTGCAATATTCCAGAAATAAACACTCTCTAAGCTGTAAATTGTTCACCAGTCATGACTGGTATTATGAAATCTTGGTCTGCTCTGCTCCATCCTGCTAGACATAATCTCCACACTATAGTGACTTAGTAGCAGTCTCAGTTATTGAGTCACCTTGTCATGGTATCATAGCCTTTATATTCAAGTCACCCATACTTGAGTCCATAATAGCTCCAAACATAAGAGGAGTGATGCTGGCTTAGTGTTATAATTATTCTATTTTATTATTAGCCATTGTTGTTAATCTCTTAGTGTGCCTGATTTGCAAATTAAACTTTATCGAGGCTGTTTATACAAAACGCACAATACTGTATATATAAGGTTTGGTACTCTCCACAGTTTCAGGCATCCACTGGGAGTATTGAATGTGTCCCTCAAGGATAAGGGGGAGACTGCAGGACATAACAAGAGTTAGCAGTGGCTCTTTAACAACTGCAATATTCAAATTTTTATTTATCCACGAACTTTTTTGAAATAAGACCTACTCAGAACTCTAATGCCGTCCCAAGCCCTGACTATCCTGCATCATCCTATGTTCACTTCTGAGTGGCTCCCGAGTCACCTTGAGAAATCGCCAAACTAGATGGCATATGATGTGCGAAACCCACTGCTCTGGTCCCACATACTCATTTTACAGATGAGGAAACTGAAGGAGCGACTGCACCATGAGCACAATTCTACAGGAAGAACACTGAGCTGGAGGTGAAAACGCTTGGGTCAGAGACTTAGATTTGCCACGTAGGCAGTGAGACTTTGAACAAGTCAATTAACTGCTGACTTTAGGGCCTCTTTTTTCTAATTCATAAAGTTAGAATTTTCACTCCCTAACGTCCATTCCTGCTGTAAACTTATTTAATGTAAATAGGGGACACAGTTATCCATGAACTCTATTTCAGTGCCCTTTCCATTGCCCTGATACAGGACGATTTCTATTTAGAATGCCCGGAGAGTGGATGCCCCGAGGAACTCCATAATAACATTTCTCCACACTCAGAGTAAGATATGCATACTTTTGTGATCTGTGGCACAGCTGTAAGTAAAGGGGGAGACGCTGCCAGGTTTTCAACAATCATGCAGTGTCTGTATTTGACACAAACATTGATATCTAGGGAAATCTGCCAATTGTTGAATCATATAATTCCTGGAACACCATTTCTTGTCCCCAGCTTTACATAACCACACCTTGATTAACACAAATTGATAAAATACCATGTTGTGTATTTAAAGTATGTTGACAAAGTTGGAAAGGCACCTCACAAATAAAAAATACACATTCACCTCCATGAAAAAGAGGGAACTTTCACTGTGATAGTATCTTGAGACCCTGTATTTGAGAATTACCCCAGTTGGACATTTCCATTGAGGCAGAATTCTTACAACTAACTTTCCTTCTGATTCTTATGCCTTGTTCTTCCCCACAGTGCATTTCCCCCATAGTTCAGATCTACCCACCACCCCATTCACTTCTCCAGGCAAAATGGATAAGCATTCCAGTTAGAAATACATTATGAACACTTCCCAAGCAAGTATTAAACGTCAGAAAGCTGGGGTGAGATCAGGCCAGATCCCCGCTCAGCACCTTCCCATGGTTGCCACACACTGTCTGTTGCCAGACCAGTTTCTTTTCTGCTCTCTGCACTCCCAACACCACCACACTGGATCTCTTCCTTCCCAAACTCTGTATTTTTATACCATAGTTCCTTGGTTCTGTGTTTTCACATTCCGAAATTTCCCATTTCCTCTGTCTTTCGCCTCAAAGCTTCATAGATTCAAATTTAAGTATAGCAAGTCCTCCAATAATGTTGTTTCGTTCAACATTGATGAGAAAAAATATCAATTCCTGGCCAGGCCACTGTCTGTGTGAAATTTGCTGGTTCTCCCCTTGTCTTTGTGGGTTTTCTCTGGATAATCCAGTTTCCTCTCACATTCCAAGATGTGCATGTTAAGTGAATAGGCGTGTCTACACTGTCCCAGTCTGAGTGTGTGTGTTACTGGGCCTTGTCATCAACTGCCATCCTGCCCAGAATGGGTTCCCACCTGGTGCCCTGAGCTGCCAGCCTGGGGAGGCTTCACCCATCCGCAATCCTGAACTACAATAAGCAATTTGGAAAATGGATGAATGAATGAATGCAAATGATTGTCAGTTCAAAATTTATCAGGTAGATGATAACCACACAAGGGCATGACAGTTATGATGTGATAACAAAGGGCTTCCTGAACCCCCAAATCAGTGATTGTTTTTGAACTGAGAAGAGCGAATCCTTACAATCTGTGCTTTGCAAATTCCACTACTATTACGACCATCTTCACCCACTGATTCACCAAAAATTGGGTAAATAATTATCTTATGTGTTTTTATCAGTCTTTCTTAAATATATGCATCCCTCGCATTTATTTTAGTGTTTAATATTCAAAGTGTTTGGGGTCTTTCTTTTATACAGTGTTTTGCTGACCAGAAATCTGCTGAGGAACTTAATCTTTTATATCAATTAGCCTGTGGTAAAGTTGATTACTTTAAATGTCATTCACTTAATGTTGCAGTTTCTGAGAACCTACGGATGATGCTCAGGGAAGGCTTATTGTACCATTTGAAATCAAATTAGGTTCTACTTCATTCATGAGACCAGTAAAAGGTAATCTTGCTTTTTGTATCACTTTATCTTGGCTACCACTAAGACAGGTATTATTTGCTATTGTATGCATAAAATCTAAATATGTATGTACATCTAATAAAATTTTAGGGTAGGCAAATTAATAAGCAAAAAAAAAAAAGTATTATAAGCTATGCCCTGTGGACAGAGTTCAGGATGTAGAAAAGAATGTTTGTTTGTTTGTTTTCTGGAACTTATATTCTCAATTGTTATAGTAAACTCTGTTGATTGAAACGTTGTCATTATTACTTCTACAACAAACTGGGGACAGTAGAAGAAGGATTGGCTTTGACACTGTGCATGGGCTTTGTGACCGTCTGCATGCTAGCTCTAGAAATCACTGGTTTTCCCGTTTAGTCTGTTAGTGGATCTGCTGTGTCTGGTATTGTGATGTGTAGCGGTTGGTGGTGATAGCGTTAGGTTTTGCTTGTACAGTCATTCATTCTGGGAAGAGGAGTTCCTGGGATAGGAAATAGGACAGATTTTTTTTTTTGCCACAAAGGAAGTAGAGCTTTCCTTCCCTCTTTGACGCTATAAATGACTTGATTAAAAAACGTCAGTTAAGAGAAAACTAGAGCACTTATAATCTCACCAGGGAACTCTCCCTGACCTTGTGAAGGTATGGGAGGAGCAAAGCATGGATTTTCATTCTGGCAGTGGCTGCTTTAGAAAGGTGGGCAGATGTTAGAGCAGCCAGACCCAGGGCATCAGGTATGGGTCCTCCAAGATGACAGTGGTGCGCTTGTTCTTGTAAATGCCAGTATGGTTTCACATATAAGTAGTAGAAAACTGAACACAAAGAGGCTTTCAGCACTAAAGAATATTTACTGGCCTGGGTAACTGAGAAGCCCAGCAGTTGAACGCTTTCAGTAGTGTCTTAGTCAGAACTTCAGCTTTATTTCTTGGCAATTCTCTGGCCTCTGCGTTTCTCCATTCAGCATCATGCTGTGGCTCACCTGTAGTCACCTGTAGTCACCTGTAGTCACCAGGCTTTCTTACCTCTTTCATATTCCAGAAGGATGGTCATTCCCTTATCTGCAATGAACCAAGGTCCTACCTATCTGATTTAATTGCCTGTGAGATAATACTTCTGCCTTAATTGCATTAGACCTCATTCAATTAAGCAAATTCCTCTGGTCAGGTGGATGAGGTCATTCTTAATGATTTAGTTTATATAACTTAAACCAATCCAAGCCCAACCCAGAGCCAGGAGCAGAATTAAATTCCCTAAAAAAGACATGGATACTAAAGAAGGAAGGGAAAGAAATAGGTGAGATGTGGATTGAAAACCACAGGAACCACTACAATGAGAGTTTGGGGAGTTCTAACAACCAGGCCACAGCCCAGGAAACTCTTTTGACACAATAAGGGCTGCCCCCCATCCACAACTCGAGCAGGAATATTAGTGGTCCTCACTAGGAAAACAGATTTAACCTGGAAAGTGGTGGTTGCATGAAAGTCCGCTCCTTGAGAGGCAAGTCATGATGGCAAGTTGTGGAGACCAAGTAAAAGGACCTGAAGAGTTCACTGCAGAGCCCACGTTAGACACACTGTGGAAAATTTCAGAAATACCATGGCACTTTGAGAGGAGTTCATCTCCATCAGACAGAAAGTTAAAGGCTTATATTATTATAATGTGTGTATAGAAAAGAAGAGTGACTTTATGTTGTAATCACTTGATGACAACTGTGTAAAGGGCTTCTGAAAAGTGAAAGTACAGCTTATATATCTATAGCATCTATATCTACCTATCTACTGCATACACACACACATATGCTATCTTCCCACTTATCTAACTTGTATATATGGGTGTGTACATATATGTATATGTGCACATAAATATTGGTCTGTGAATGTGTGCATAAGAGAAAGTGATTGATACCAGGAACAGAGCAGAGAGCTAATCTATGATAAATAAAACGTTCGGAAAACAAAATAAACAATGAAATAGAAGCAAAAGTTTTAGAACTGAAGAGCGATATATTTTTATTAAAATATATAAATACATAATTTATATTATAAAAATATTATGTATTATATATTATGTAAATTATATAAAATTACAGAACATTATATACTATGTTTAAGTATTTATAATTTAAATCATATAAATTATATAAACAATATATAATATATATTATTATATCAATGTATGTCAATAATGTATAAATAAATATATTTACTAGGAGTCAACGAGAAGAAACAAATACTAGACTATGTCAAGGTGAACTCTTTAAAGCAAGCATCCTTCATGGAAGAAGAGGGAACACAAAACTCTGAATTTAAGATCATTCCAGCTGAACTAGGCATTAATAAATACCAGTAATAGAGAAATGGTGATATGAACAATAACTGTCAAATGCTGTAATGTTTAGAGCTGTGTTATAAATATCACACACAATAACATGTTTCATCCAAGAACAAATAAATACAAAGCATACAGTTATGGAAGGATTATGAGAAATTATAAAAAGATGATACATCCCTCCCCTTATATCAGAATGATTAGTAGATATATGTGCCTATTAGACTTAGAGAGTATAATTGTAATAATTTTTTGGAAAACACTTTTAAAAGAATTGTCGTTTCCTCAAGTCACAGTAGGGAAAGGAAAGTAAAATGTAGTTATTCATCCCCAAATTATACCAAAATTACAAACCAAATGAAGAACAGTAATAGACATTTGACAGTAAGTATAAATTATTTTAAACTATGATATTAAGACTGTATGTTTGCACTGTATGAGATACACTTAAAATAATATGTAGAAGATTTTAAAAATTACTTACATAAAATATACAAATTGATCATTAAGGGCAAAAATATAAGAAGATATTTAAGAACAAGCTTTTCATAGGAACAGGAATGCAGGAATGAGGGGGGCAAGATGGCTGACCAGAAACAGCTGGCACATGCTGCTCTCATGGAGAAAATCAAAAGTGACAAATAGATGGATCATTTAAGGGAGAGCACTGGGTTTCAACAAAGAAGCAAAGGGAGGTACTGAAAGCAAAGAAGAGGAAAGTAAGAGACCCATTCAGTCCAATCAGTGGTAGCTGAGAGGGGAATTAGTACTTGGAGAAGGAGTTGATAAAAGACCCCCAGGGATCCACACTTCCCCCAGGGACTTTGCAATGTGCACTGAAGAGGGCCCCTCCATCCCCGCAGGCCTCTGGACTAATACACGGAGCTTCCTGGAGACAGCAGTGCAAGCGCACTGCACCAGAGAGGGGGCGCAGCAGGGTCCCTTAGACTTGAGCACTGCAACTGGTGCCTTTTGGGAGCCCAACCCCAGAGCACTGTGTCTGCCTGAGGGTCAGAGCTACCACTGTGCTTTCTCATCACTGCTTCCAAGCCAGAGAAGGAGCAGGGAGGCCAGGCAATCTCACATACCCCAGAGACAGGTGCCACATGCTGTTACTGCCACTTGAGGGGGACCCAGGTTAAAGCAAACCCCCAAGGCCACCCACCCCACTGCCACTACAGAGAGGGTCTTGCTCTACCTCTGTATGAGGTAGAGCTCTACCCTCTTTCAGCAATGGCCTGGGGACCAGCCTGGTCTTCCACATGAACATCTGCAGCATCTGCTTGTACTGTGACAACCACAGAGAAACAGGGAGATGCAGGAGAGCAACAGCATTCCAGGCTCACCATGCATCTGCCCCTCTCCTGCCTGAGTACTAGTCCAGACCAGGACTCAAGGCACACTATCCAGGAGCCTGAGTACAGGGGTTACTTGACCTAGTCCACTAACACTGACACCTGAACATTCTCCCAGGGGCCTAAGTTTCAACTGACACAAATTGCCATCAATACACAGTGAGTACCTACTGGCATAAACTGGAAGGCAGTGTACCTCTCCCTCTCTACAATGAGTGATAGAGTTCCCAGCAGACGGGAACAGATGAACCACAAAAAGCTATTTGTTTTAAGCTGATGGAATGGATTCCAGATGAGAAGGAAATAGCATAAGAATCCTGGCAATATGAAAAAAATAGGCTCCTTTGACACCTGCAAAGAATCACACTAGCTCCCTAGCAATGGACTCCAACCAAAAAGAAATTTTTGCAAAGTCAGATATAGAATTCAAAATGTGGAACTCAAGGAACCTCACTAGGATCCATGAGAAAAGTTGAAAATGAACACAAAGAAACCAAAAATCTAATTCAAGAATGAATGGAAACTCTCTAAAGAGACAGACAGCTTACTAAGAGACCTTCTGGAAATGAGTCATTAAAGAAAATTCAAAATACAGTGGAAAGTTTTAATAACTGACCAGACCAAGCAGAAAAAAGAATTGCAGAGCTTGAGGACAAGGCTTTCTAATTAACCTAGTCAGTGAAAAATAAATAAAAAGAATCAAAAGAAATAAAGAAAGTTCCTGAGAAATGTGGGATTATGTAAAATGCCCAAACATAAGAATCATAGACCTCCCTAAGGGAGAAGAAGAAAAAGCAAAAACTGGGGTTTTTGAATGAGCAATGGAGGGGATCTTCCCCAGGTTTGTAGAGGTTTACACATCCAGATACAAGGTCAGTGATCACCTGGAAGATTTATTGTAAATAAGACATCACCAAGGCTGATTCATCAGTCTGGTCAAAGTCAAAGTGAAAGAGAAGATCCTACAAGTTGTGAGACAAAAGCATCAAGTCAATTACAATGGAAAACCCATTGTAATAACATCAGACTTCTCAGCAGAAACCTTCTAAGCCAGAAAAGATGAGGATCCTATATTTTAGTCTTCTTAAACAGTCTTCTTGACTGTTGGGTAAGAAGTTTATAGCCTGCAAACTAAGTTTCATAAAAGGAGGAGAGGCAAGCGATCACTGAGGGAAATTGTTACCACTAGATCTGCCCTATAGGAAATGCTCAGAATTACTTTACATGCTGTAAAACAATGGCCAAGATGCACCAGTGTAAAAACACTAGAAAGTAAAAACTCACAGCTCCAATAAAACAGTAACACAGGAAAGAACACAAAGCAAACAGCTAACAATCAACATGTTGACTGGACAGCACCTCACTTTCCAATATGAGTATTAACATTAAATACGAATGGTCTAAATGCCCCATTTAAAAGCTATAGATTAATGGAGTAATTGTTTTATCTGCTGTCTCCAGTAAACCCATTAAACTTGTAACAAATCACATAACCTCAAGGTAAAGAGGATAAAAAATATATACAATGCAGATGGAAACCAAAAGTGAGCAGGAGTAGCCATTCTTTTTTTTTTTTTTTTTTCCAGTTTTTGGCCAGGGCCGGGCTTAAACCCACCACCTCCAGTATATGGGGCCAGCGCCCTAATCCTTTGAGCCACAGGCACCATCTAGAGTAGCCATTCTTATATCAGATAAAATATACTTTAAATTAACAATGAAAAGGCAACAAAAATGGTCATTTATTGAATGATAAAGGGATCAGTTCAACAAAAAAATACAACAATCCTTAATATATATGCATGCAACACCACACCTCCCAGAATCATAAAACAAGTACTGTTAGACCTAAGAAATCGAATAAAAAGCAACACAATAATAGTGAGGGAGAACGAGACAGATCATCAAGGCAGATGACCAACAAAGAAATACCCAGCCAAAGCAATCAGACACAAAAAGGTATCTAAATCAGAAAAGAGGAGGTCAAACTATTGCTGTTTGTCAGTGACATGATCTTATATCAAGAAAACCCTAACAACCACTCCAAAAGACTCCTGAAATGGATAAGTAAGTTCATTAAAATATCAGGTTACACAATTAATGTACACAAATCAGTAGCATTTCCATACCTTACTACCAGTCAAGCAAAGAATCAAATAAAAAACTCAATACCATTTACAATAGCTGCAATGAAATAAAATAAAATATCTAGGAATATACTTAACCAAAGAGGTGATACAGTCCCTACAATGAGACCAAGGAAACACTGATGAAAGAAATCACTGATGACAGAAACAAATGGAAAAACATCCCACGTGCATGGAAAAGAAGAACCAATACTGTTAAAATGTCCATACTGCCCATAGTGATTTACAGATCAATATAATTCGCATGACAATACCAATGTCATTTTTCACGGAATTAGAAAAAAACATCCCAAATTACGTATGGAATCAAAAAAGAGCCCACGTAGCCAATGTAGTCCTGAGCAAAAAGAACAAATTGAGAGGTTCCACGTTACCTTACATCAAATTATATACAAGGCTATTGTAAACAGACAGCTTAGTACTGATATAAAAGTAGACACACAGATCAATGCAACAGGGCAAAGAACACAGAAATAAAAGCCTACACATAGAACCAACTTATGGCAGGCAAAAATGTATGGTGGGGAAAGGAAGCCCTAATCAATAATGATGCTGGGAAAATTGGAGAGCCACATGCAGAAGCATGAAACTGGCTCCCTAACTCTCACCACACATATAGATTAACTCTAGATGGAGTAAACACTTAATGTAAGCTCTGATACCATAAAAATTCTACAGGAAAATGTAGGAAAACTCTTCTGGACATTGGCCTAGCCTAGGAATTTATGGACAGCAAAAGAAATAATCAACAGACTACATATAAAACATACAGAATGGGGGGGAAATATTTACAAACTATACATCTGACAAAAAGCTAATGTCAGGAATCTACAAGGAACTCAGACAAATCATCAGGGAAAAAACAGGTAACTCCATTAAACAGTGGTGAGCAAACGATATGAACAAATAATTTTCAAAATAAGGTATAAAAATGGTCAACAAACATGATAATAAAAAAATGCTCAATATCACTAATCATAAAGGAAATGCAAATTAAAACCATAATGTGATATTACCTTTCTCCTGTCAGAATGTCCACTACTAAAAAGTAAAAAGAAAAAAAAAAAAAAA
>NW_003852399.1:45624249-45633062 GCF_000181295.1 Otolemur garnettii
GATCTACACATGCACCCCAATGTACATACAGAAATATCTATGATAGCATTGTTTGCAGGAGCAGATACCTGAGTATTCATTAATAACAGAAGGGTTGGATATCCTCAGTGTGGAAAATTCTGCATGTGGGATGTTGTGAAAAAAATTTTCTAGATGTGTTTGACCTAGAATGATAGTTATATAAAGTAAAAATAACTCAAAACAAGTTAAAGAGTAATATAGACACAATGATCCTATTCTTTAATAAATCAGAAAAGGAAAATACCCCCCCTACCCTATATATGTATGTGTCTAATGTGTGTGTGTGTGTTTTGTATGCCTGTGAACCTAACACAAATGTGCATGAGTTTATTTGAGAAAAAAAAGGATATTGTCTTGTGTGTGCATATGGGTAAAAAGTAAGGGATGGGCTTTACTTTTTTGCATCCTGAGTTATTGTGGGAAGAAAACCAGAGACCTTGAAAGTTGAGGAGCAGAAAGGCCCTTGCCAATATTTGCACTGCCTATTCCTAACTGGCCTAAGTGGAACTGGCCGTTGTAAAAAATACTAGAAAACGTGTGTTAGAGCAGGACATCAGTTAAAATAAATAGGTACATAGCTTGATGTTTTTATTTTAATATACATACAATTTCTAGATTCAATCTTTAGGCCCTTGAACAGTAACCAGAGTGTCACTTTCTTTGCCATGCAGAAGGCTCTTGATTTACCTCGGTATTTTATTTATCTCACTCATACCTATTTTAACAATTTTAAGTTTCTTCAATACAATTTTATTTTCCTAAAGGTAACTGATTTTTCATTAACAAACCTTGTATGTAAGAGTGGTTTATAGCAAATAAAACTGAGCTAAAAAGAGAGTTGCCATATGCCCTCTGTCCTCACAGACCTACTCCTCTGCTATCAACAGCCCTTACCACAGTAGATCATCTCTTTTTATTGAAGTAAAGTACATTTGCTATAACGGATGCATCTACACGTCATCATCATCCAATGCCCATAGTCTGCTTTAGGGTTCACGCTTGATGTACATTCTTTGGGTTTTGACAAACGTTACATACCCAAATTATAGTACAGAGTAGTTTCACTTTCCTAAACACCCTTTCTGTTTTTCCTATTCATTCCCTTCCTCACTCTTAACCTCTAACTACCATAATCTTTCTACTATCTGCATAGTTTTGCTGTTTCTGGAATGTCATAAACTTGGAATCAAACAGTATGTAGTCTTTTCAGTTTGGCCTTGTTCATTAAGTAATTGGCAGTTAGTTAATTTCTTTATAGCACTGAAAAATATTCCATTGTCCAAAAGTACCAGTTTATTTATTTACTAACCTGCCGAAGAGCCTATTAATTGCTTGCAAGTTTTTGCAATTATGAATAGCTGTTAGAAATATCCATGCTCAAATTGTGTGGGTCTGTAAGTTTTCAAATCTTTGGGGGAAATACCAAAGATTGAGGACACTAAATTATATGGTAAGAGTTTGTTTATTTTTATAAGAAACCCACAAATTTTAAGAAAGTAGATGTACCATTTTGCATTCCCACCAACAATGAATGAAAGTTCCTATTGTTCCACATGTCTGCTGGCATTTGGCATGATCATTGCTTTTGATTTTGGCCATTCTGTGTTTCATGGTATTTCCTTGTAGTTTTAATTTGCATTTCCTTGATGACATACAATGCTGAATATCATTGCACATTCTTATTTGCCATCGGTATATCTTCTTTGATGAGGTGGTTGTTCAGGCCTTTGACCACTGTTCATTGGGTTGTTAATTTTCTTATTGTTGTCTTTTAAATAGTTTGTTTTTGTGTTTGTTTGTTTGTTTTTGAGACAGAGTCTCATTCTATCACCCTTGCTAGAATGCCATGGCGTCATAGCTCAGAGCTACTTCAAACTCTTGACCTCAAGCAATTTTCTTGCCTCAGCCTCCCAAGTAGCTGGGACTACAGGCACCTGCCTCAACATCCAGCTACTTTTAGAGATGGGTCTTGCTCTGGCTCAGGCTGGTCTCAACCTGTAAGCTCAGGCAATCCACCCACCTCGGCCTCACAGAGTGCTAGGATTACAGGCCTGAGCCATCGCACCTGGCTCACTATTAAAAGTTCTCTGTATATTTGGGGGGGTGGTCCTTTATCAGATGTGTCTTTTGTCAATCTGTGGCTTGTCTTTTTATTCTCTTGACATTGTCTTTTTTAGGCAGAAGTTTTGAATTTTAGTGAAGTCCTGCTTATCAATTAGTTCTTTCTTAGATCATGGCTTTAGTGTTCTATTTAAAAAGTCATATCCATGTCCAAGATTATCTAGGTTTTCTCCTATGTCATCATTAAGGACTTTATAGTTTTTATTTTACATTTAGGATTCTGATCCATTTTAGTTACTGTTTTGTGAAAGCTGCAAGCTATGTGTCTAGAGATTCATTGCGGGGATTTGTGGATGTCCTGTGGATGTTCAGTTGTCTCAGCACAATTTATTAAAAAAGACTATTTTTGCTTTGTTGTATTGTCTTTGCCCTTTTAGTAAAGATCAGTTGACTATATTTATGTTTGTTTATTTCTCAGCTCTCTTTTCGGTTCCATTGGTCTATTTAATCTGTTATTTCACAAATAATACACTGTCTTCATTACTGCAGCTTTATAGTAAGTTTTGAAGTTGGGTAGTATCAAACCTCTAACTTTGCTTTTTTGCTGAATATTGATTTTCCCAATTGGAGCCTTGCTCCTCTTTATGTAAGCTTTAGAATCAATTTGTCAATATTTACAAAATAACTTGCTGGGATTTTGATTAGGGTTACCTCAAAACTGTAGATCAAGTTGGAAGAAACTAACGTCTTGGGAATATTATCTTCCTATCCTTGAACATGGAATAACTCTCCATTTCTTTTTTCTTTTTTTAATATCATTCAGCAGAGTTTGGTAGTTTGCCTCATATAGATCTTGTATATATTTTGCAAATTTTTTTAGAGTTATACCTAAGTATTTTATGTTTAAGACTGCTAAGGGAAATGATCGTGTGTTTTTAATTTCACATTTTACTTGTTCATTGCTGGTACATAGGACAGTGACTGACTTTTGTTTTGTTATGTTTATCCTGCAACATTTCTATAATTGTTAATTAATTAATTCTTGGAGTTTTTTGTTGATTTTTTGGCTTTCCTGCACAGATGATCATGTCTTTTTGCAAACAAAGGCAGGACAATTTTGTCCTTCTCAACATATTTCCAGATACATTTTATTTCCTTTTCTTGTCTCTTTGCATCAGCTAGATGTTTCAGTGCAATGTTGAAAGGATTGGTGAGAAGGGAAATAACTGCTTTGTTAGCATAAGAACTTCATATTTCTCATTGTTAGGTACGATGTTAATTGTAAGTATGTCTGTAGATGCCCTTTATCAAGTTGAGTAAATTCCCTTCTATTCCTACTTTGTTGAAATTTTTATCATGAGTGTCGGATCTTGTCAAATACTTCTTAGTATCTTTGAAATGATCATATGATTTATCTTCTTTATCCTATTGAGGTAAGGGATGGATAACCTAAATTGATATTTACATGTTTCACCATCCTTGCATACCATGTATAAATCCCTCTTGGTTGTGGCATATACTTTTATACATTGTTATCTTCAATTTACTAAAATTTTGCTGAGGATTTTTGCATCCGTATTTGTAAGAGATTCTGTTCTATAGTTTTCTTGTAATATCTTTGTCTGGTTTTGGTATTGGAATAATGCTGGCCTTATAGAATGAATTAGAAAGTGTTCCTTCTCCTTCTATTTTCTAGAACTACTGTAGATATTTTATATAATTTTTCCTTCAGTGTTCAATAGAGTTCATCAATTAACCCACCTGAGCTTAGTGCTGTCTTGTTTTGTAAAAATATCATCAATTCAATTGTTGTCATAGATATAGACCTTCTCAGATTTTCTATTTCTTTTTGTGTGAGATTGGAAAGATTGGAAAGATTATGTTTTTTCAGGTAATTGGTCTGTTTCATATACGTTATCAAATTTATGGACATAGAGTTGGCTCTGATACCAATTTTCTGTCTGCTGAATCTGTCCATTATAATAGAGTGCTGAAGGTCTCTAACTAGAATAATGGATTCATTTATTTCTCCTTGAAGTTTTATCATTTTTTGCCTCACAAATTTTGACACTCAGCAGATACACAACATTAAGAATTGGTATGTCTTCTTTGAATATTGATCCCTTTGTCATTATGTAATTTCCCTTACACCCCTGACAAATTTCATTGTTTTGACATCTTCTCCATATGAAATTAATATGGCTATTCTCGGTTTCTTTAACTGTTATTAAGAAAGCTTGGCATATATTTCTCTATCCCTTTAATTTTAACAAATATGTGTCTTATAGTTAACATGGGTTCCTTATATAGAGTTGGACCTTATTTTTTGATCCAGACTGACAATCTGTCTCTTAATTGGCATATTTAGACTCTTGATGTCCACAGTGATTATTAATATGGCTGAATTAATATCTACTATACTTGACACTGCATTCTCTTTATTTACCTTGTTTTTTATTCTGTCTTCATCTCTAAAACTTTTTCTCCTTTCATAATTTTCATTGAGACTTTTATATGAATTTATTTCTATCCTTTCTCAAAATATCAATTGTACGTGTCTTTTTACTTCTTTTATTCATTGCCCTATAATATATAATATAATATACACAAACAACTAATCAAAACCTATTGACAAATAACACTATGCTATTTCACATGTAGTGCAAATACATTATAATTTAGAAAATGTACTATAATACTTCTTTCCTCCCATCCTTTCTGTAATTAGTATCATTCATTCCACTTATGCATAAACATAAATATATGTGTGTGTGTATAAGAGGATACATAATCCTAAACATTGTTTCTATAGTTATCTGTATAAACTGTTATATGCTAGATTAATTAGGAATAAGAAACATAAGCTGGGGACCTGAGGAAGGAGCCAGCCCTACCCACAATCATGCGCCTGCCATTCAAAAGCAGAGGATAGGTCTGCAATCTCTATCACCACTGATGTCGCTATGCTTCATTAAGGGGTTGAGGGACAGCCCAGCCATTGATGTCAGGCATGCATGCCATCTAAGGGTAGACCGGGTTCCAGTGCTGGTGCTTGTACATGCAACCTGGGAGCTTAAGAATCAGTATACTCTGCTTGCTGCCACCAGCCCCATGTACACTATCTGTGGGCATGACAGCCAGCCCACTGTCACTGCAGGCAGAAACCATACATACCATTCTGGGGCCTGAAGGTCAGCCTTCCTAGCCAGTCAATGCCAGCTCCTGCTAGTGGCAGCCAGGGGCTTCATCAGTAGACTAGATAAAGCAGAAGAAAGAATTTCTGAACTTGAGAACAAATCTCTATAAATATCTCAGACAAAACTACAGAAAAAGAATTTTAAAAGAATGAAGAAAGCCTATTTGACCTATGGGACACCATAAACCAAACAAATAGTTGATTTTAGATGTTCCAGAAGGATACAAGATGGAAAAGGTGCAGAAAACCTATTTAAATAAATAATACCTAATAACTTCCCCAGACTTGCAAGAAGTATAGGCCTTCAAACATGGAAACAAAATTTCAAAGTTAGGAATAAATTTAACCAAGGAGGTGAAAGACCTCTACATTGAAAATTACAAAACACTGATGAAAAAAAAATAAAGAGGACAGAAATAAATGGAAGGTCATCCCATTCTATGGATCGGAGGAAGTAAATCATTAAAATGACCATATTACCCCAAAAATACACAGATGCAGTGAAATCCCTATACCATTCTTAACAGAGACAAGAGAAAATCTTAAAATTCACATGGAATCACAAAAGATCCCAATAGCCAAGGTAGTATTTATGGAAAAAAAAAAAGAATAAAAAAAGAAAAAGAAAGCTGGAAGCATTTCTGACTCAAAATACATTAAAAAGCTATATAATCCAAAACAGCATGGTATTGGTATAAAGACTGACACTAGACCAATAGGACAGAATAGAGAAGCCAGAAATAAACCTACTCATTTACAGCCAACTGGTATCAAACAAGGACAAGAAGAACATACACTGGGGAAATGGTATGTTCCTCAGTAAATGGTGCTTGGAAAACAGGCAATTCATATGCAAGAGAATGAACCCAGACCCTTATCTCTCATCATATACAAAAACTCAAAATGAATTAAAAACTTGAATCTAAGACCTGCAACTGTAAAACTACTAGAGGAAAAGAATGAAAGGCTCCAGGACATTGGTCTAGACAAAGATTTTGTAACCAAGACTTTAAAAGTATGGGCAAAAATAGACATATGAGACTCCATTAAACTAAAATCTTCTACACAACAAAGGAAACAGTCATCAGAAGGAAGAGGCAACCTGTAGAATGGGAGAAAATATTACAAACTATTCAACAAAAGATTAATATCCAGAAGACATAAAAAACTCAAATAGCTCAACAGCAAAAAATAATGTTTATAATAATCTGAATTAAAAGTGGGCAAATGATCTGAATAGAAATTTCTTTCTTTCTTTTTTCTTTTTGCAGTTTTTGGCCAGGGCTGGGTTTGAACCCACCGCCTCTGGCATATGGGGCTGGCACCCTACTCCTTTGAGCCACAGAAACCACCCGTGAATAGAAATTTCTTAAAGGGAAGACATACAGGTGCCACCCTATTTGAAAAAAATGTGCAACATCATTTCGACATTAGGATAAATGCAAATCAAAACCACAGTGAGATTTCATCTCACTCCAGTTAGATAAAAAGAAAAAATACCACATGCTAGCAGGGATGTGGACAAAGGGTAACTCTTATACACTGTTTTGGGGAATGCAAATTGCTCCAGACATTGTGGAAAACAGTGTGGGGATTTTCAAAAAACTAAAAACACAGCTACCATACAATCCAGCAGTCCCCCTATTAGTTATACAAGGAAGTAAAATCAGTATATCAAAGGGATACCTGCCTCCCCCCAGTGTTTACTGTAATACTACTTACAGTAGCCAGATAGGGAATCAAACTAAATGTTTTTCAACAAACAAATACATAAGGAAAATGTCCTATATACTCACTCGCCATAAAGCCACTTCATTCAGCTATAAAGCGGAACGAAATCCTCATCATTCACAGCAACTTAGATGAGACTGGAGGAAATTATAGTAAACAAAATAGGCGCAGAAAGATCAATACTGCATGTTCTCACGTACGTGGGTGCTGAAAAAAAAAGAGCTCACGTCCATAGAGAGTAGAAATGTCACTATTAAAATCTGGGAAGGTTGAGGAGAGTTTGTTTACTCTTACAAAATTGCAGCTAATTTAGAAGAAGGAATACTTGTGCTCTGCAGCCCTGTAGAGTGAATATGGTTAAGTATAACTTATTGTATAGTCTCAAAAAGCTGGAAGAGAAGTTTATTGTGTTTGTTTTGCCATCTTTGTTATGTCATCCTTGTCATCTTTGTTTGTCATCTTGGTTATGTCATCTTTGGTAGAGTGGTGTGGTGTCACTGTTCACAGCAACCTCCAACTCTCTTGGGCTTAAGTGATTCTCTTGCCACAGCCTCCCAAGTAGTTAGGACTACAGGTGCCCGCCACAGTGCCCGGCCATTTTTTGTTGCAGTTGTCATTGTTGTTTAGCAGGCCCAAGCTGGGCTCGAACCGCCAGCGTTGGTGTATGTGGCTAGCGGCCATAACCACTGTGCTATAGGCGCCAAGCCTGGAAGAGAAGTTTTAAATGTCACAACACACAGAAATGATAAATGTTTCAGGAGATGAATGCGCTATTTACCTTGATTGGATCACACATCATACATCGTGTTTCAAAATACCGCTCTGTATCCTATGGTGTTTCCTGTAAACATGTACAATTACTATTTGTCAACCGAAAATAAGAGGAAAAAAGTTTAAAAAATGAAATCATTTTACTTTCACTTACTCATTCTCTGATGCTCTTTCTTTATTTAGATATATGTTTCTGACGTTTTTTACTTAAATGCTTGTCTTTCTTCCTGAAGAGCTTCTTTTAATGTTTCTTTTTTTTTTTCTTTTAATGTTTCTTAATAGCTAGGTTTCCTGGTATCAAATTCCCTCGAATTTTGTTTGCCTTAGAAAAACTTTTATTTCTCCTTCACTTTTGAAGGGTGATTTCACAGGAATGGAATTCTAGGGGGTGATTCTGACTCTTAACATTTTCAAGATTTCACTACATTCTAGTCTGGCTTGCATGATTTCTGAGGGGAAGTCAGAATTCTCCATTCCTTTAAGGAAGTTGTTCCTGTTCTCTCTGTTTCTTCCCAGATTTTTTCTTGATCTTTTGGCTTGTCTTTCTCTCTTTATTCTCTCCTTTTATATTACCATTATGTGTCCATTCAGGACCTTGCAGTTGTCCTACAGTTCCCGCATGTTGTTTGATTTCCCCTGAGATTTTTAACTTGCAGAGTTGTCGCACACCAAGCGTCCAACAATTCACAGTTATACTTTTTCTGCTCACACACTTCTTCCTCTGGAGATATTTGCTCATAGGTCTTTGCTTCTAAGTTGTGATTTTGTCTTTCCAATTTGGGGGCCTTTCTGTCTGTCTGATTTTTAAGAAGTAGTTTGCCCTGTAACTTCAATTCTCTGATCAAAGAATTATTATTAATTTTTGCGTGCTTCTTATTACTATAGAATAGCAATGTTTGGCTCTTGTAAGTCCTCAAAACAACTCTGTTTCCATGCTTATTTTCATGGGTTCATATAGTATTGAATTATTATAATTAAGTAATAATTATAACTTGGTGAAATTTCAAAAATACAGGTCAATATCACAAACTAG
>NW_003852399.1:45633137-45639919 GCF_000181295.1 Otolemur garnettii
TTTTTTTTTTTTTTTTTTTTGACAGAGGTGTCTTGCTCTGTCTTCCAGAATAGAGTGGCATCATCCTAGCTTTCTCAACCTCAAACTCTGGGGCTCAGCCTCAATCCTCCTGCCTCAGCCTCCCAAGTAGTTGGGACTACAGGCAGGTGCTACCATGCTCGACTAATTTTTCTGTTTTGTTGTCAACATGGGGATTTTGCTCTTGATTAGGCTGGTCCCAAACTCCTAGCCTCAGCCTTCCAAAGTTCTAGGATTACAGACTTGAGCCACTGTGGCAGACCTAGTATGTTTTTATAAAAGGAATAAAGTATATTGATCATCCCACAAGTCAGTTAAACAGTAGTTAATTAAGAGAGCTTCTCCTACATATGTGTGTAATATGCTGGCATATTTGAATATATGCTTCTACCTAGTAATCTTTTTCTCTTAATGTTTTAATATAGGTATACTCCCTGTTTATAAATAAAACCTCAAAACAAATCTGTTTAATATTTCATTTTATAAGCCATCATTAATCTTACCATTCTATTACTAGCTTTGTTTCGACTTCAGTTTATTTCTTTATGTAGAAGAATTTTGTACAACCTCAACTTACTTGACTTTTTAGTTGGCACTTACGCTGTGACCACCACCTCTTCAAAACAATCTGTTCTCTTGGTTTTCCTTCTACAGCTCTTCAGATTCACTATGTATCTGCTTGACATCTGCTCCTGGATCTTTGAAAGTGAGCTGAAACTTCATCTTTTCAAAACCAAACATATTATTTATCCATTCCACTTCTACTATTCCCTGTCTCGATGAAAGGCAAAAGAGAGTCCCCAACTGACCAGGGATTGACCTGACAATTTTTTGACTTTATAATGGATTTATAACCTTGCTGTAAGTTGACGAACAATTGAATATTTTATTGCCCACACAAGAAAACCCAGGAATCTGGTGGCATCTGTGACTCAAAAGGGTAGGGCGCCAGCTCCATATGCTGGAGGTGGTGGGTTCAAACCCAGCCCTGGCCAAAAACTGAAAAAAAAAAAAAAAAACTGTGATACTGATCAGAAAACCCCAACCAAGACTGTACTTGGGTTTTTTCCTTGAGTATAACTTTAGAACTGTCTCTAAAGGGAGGACCTTCCCCCCACAAAAAAAGAAAACCCAGGAATCATCCTTGATAGGTCAGTCTTAATTTTTGTTTACAACCCACATTAAAATTGCTTCCTAAATATTGCTCAATCTAGTCACACATCTACAGAGTCTCTCTTACAACCAGGTCCAATCAAATAATATATTTAACACTGACTGTGTAAAAACCTCATAGAGATTCACTCATACATTTTCTTGAACACTTCCAAACCACTAGAGTGCCGCTATCATTATGGCTTGTGCAAAAGCTAAGTCTGAGAATATCATACCCCTATTTGTAAACAGAAATACATGAAATTATTAATTATTGCTTTTAGGATCAAAAAACAGCTCCTCGACTAAGGGGATGCATCACTTCATCTCTGCTGCTGCCCCTGGACTTACGTGGAACCCGGGATTTTTTCTTGCTCTCTCAGCCCTATTCCTGCTTTCCCCTGTTCTCTTCTTTTCAGGCCCATCTTCCCAGTTCTTTTGCTTCAAGGGAGTCATCCATACTGGTGTCTATGTCCTGAATCTTCTCTATTCTTTCTTTCCCTGAGCTACCTATGTGTCAATCTCAATTGAAGTGTCCCCTTTCAGGGAAGTCTTCACTGAGGTCCCTAAGTAAAATCTTCTTTGTATAGGCTTTGTATACACAAAGACACACACACACATACACATATATACATACACACATGTATATATACACATATATACTATGTATGTTTAATTCACAGCATTTATCCTGTTGAGAAGTGATCATGATTATTGGATTAATGCCTGACTTTAGCATCAAAAGTAAAGTTTTAGAGGGAAGGAACCATGTATGATTTTGAACATAGTTGTAGCCCCACTACCATATGACACGTGGTAGGTGATCAACAAGTATTTTATCAAAGAGTAAATGACTTTTCATTTAAACTAGCAATTAACTACCAATTCGTATCATAACCTGTGACGGTCTGTGACAAACGGTAACATGTTTAACAATCAAAATAGGATTCCAAGAATAACAGATAGCATCTTCAATTTCCACACAGAGTATAATTCTCTAAAAATCAGCAGCACGTTTTAAAAGGTCCCCCAAATAAGCCTTTGTATGGCACAAGTTTGGGGCCATGGATGGGTTTTGATAGTGATGATTAGAAATAAGGAATATTTCTGTGGGTACAAAGTTAATTTTCAAAAAAATGACAAGAGACTTGAGACTGTGTCTTTCTTTCCCCTGCTAAAAGTTTCCATTCCTTAGAATCAGCCCTAGAAAAGGAGGAAAGGAATCAGCCCCAGAAGGAGGAAAGTGAACAGCAATCAGCTATGAGCTATAAGCAGACATCAGTTCCTCAGCTCCAGCAAAGAGGACCAGGAAGATTCACTTTCTCTCTTAAAGAGAAACCTATGAAAGTAAGCCATTAAGAAGATAACGATCCCATGACAGAGAATATAGCGACTGGGGAAGAATGAACAGCTGACCAGTTCATCACCTTTGCCCCTTCTCACTTGTCAGCTTTTGCACATAGTACAGAATAAACAACTCCAGAGGCACACAGCTGCATCTGCTTCTCTCAGAGTCACGGGCATGCAGGTCAGCTGGGTTACTCGCCTACTCTTGCAGGTTTCATTCTGGGTCAAAGGTGGCAGAGCAGCTGTGTGGGAGTTTTGACAGAGGCCCACAAATTCCTTTCAAGAGGTGGAGCTTAATTTCTTTCCCCTCCAATGTTGACTGAAATTAGTGACACATTCCATAGCAAGAGGAGAGGTGTCGACGTGTGACTTCCAGGGCTAGGTTATAAAAGGCATGTGACGTCCTTGCACTGCATGTAGCTGCTGTCTTGTAGGAAAACTTAAGAAAACTCGTGGAGAGGCGCACATGGTGAGAAACTGAGGCCTCCTGCCAACAGCTGTATTAAGGAGGCACCTTGGAAATAGATCCTCACACAGTCAACAGCGTCCTTTCTGATTCACCCGTGCAACTTTCAACTTGCTCAGCTTATCAATGTTGCCAGGAAGGTTTCATTTGTTTCCATTGGCACAGATCTTACATTTAATTGACTTTTGTGTACCTCAAAATTTCCGTAATGACCCACGGTCAAGCTCAAGTGGCTGTAGACATGGCCAACATCTTGACTACATGGATCATGAAAGATGTAGGCTCGGAAGCTTCCAGTTAAGAATCTCCCAAATTTCTGACCCTCAGAAACTACACAATAATATGTGTTTATTGTTTTAAGCAACCTTTTGTGGTAATTTATTTTGCAATAATAAACAATGAACACAAGCTGGTACCAGATGTTTTTCTTTCCATGCTGAAAGGCAAAGGTAGAAAAGGACCAAATGAAGTTGTACAAGTACATTTCCAGCCTCTGTGCTTGTCCAATCTACTAATATCCAATTACATAAATCAGGGCTTTTGGTCAAACAACATAAATGGGAACAGGAACATACTTTTCTGTAGTAAACTAATGTTGGCCAACCAAAGATACCAAAATCTAACCTTTGTAAATTTACAAAGTAAAGGAGTATTTGCAGATATGATTAAATTAAGGATTTTGAAGGTGAGACTATCTTGGATTGTCCAGGTGGACCCCAAATGCCATCTTAAGTGTCTTTATAAGAGAGAGGCAGGGGAAGATGTGACATATACACAAAGAAAGTGATGTGAAGACAAAGGCAGAGACTAAGCCATGAGGCCACAAGGAATTCCACCAAGGAATGCAGGCAGCCACTAGAGGATGGAAGTGGTGAAAAATAGATTCTCCTCCAGAGCCTCCAGCTGGCACCTTGATTTGGGCTGTCTGGCTTCCGGAAATGTGAGAGAATACATTTTTATTGTTTTGAGCCACCATTTTTTTTGCAACTTGTACAGCAGCCCTGGAACAGCAGTCCTAGTATTTCTTTGCCTGGGATACATGGGGATGTTGACTTTGGTCTGAACAATAACCCACTCCACCCTTAGCATCCCTTCAAAAACTAACCAGAAAATCAAAAAGAGACACTATACATTGGTACCACCAGAATAAATGAACAAATAAACAAAAGGCAAATGAAGAATTTAGATCAAAAGATTACCTACCCATGATAGCAGTAGAAAATGTTAAAATTTTCTTTAACCCTCTCTTAAAAAAAAGCACAGTAAAAAGGTATAAAAAACAATACAATATCAGAGAAGAGATAACTGAAAAAAATAAAGGTGAGCTCTTTAGAGTTAGGGGAAAATGGAGAATAAAATAAAAACCAGAAATGAATGTTCTATTAAAGATAGGTATATGACAGACATAGTGGACAAAACTACAAAATGAAATATAAATAGATAAATGAAAAGTGAATATAAGCTCCATTTTATATGTAATTAGTGTTTGAAAATGAGAAACTTAAAAATAAGATAGAAAAAAATTCAAAGATAGAAAACTATGCTAAAATGAAAGAAGATCTAATTCTACGCATTGAATGGGTATTATGTGTTGTAGGAACAACTGTACAACATCATGTTTTATACTGAAAAACTAATGCAGTTCATAGTCAGTGCAATCTAGGCCTTGTTCTGATATTTCATACTCACCCTAAATTGAAGAAATCTTCACATAGTTAAAGGTGCATGAGAGAAACCATAATAGTGACCTTGGTCAAGTAATTCTACTTTTGATAAATCAAGAGATGGATATTTAACATTCTTCCCAACTCTTCAATTCTGTAATTCTTACTCTGAGCTCTTCTCTGATTGGGTTTGAATGAAAGCAATTTCAGAAAGCATCTACATTTGGCACTGGTGTGGACTAAATATGGCTACAGAATATACTGAAATCAACTAGTTAATAATAATTGTCACCTCTGTAGAAGTCAACGTTTTAAGGCTATAATACATCTTTACATTCTACATCAGACATCTGGCAAACAATTCATAGGTATAACATCGTCTTTCTGTAGCTCTGCCAAAAAGTGAGATTTATTAATTACCAATATGGCTTTTTAAATATTCATGTGTCATGTAGCCAGTTAATGTGTGCAACAATATTGTCACTAATTATGTGACTTTTTTTTTTTTTTTTTCTTTTTTTTTTTTTTTGAGACACAGACTCACTATGTTGCCCTTGGTAGAGTGCCGTAGTGTCACAGCTCACAGCAACCTCAAACTCTTGGGCTCAAGCAATTCTCTTGCTTCAGCCTCCCAAGTAGCTGGGACTACAGATGCCCACCACAACGCCCAGCTATTTTTTGGTTGTAGTTGTCATTGTTGTTTGGCAGGCCCACACTGGAATCAAACCCACCAGCTCTGGTATATGTGGTTGGTGCCCTAGCCACTGAGCTACAGGTGCCAAGCCAATGTAACATATTTTCATATGATATGTTTGGTGAACTGGAAATATCATATAGATTAGCTGTACACTTATCTACTTCGATTCTGAAAGGTAGCATGGAAAAAATTAAATGTTATAGATTTTACTAAAGAAAAATTTATGTATGATTTCTTGTCCTAGGGACTAAATGGAAGATGATGAAAAATGAGTTAGCAGGCAAATAATTCTCCACTACCTTTTCAGGAAGGTGTACAATGGCAATGTGAAGATAATTATAGAAGCTTTATGTTTTCATACATGAGATGTCTGCAGTATGACTTGGGTGGTTGGTACTAACAAAGCTTAGGTTTCCAAAAGCATACTTTCTCAAAGATCAGAAGCATTCTGAGTGTGTTCAAGGGATGCCGCATCCATCCTTTATGCCAAATGGCACAAGAAACTTGGACCGTGTTTTCTTATCTTTGTTTCCATATAGTACTTGGCAGGGGACCTTGATTATTAGCCCCAAGTAAGTGTTGGATGACTAAATGAATGGTTAAATGAATTACTGTGTATTCAGGTACTGCTTCTCATAGGTAAAACAGAGAGTATTCACATTTTAAAGTCATGATAGACCCAGAGACCAGTTATGCTTTTCACAGGCGATAAGGGTAGTGCACACTTTTCTGAGAGTCAGATGAAGATTAGACACCCATGACCAAATCTTGGCATTGCTTCACTTCTTGTCCTGTTCTTTGCTGCCATTATATAGGCTAAGATTGCTTGAAGTCTGATAGCATGGAATTGCTAGTTTGCTGGACAGAGCTAGTCCAACGCTATGCATAAAAGAATCTGAATTCTTAGGAAGTTCTTCCTAATATGTCAACTAAATTCTTGATTCAGGTAATCTCCACCTTCTTATCTCCTCATTCCTGACAGGTGAAAAATGAGCATGCACCAGTCTGGTCTGCTTTCCCGCTCCTATGTTTACAACATACACACATTCAATCCCACCGTTTTTCAGCAAAATCAACCATCTCAGACAAATTGGATTGTTACAAATGCTGTAGAATGAAGTTCAACCTTAACTCTCACTGTCAAGAGTTTTTCCCTCCATTCTAATGTGATTGCTCTTCCTTGTTTGATGTTGGCAGGAAATTGGACCAAATAACCTCTTACAAAGGTCTCAACTTAAAGATTTCAAATTTTACAGTACTTTGCCTATATAGTATAACTTCTAAAATGGGTACTTTTATTTCCCTAATTAAGCCAGATTCTCTTAGTGAATTTTGGGATTAAATCATGGAGCCTGGGTGGTACTCTAAATATGTGAGGGTTTGTTTATGTACTTGTTTATTCTTCAAATATTAAATATAAAACTATTCTTCATGCCTA
>NW_003852399.1:45640401-45656558 GCF_000181295.1 Otolemur garnettii
AGAACCTCCAAGATTTTGTGTCATCTCTTCCTACAGAAACTAGAGTGCTATTTGATAGTCTTTTTAAAACTCAGCAGTAGCTGAGTTCACCTCATGGCATCTCAAATTATATTCATAAATTCTTTTTTCGTAATTTCTTACTTTAAATATCTGGAAAAAAACATATGTTTTAGGTGATTATGATAGCCCTTAATTTTCTGATTGCTAGATATTCAGCCATAGCTCTAATGGTGCAAGATATAAACATTAAAGAAAATCATGTAGAAAAACTTTCATCATTGTTGTTCCCAGAAGCCTTCTCCTCCTCCTTCGTTCATCGTGTTTAAAATAAAATGATCTTGTAATATATTCACCCATAAAAGATAAGATCACATATCCATAATATAGATAAGACTTTAAGAGTCAGATAATCATTAAACCAACTTCAAGGCACTCCATGCTGTCACGTAAGAGCTCAACAGTTTTAGTCCTGTTACTTGTCACTCACGTGATTAGAGATTAACCGGAATAGAGAGCTGGGAGAGGTGGGGCGTTACTTGGCAATACAGCTCTGGCTTTAGAATCCTTTAAGTCTTATCATTTCTTAATATTTTATTTGAACCACAGCCCATCTGACTTTTTTCTGTAATAGGAAGGTACCTTTCTGTATCGTGCTGCTCGCAAGTTGAAGCAATTTCGTAAAATGAATAACACTGACAATTTCGATCACCACTTATCAATAGTTTCACAAGGCATATTAAAACTGTTGAACTGCACCAACAAGGTAAGCTAAGGAATGTTTCCTTTAAAATATAAACTACTCCTGTACTAAGATCTTATCTGCTATCATAGAATTCTAAGCGTTTATTATCACTAAAAAATTGAGATACAGTTCCTCAGCTCTAGAAGAGGAAAGTCTCAACTTGGAAAACATTCATTTTTTGACTAGAGTGAATTAATAGTTTGCAAATGGGGAGTAAAAAAATAAGTGAATGAATTCTTCATTGCCATAATATTTTCCAGGGAAGCTAGGGTGATATATTGGTGAGGAATGGTAAATTTTTATCTCTATAACTAATGAATAGGCTTAATCTATATATGTATATGTTTATAAGAACTGCTGGTCACTGAAACAGGAAATGTAATATGTTTAACAGATATCTTTACACGGTAAATGTTGAGATGTATATGTACAATACAATTTTGCTTTAATAATTTTGATATTAGTAGGGCTATTTTTTGTTTTTTACTAGCAGTTAGGCACTAAAAACAAAACAAAATTTGGAAGATATTATCTTGAGACTACCCAGCAGTTTCCTCATTTGCAAAATGCAAAAAAATTATAACACCTATATTGTAGGATATTGAAAGGATTAAATGGCATAATTCATGTAAAGTACTTAGCACTAAAAAGTTTTCAATATTTAATGTGATATTTTATTATTGTTATTATGATTATTCCCCTCTTCAGGGATTTTACCAGCTTCCATACTAAGTCAAAAGGTTTCTTATGTTTCTAAAATAGTTTAAAAGAACATTTGGGGGAAATAAAAAATAATTTTTTTTTGAGTACCAGTAGTTTCTCATAGAAGGTAAAATAGTAAGATAATCTTTGAACCCTATTGACAGTGATGAAAATAGAGGTTATAACTTAGACAATCTCGTTTATCATTGCTTTGTATATTTGAAGGGAGCCAGTCTCCTCTTGGTAGGCTGGGTTTGCCAAGCTTTTTTCCAGTTTGGGGCCCTTACATAATATCTGTCCCCTAAAGAGAATTTACTTCTTTTTCTTCTCAATTAACCTGATCTATCTTGCTTTGGGCATCCTTCAAAAGACTCAGCTCAAGATTCACGAAGACTTTATACTCTAGTCTACCAGCTATGATTCCTAATTGCAGTGATTTCAAAGCTCTGCCTAAGGCAGTCTTTTCCAACCTTTTGTATCTCCTGGAGCACTTGAATCTGTAGTGAAACTTCCACAGCACACTTCAATTATGTTGATCAAGAAAAAAAAAAAGAGTATAAAAAAGAATATACTTACTGTGCTTTGAACTCCTTTCAAAAATTAATGGTCTTTAACATTTTTCGGAGCACATCTGAGATCCTCTCCCGGCACCCCAGTGTGCTGTGCCACACCGGTTGAAAATCCCGGCTCTAATGCAAGAATGGCAGCTACGGTTCATTCTGCTTGCCATTCATCCAGCCACTGCTTGGAAATACTTTGTTGATTAGAAGCCTCGCGTCCGGGCTCAACTGAAAAGAGTGTAGAACAGACAATTGATACCACCTCTTGGCCTAGAAAGGGGTAAAGGTCATAGATAGGCTTTTATTTGAAATTCCTTCTCTTCTGTGTTAAGCTTTGCGTGGATCACCATGATCTAAAATCAACTAACTAGAGAGAAGGGAAATACATGAGTAAATGAAATCTTGACATCAAATTAAAGTATGGCATTAATTAACAATATAGTTTTCCTTTTCTTGAAATGATTACGGCAAGATGTTAAAGATAGCTACACTGAGTTTTCTTCGTGAGCCAGACACGCTGTGAACTTTCCCCTGTTGTTTTATTACATTTTGCTCCTGCTGAGGGAAGCTTGATAAAATCTATGGCAGAATTGCCGATTTAAGGACAACGTTAGTTTCATGTTGATTGAAATTCAAAATTTTTTCTCTGTTAATATACCCTTCTATGTTAATTTTTTTATATCTTGCAGCAATCAATAGTGGTAGGCACACCTAGAGAATTGTGGATCCGAGGTATTTGGAAGATTAAGCTTCTTTACTTCTTCCTTCTCCTGACAGTCTGTTTACAAACGCAAGTGTTCTAGCATCTTAACGATAAGAAATTTAATGTAGGTTCTCAAATAGATTAGATGAGCTGAAAGTAATATGAAAATTAGCAATTACCAACAAGGAGAGAAACGATAAAGGGCAATATTCAATATTATCCATGTGACTTTGTTTTTAAGGTTAAAGGAAGAAAATCACCTCCCCTGGGTGAAGCCCAACCCACGAAGAATCTGGTAAGAGTAACCATAGTTCCCTGTACGGTTCACCAGCTTTTCATTCAGCTTCATTCCGTAATGTTTCTCTTTACGTTCTGTCTTTTTTCATGGTTAGTTTTGAAAATATTCATGACAGTGCTAACAAAAGGAAAAGGCCTGTAGTTCTTAAAGATTTGGATCCCTTTAAACTGCATTTTTCAGAAACCACTATTTTAAAATAGAAGTGCTTAGGGTAAATATCAGAGTGTTCTTTTCTTAAAAAGAAACAACATTAATACATCAATGTGTAATACGGGAAAGAAAGAAACAATTTATGTAGTTGAAAATAAACTAGAAAAAAGTACATAAGAAAAAAATTCATCCTTGATAGTTGGTCAAGAAGTAAATCTTAAACTGTGAGAACCCATCTCATACTTATTCGTACAGATTGTACAGCATAAGTGATATATAATGGCTTATAAATACTGTATATGTTTATATACGTCAATTTGATATTCTTAAAAATTATACAGCAATGTAGAAAATATTTATGAATTTAAAAGATTCAATACTTCATTGAATCGTGTTAATTTTCAAAATGATGCAAGTATTAACGAAGGTGGGGCACAGAAAAATGAGCCCACCATAAAAGTGATGGCTTCTTTTTTCAATATTTTCATTGTTATTTATTTTATTTGACTAAGCTATGTATGGGGCATGGAAATTCCTTATCTCTTTTAGAGAAGCAGGGTGAGTCTGCACACCCTAAGACTCAGAAAACCCTAGGAATTCCATCCAAATGGGAGGTTTTGGAATGAATGAAATGAACACGTGATATAAAAGCAATATAAATATATTGAAGGCTTCTGACTGAGAGCATTTTAAGAAGAGAAAGAAATTTTTTAATAAAGGAAATAACACCTGTGTATCCCCAATTACAGAAATAAAACCAAATTCCTTTTTTGTCTTTTTAAAAATTCTATGAAATTTTTACATCGATACATTTCAAATCTGCTTAGTCAAGTTCACCTTTAATTTGTATTTTTAAAAAAATGTCCTGGAACCCTTGCTATAAGTAACACAAATTTTTCCCACATAATTATCTTTGAAATTTGTTGTTTAATCTTGGAAATGTATTGTTTAAAACTAGGTACTAGTGCTATTAAATATGTAAGCAAAAATGATCTTGATTTGTGAGTAAATTAAACATGGGGCACATAAGTCTAAGACTCGGTCATTATACTTACACTTATCTGACATGTGACCTTAGTAGTTTATTTATCCTCTTTGCAGACCAGTTACCTCATCTGTGAAATGAGAAATCATCAAGTTCAGAAGGTTACTAAGCACATAAAATGAAGTTGCGTATTTAAAGCATGGAGCATAGTACATGGCCTAGAAAATATCTAATAACTGATTGTTACCTAAATGAAGAATTGCCCTAACCTTTCCTAATCGCACTCCCCCAGGTCAGCAGAAATACAGCTGACTTGCAGAGCTACTAAGTCTGGTCCGTGTAAGATAATCTCCTTCTCCATTTTTTATAGATTGTCCAGATAGTCCTCTTTAAGATTCTTGTCAGGTGCTAATGAGGCAGTTATCAGCCATACTCTAGGGAAAGCTCAGATTGTTGGGGTAGACTTTATGTTACAGGCTCAATCAGATAGGTCCTTATTACATTTGCTAAAATAATCTGAGTGGTTTCCCGTTATTTATTCCTTCCACTAAAAGTACACTTTTCCATATTAAAAATAAACTCAGTTGAGTAACTTACAGTCATCTCTCCCATTCATGTTTAAACAGTATTATTATATCTATTGGTAGAGTATGAATACAGAAGCCAGCGGCAGTAGCTCTTGTATAAATCCTAAATCTTAAACCGTATCAACCGTGAAATTTCTCCATATCCGTTACCACCATCATAGTTATAGGTCATATTTTTTAAAGTATCATGCAAGATTCTCCTTCTTCACTACATCAAATTTTCCATATAACATACCATGATGGAAATTAAAGATTGAATATTTTTCATGTATATTTTATAAAATATTTTAAATATTTAAAATATTCATAAAAATGCGAAGTTAAAACTCTTTGAAATCTATTTCTCCAGGAAGAAAATAAATTTTTAAAGGAACAGAAAAGACAGAACGGCTTGTGTTTCCTAAAGGAACTATTACAAAAGATAAAAACTTGTTGGAATAAAATTTTGAGGG
Source organism: Otolemur garnettii (assembly GCF_000181295.1). Taxonomy (NCBI): domain Eukaryota; kingdom Metazoa; phylum Chordata; class Mammalia; order Primates; family Galagidae; genus Otolemur; species Otolemur garnettii. Next base: position 45,645,581 of record NW_003852399.1, read on the forward strand.
GCACCAGAGAACACTGAAAAATATGGAGTGGCGATATAGAAACATACGAACTTTAGTTGTATCCTCCAAGAATCGCTCTGCTTATGCAATCTTTTGGAATAGAATGTCTTCTGGAATTACTGCCTGCACCCTGGTAAAAATGGATTAGAGCAATTCAGAAAGCCATACTGTGTTACTAGAACATGGATGCAAACAGCCATGGACGCTGCAGTCAATAAGCTGCTTCATACGTATGCAGATGTATATCAATCGGTATTCTGTGCTGATTTCTGTAAGACAATTCATGTAAGGTATCAGTTGCCATAATACTTTCCAAACCTGTTTAAATATTTCAGGAGAAGATATCAAGTCCTTCTGATGAGGCATGTAAAGGTCACAGGATTCGAAATTAACACTGTTTTATTATTAAAATAACTTTATGGCCCACTAGGAATCAGGATAGTATATGAAGAGTGTCAACTGTGGACAGTGCCCCTGAGAACAAGAGAGTCATATACCTTACGAACGATATCAAGAGATGTAACTGAGCGTGAATCTATAACACAGTGCCTTCAATAAATGATCTAATAAATGTTCTAAAATGAAAAACAGGACAATCAAAAACTAGAAATGCACCTCGTCTAAGGGTACTAAACCTTAGTTCTGAGTTCTTTTTTTCAGTTGTGTATAATAAAACTTGTCTCAATGAGTTTGCAGTTTGAGATGTATATTTTTAAGAGAATAATATATGCCAGCCTTTTAATTAATGGAATGTGTATATTTAATTTTGACACTATATCTGTATATAAAAATATTTTCATACAGTACTACAAACAAATTGCTTACTTTGGATACTATTTCTCCTTTGATAAAATAAATGAACTATGGATTAATGTGGCCAGATTCACTTAATGAGCCCTAACAGAAGTTTTAAGATTAGAAATCTTAATACTACACTACCACTGATCTTCCATTTATTATAGGACCTTATTAGCAAGAATCAACCTGAGACTCAGGCCCCAAAACTGTATAAGAGCAAGAATACTACTTTCTACCTTTAATTCCTTTCAAAAAAAAATAAATAAATAAACATGTCTTACTCACAGAGGGAAATGGCAAGGCTATTGTAGGAAGGCCAAAGTCCTAAACAGCTCCCGGTCTGCATTTCCTTCATGCCTGTTCTTCTCTGTCTTGCTTATCCAAGTGCTGACTTGCTTGATTTGATTTGCGGAAGATGTTCTGGTGACACCTCAGTGCGTGGTGGTGACACTTTCCCCAGCCCATGTGGCGTTTCATCCTCACTCATGCAGATAGCTGTATAAAATTGTATAGCCACTTGGGATGGCATTGACTGGACTGCCCCATGAATGGAGATTTGCATGGAGAATTATTTCTGTTTGGTGGTCAGTGTTAACTCCAGAAAAGGAACTGACAAGCACCTTTTAGGAACAAATGATTCTTCCTTTGCTAAACTCCCTTCCTTTCTTCAGATGGACTTTTCTAAGTTGGTTTATTCTTTACACCATAAAATAACGGTCACCAATGTAGTACACCTATCTTTATGAATTCATGCTTTTGTTAAACTATCAGCTAGATAAATGAGGAAATTCTTTCTAAAGCTAAACACTTGACACTGTCCTTGAAGGCTATTTATAATGTTATTTAATGATATCTGTTAAAAATTCTGAGATAATTGCCAAATAAGAGGCAACATATTTTAAATGCTCGTTCAAAGAGTTATTAAAATTTTGAGTTTTATCATTTGATTAGGACAGATTTGAATTTTAGAGAAAAGTCACACAAAAAGGTTTATTCAACATGTACTGTGTACCGGGTGCCTGTGCAAAATTATCCACACACTTCTGATTCTATTGCCCTTCTTTATTCCTAGCCACTAGCAAGGTGGATGGGCTAAGAATGATCTTGGATATTATATTTTTGGTATCTCTACTCCACATTTAGAGACTTGTCTCACTAAGCATTCTCTCCCCAATATAGATACAGATGCTTTAAATCAGTATTTTCTCAAATTTGTCTCAAGAAACCCCCATCCTTTCTCATACTACAAAAAGGAATAAAAAAAACAAGAGGAAGGATTTTAAGTTTGGAGATCAGTTAAATTTTCTTTTGGAGACTCACAATGAGTATAAATAAATTAAAGGCTCTGAAAATTCCTTCATAAAGCTTTAAAAAAAGGTTAACATGAATGTAGCATTTCTAAAACTTACTTGATTACAGTACATACTTTTACAGAAAAACCACTAACTGAACACAAGATTAATGGAATTAATAGAAGGTTCATAGAGCAAGGGGAATGGCTGCTTTCTACAGAGGGTTTTACATAAAAGGCTTGTAAAAAAAAAAGGCTTTCAAGGAATATATTGAAGAAAATACTCTCTTCAAGATTAAGATAATTTTCTTAAAGTTCATCCATGGTATAAAGGAACTAGGCCATACATTCATTGATGGCAGGTTTAAGATCCATTTTGTCAACCCTTCTATACTATATTAATATTTTTTACAGAAGCCCATACCTTGTGCTCTAAGTCAGACAGTCTTTATGGTGCTGTGAACATGCAGCCTTCACCTTTTTATTCATTATGTTCTCACTGCTTAGAAAGTTCTCCCATAATCTGTGCATGTCTTGCTCAGACTTCAAGAGGCATTTCAAGTCCTTTGCTATGACTTCCATGGTAACTCTAGAAATCGTTAATATTTGTTCCCATGGTTGCCCATAGCACTTAATTTCCTGTATCATGCATTGTTATTTGACCAGGTTCATCTTCATACTTTATTTTCAATATAATTTTCATGTAAGTAATTTATTTAATTTTTTTTTCTTTCCCCTAAAGGATTGTATGAACTTTTCCCTTCACCTCCTGATGGGAAGAGCTAGACATATGGTAGTAAATAAGATGAATTGTATTATTCCATTCTATTATGGAATTGCATTCAAATAATCTGGGAAATACATTTCCATATTGAAATATAATTTACTGAAAGATGGCTATGATAGAACTATAAAACATAACTAATTTAAGACTCCACACCACTGTATTCTCAACACCTCCGTGAAATTTTCTTTGATTTCTAGATTTTATTTGTTGCAAACATCTCTCAGCTTTCATTCTGACCTATCTATGAAAACACAGGTAGGTGCATTGATAATTGCCAATTCCAACCATTTTTAGTGTCTAGATATAAAAATATATTTATTTAACTAGACCAACAATATTAGCTAAATATTTGAGATAGATCCGAAATGACTATTTGGCCCATGGAGTAAACTGGGGTTGGTTTTACACACTCAACTTGCAAAATGGTAAGAAAGAAGTATATAAGGCAGAAATTTGCTAATGTAGGGAGAGGTTAGGTTCTGTAGGTTCTGTACATTACTATGCTAAAAGGAAATTAATTTTATATGATATTGGACATGAAGAAAGTTAAGGCAAGTGACAACATTTCCAATTTAGGATTCCCTACTCTTGCTTGTTAATTTATTCCTTTTTCTTCAAGACACAATCTAAGGGCCCCACCTTTCTGAGGCCTTCCCATACCCTCCCAGGTGGAGTTGGCCATTCCTGCCTGGGGCCTCCACTGCTCAGCTCAGTCACTCTCAATAACCTTCCATGTGCTGCCATGGAGGAGGCAGACATATATTTGCCAATTTCCACATTTGAAAATTCATCACCAATTTTCTTAGACAGGGCATTGGAAATGACACAACTCAAATGAGAACATTTAACCTAAAAATTTAATTGGAGAGAAAAACTTTATAATATATTCTGGAAGTGCTCTAAACACTATCATTAATGGAAAGAGTCCACTTTGCAGAGCAGCCATGTCAGATGAGGTGAAAACCCTCCAGGAGAACCAGGATCATCTGTCAGCAAAATACAAAATTTTTCACAGCAAAAGACAAATCTATTTCCTTTCTATCTTTTCAAGAATAATGGATTTGTCTTTTGCCGTGAAAAATATTAATGATTGCCCAGTGCTTCTTTCTACTTAATACACAGGTGCTACTTTCACTCTGGGTAAATTATCTGATACCAGGGTTGTGACTAATCTGTTCACAGCCAAGTGGGGGTTTAAAGAAACATCAGCTTTGGAATACGGGTCACTTAATGGGAAGATATGACCTAAATACAGATAATTCATTCACTTACTAAATACTTAAGCATCCATCTCTAATGTGCCCAGTTCTTGTCCTAGGGGTACAACAAAGTCCCTGCCTTTGTGGAGCATATACCTTAGGAGAGGAGACAGTAACAAGTGAACAAAATTATTTCAGAAAACAAGCTCTGTAAGAAATCAGAAAGATTGGTGAATAATGGTAGCACTTTAGGTTAGAGGAACCAGGAAAGCCCCTTCAAAAAGGAGCCATTTGAAAATATTCTTCTTAGTAAAGTATCCCAAGAATGGGGAAAAAAGTATCCAGTGTACTCGATACTACTATGAAATCAATATGTAACCACCCACACAATCATACAAATGGCAAAACATAACTACAGTCCATAAAGTAGAAGGGAAGAGAAGAGAGACGGGTAGGGAATGGGGATATGGGAGAAGGGAGGGTATTTGTGGGGAGTCACCTAATGTGCATGATGCAATGGTACATTTCAAAACTATTAAGAAGTGAGTATAATTGTGATGGATGTGTTACTTGGTTTAATGTAAACATTTCACATTGTATATCGAAGCAGTACCCTGAACCCCATAAATGCATCAATGTACAAAGTTATGATTTAATAAAAAATAATTAGTTATAAAAAAATTTTATTCTCAAATTTCCAACATATAACACATGCTTGGCAATATTTACACATTTCATAAATTTAATCGAAGTAATCAAGACAGAATACTTCAGCTACACTATTTTTATGTCTTCATAAAAATAATTAATGAAATTATCCAATGTTTGACTTCAGTAATTTGTAGTGATACACAAGCTGTAATTTTTTTTTATTTTGAAATAATTTTGGGCTCGGCGCCTGTGGCTCAGGTGACTAAGGCGCCAGCCACATACACTTAAGGTGGCGGGTTCGAATCCAGCCTGGGCCTGCCAAAACAATGACGGCTGCAACCAAAAAATAGCTGGGTGCTGTGGCAGGTGCCTGTGGTCCCAGCTACGTGGGAGGCTGAGGCAGGAAACTCGCTTGAGCCCAGGAGTTGGAGGTTGCTGTAAGCTGTGATGCTACAGCACTCTACCCAGGGGGATAGCTTGAGGCTCTGTCTCAAAAAAAAAAAAAAAGAAAGAAAGAAAGAAAGAATTTTGGAAGTACAGAAAAGTTGCAAGAGACTACAAAGGGTAATTTCCATATACCCTTTACCAAGTTTCCTGTCCTTTAAGGGAAATATACATAACCATAGTATACTTATCCAAATGAAGAAATTAACATTCGTTCTTACAGGGGTGGCTGTGCTGGGCATTGTAGAATATTTAGGAGCATTCCTGGTCTCTACCCAAAAGATGCTAGTAGAATCCTCTTCCACGTACTGACAATCAAACATGTCTTCATATATTGTCCCTGGGAAACAAAAGCACCTCTAATTGAAATCACTGTTGTAGTTTTATATTTTACATTTAGGTCCATGATTCATTTGAGTTATGTTTGTATAAGATGTAAGCTGTGTATCAAGCTTCATTTTTTGCATATGTACATTCAATAGTTTCAGTGTCATTTGTTGAAAAGATTAAGCTTTCTCAACTAAACTGAATTTGTACTTCTATAAAATTTGGTAGACTATATTTATGGGTGCTCTGTTTGTTTCCACTGATCTATGTGTCTTCCTTTCTCTAAAACCACACTGTCTTGAATACTATAGATCTATAGTATGTCTAGAAATCGGATCAGTTTTTCTTTTTTAGAGTTCTATTGGCTATTCCAGTTCTTCTGTCCTGCATATAGATTTTAGAATCATCATGTGAAATTAGTAAAAATGCTTGTTCAAATTTAGAAAAATTATCTAAAGTCTATAAATTAAATTGGGAGAGAATTGACATCCTTCCAGTGTTTATCATTTCCATTAAGAAACATGGTGTATTTCTCTAGTTAGATATTCTTTTGGGTTCTCTCAGTAGTGTCTTATAATTTTCAGTGTGTATGTCCTACATGTAGTTAGACATATGCATAACATTTTATTTGGGTTTGTGCGCAAGCATGTGCTATTGTAAATGGTGTTTTCAAATTCAGATTCATACAGTTCATTGCTGACAATAACAATTACTGACTTTTGTATCTTGTCCTTGTATCCTATGATTGTACTAAACTCATTCACTCTCACTTTTTATAGATTGAGACTTTTTACATGGACAGTCAATGACATCTGCAAAATAGAGATTATGCCTTCTGTGAATGCGGAAACATCTGAAATCTCACTTTTTAAATTCTTAATTTATCTTCTAGGTAACTTCACCAGCCAAGCTTCTGTCAACTTACTTTCTGAAATAAAGTATTTGAAAATAAAGTATTATGAAAATAATAGGTGCATTGTATTTGCCTTTTTAAAATTACCCATTCCTCTCTTATCAGAAGATTTGGGTGTTTCCAAATCTCTCTACTGCCATTAAGAAACTTATCACTAGATTGATACTAATGAAGAATTATTGATACATATCTACATTTTCATTTTGACCAAATTTCAAATTTGCTAGTTGGAAGACTTTTACAAATATAAACAAATACTTGTTATTTAAATATGTCAGTCATTCCCTGACATGTATCTACCTCCAGAGAGGAATTCTCCACTAACCATGACTTCTAAGTGGCCATGCGTTTTACCACGTGAACTCATACCTCTATCCCAACTAAAGGGAAGAAGGAATAAGGCAACTGTCCTAAGTGCAACTGATTCATAGGCTGGCTAATAACCTGTGATGTATGTCATGCAGCTTAAAACAATGGATTGAGATAACTGTGCTAGGAATTAAAACCACAATCTGAAAAGAATTTGCCCCTAATCAGCTTGAAATATAGAGGAAGTTGTAAAATGTAATTAGAATGAGCCTTGGCAAGCTGAAGGAGTGGGGGAAAAAAAGATACCTAGTCGTGAGTGAAGAAGTCAGTCAGTAAGAAATGGACAGATAGCTAAGAGAAGCATGGAGGCTGGCAGAGGGACCAAACTTGGGAGCTCCGTCATGCCTAATGACTTTCTAGTTCAATCCACGTGGACCTTCTGTCAAATCCCTTTTCTCAGGATAACATAGAAGACTCTCTGTGCCTTACATATTACAGTTCTATTGAGACTATTTCACTTGGATAAATTAGGAAAGAAGAAAAGACAAGTTTGTTTATGAACATCAGATATTACATTAAGAAAGCAGAATTAATGGCTAAACTTGCCTCCTTGGCAAGTCAAAGCAGATGAGTCAATAGCAAAAAAGGGCCTTATTTCTTTTTTGTTTAATATTTCTAATTTTTGTATTTAAGAATATTAGGGGGTACACGTCTTTTGTTTACTTACTTTGTTTTTGTACAGATTGAGTCAGAGTTAGTGTGCATGGTATGAACTGGAAGCCATTCATCTAAGTGAAACATCACAAGAGTGGACATAGGGCTTTATGTCTAATGAGCAGGCCTAAGAATGGGAGATTAGGGACTTGAGGCATAATTATGAAGTGAAACTGTTTTTACGTTATATTCAGGTTGGAGAGGAACGACTTTGTTCCAGCTCTACATTATGCTATATAATGTAGAGTTCTAAGAGCTGAGCACTAAATTTTATCAATACATGTGGCTACTTTAGGGAGGAGTGGGCAATACCTATTTTCTCTTGCTTTTACTTCTCACTAATTTAAGGGCTAAGGAACATATATTCACATTATCTTTAAGGTGGATCAATTCCTGTTTTACAATAAGCCAAAGTCATAGTAACAGCCTCTACAGCATATGCAATCTGGCCCCCTGGTTACCTGACTTAATGTTCTATTCAATCTCCTCCACACACACATTGCAGAGGCGCTGAGCTCCAGAGGTACCTCAAAGCCTTTGCCTTTATTTCACCTTCCACATGAAATACTCTTTCCTCTCTTGTCCACTTACATGTTTCAACCATACTGAATACTCCGTTTACAGAAAGCACCACAAGTTCAGGGGAAATGATCCAATAAGCTATTAGGTGCAGGAAACAAAAAGGATAAACAATAATGGCTCACCCCCTTCTTCAGGTCTATCACTTTCTTGATGAAATCATCCTTGAATACTTATGGTCGTTGTAACTCACTTCTGTTCTTCATCATGTCACCCTTCTAACCCCCCTGTTTATTCTCCATAGCATTGTCAAAATCTAAAATAGAGTATATTTACTTATTTATTGTTTTCATTTTCTATCTTCCAACACTAGTATGTGAACTTCAAAATAGAAAGGATTTTTGACTGGTTTGTACACCGTACTTAGAATAGTACCTGGCAGAAGTTAAATAAAATATCAAAATATAACACACACATATAACCAAAAAAATATAAAGAACCTATACCATTTACTAAGAGTCTTTTAAGTATCAGACATAATGGCAACAATTTTATACGTACTCCTGGTAATCCTTAAATTAGTTCTGCAAAATAGGTATAATTATACTCAAAGAATATTTCTTAAATTGAGTTAGTGATTATCTAACACTTTGGGATGAGAAAGATGTCTTAACTCATTAGGTAGATTGAGGATTCCCTCTGGTTAGAATATGGTTTTCACGTTTCCCCCATCATGCAGACATTTTAAAAGGGAAGCATGAGAATACACCAAATTTGGTGAAGACGTTGTGAGTGCAAAGAGCAGATCCCAGTCTAGTTTGTTTGAAGAAAAAGGATTTTATTAAAAACCATTGGGAAACTCACAGAATCTGTGGGAGAGCCAGATAGTCAAGTTCCAAGACCGTTTAGGCAGAAACAATGCCCAAATTATAGTCACTGTCTACTCCAGCTGAGGACAATCAGCTAAATTGCTGCCATGGGGAACAGGCTACATCTTGCAGTTAGGGTGTCACTTCTTGACTCTCTGCCACCGCTACCTTTGGAGTTCAGTGTCTCTCCATAAACTCCACCATGTTCACGCAGAAGTGCAGGCTGCCTTGTCTGCTCCACCTGACGTGTTTCAGAATTGAAGTCTGTTCAGTCCCAAGGCACTTGACTACTCTCTAGCTGTAAGAAAGTGTGGAGAACTCATCTCTGTGATTTGTAGCCCTGCAATTTAATATGGAAAATTCACCAAACACAGGAGGATTTCCAAAAGATACTAACTAAACGCATGATAAATGTCTGACGACGCTAAAATTTCGAGGTGAAATGCATCACACATCAAGATAATTTTTCACTAGTAGATATGACTTGGGTAGTGTTTTATTTCTAATATTGTCCAATGTTTTCTACTTCAACTATGGTAAAGTATCTGAGTCAATGAATAAGACCCTAAACACTCTTTCTACTGAAACAAGAGGGGGCAATGCTTACTACAAGGGAAGACCATGCGAATGTGGCGCCTCGAGAGGAGACAGAGCTAGTCTAGCACACGCCCCTCATTCAAACAATGCTCTGATAGTAATACATTATTGAAAAGCTATTGTTGTCAATTTTTAAATTGATAGTTAATTACATGGCATGTTCCAAAGTGAGTCACAGATGAAGAATTAGTGTTTAAAATAAAATTTTAATGCCTAATGTTTCTTGCACAGTCTATGTGAGTTTTCTTTGTAAGTACTGTAAGTTTGGGAAGAGTAGTAAACATATACACTTAAAATTTTTTTTCTGATTCTTAAAGAATTCTCCTTGACTAAAATAACTAGCAAAAGAAAACAAGAATAAAGATAATTTTTTTAAAATGTTAACTTTTAAATAGGTTATGAAATGGAAACCTATGAAATAGATTTCATCTGTTATATGAAAACGGATCTAAATATCTCATATATATAGACATGGATATGTAGAAATATGCATATATTTCCCCTTCAGTGCAACAATACCATGGCAAAACATGTCATATACATTTAAATCAAGTTTTTTATTTCATGTTCTAGTAAATAAAACCCTACTTGTGTTACTTGAACTCTTCCAATCATAGGTGATAAAAAACGCAGGAAAAAAAAACCCAAAAGCCTATTTTAAAATATTCTCTTAGATGACATTTAGGAAAAATAAATTAATATTTGTTTAAAATTATACCTAGACTTGACCACGTTCAGCCATAAAAGCATATAACAAGAACTAGCTTAATTGATCGTAGGGTATCATTTATTTTGTGAAAGTTAGAAAACAATGGAAGAGGTAGCAGTTTTAGATAAAATATTGTTACAAGAGTAATAAATTCTGCAAAACCACTCTTTGCTTTTTAATGACTATGAAATATGCATTTCTTTAAAAATTGACAATGTAAAAACCTAAAAAAAATTTAACTTACCAAATATCATTTGCTTTTTATCAGTAATTGGACAGGGATTATCCATGAACATAAATATCCAGGTACATTTGTATTGTAGTAAGATAGATACTAGAAATGGGATTACTGAGGTCACATGTTCTCAATGTGACACGTGCCAATTAACACACTGACTGTCACACTAGAAAAAAAAACTTTTTTTCCTCAGGCCACAGTGGTCTATTAGGTTGGAATCATATTTTATACACATGCATAATGTTATGCTTTATTGCTAAGAGACAAATTACCAATAAAGCATATGCCATTTGTTATGCCATGACAAACTATTTGAACTTGCTTTAATGACTAATTAACTAGATTTTCCTCAGTTTTTATCACTAGTGTTATTAATCATATTCTGCATAAATATATTTCTGTATTTCAGATTATTTCCCTAAGAAGGTGCAGGCAGAATGGGGACCAAAGACCCCATTCTTGGCAAGAGAAAACACCCCCAACAAAAGGGAAAATTTAAAAAGTAAATTGAATGGGGTGGCACCTGTGACTCAAATGAGTAGGGTGCCGGCCCCATATGCTGGAGGTGGTGGGTTCAAACCCAGCCCCCTATTCCCACCAGCAGTGTAGAAGT
>NW_003852399.1:45670349-45677381 GCF_000181295.1 Otolemur garnettii
ATTTCATATAAATTTTGGGATTTTTATTTATTTCTGTAAAAAATATGATTTTTATTTTGATGAGGATTTCACTGAATCTGTAGAATGCTTTGGGCAGTATATTCAACAATACTGATTCTTTCAATCCATGAGCATGGAATATTTTTCCTTCTTTGTGTGTCCTGTTTAATTTCTTTCATCAATGTTTTATAGTTTTCATTATAGAAATCTTTCACTTCTTTGGTTATGTTTAAAAGAACTTACTTCAAGACTATAAAAGCCATATATGACAGGCATACTACTGAACGGAGGAAAACTGAAAGCCTTTTCTCTAAGATCCAGAATAAAACAAGGATGCCCACTGTTACTCAACATAATACTGGAAGTTCTAGGTAGAGTAATCAGATAGGAGTAAGAAATAAAGAGCATTCAAATTGGAAAGGAAGAAGTTAAATTGTCTTTGCAGAAAATATGATCTTATATTTAGAGAAATCTAAATATTCTTCATGCTCACGGATTAGCAGAATCAACACTGTTAATACAACCCAAAATGACCTAAAGATTCCATGCAATCCTCATTAAAATACCAATGTATTTTTCATAGGTCGGGAAAAAATAATTATATGTTATGTGGAGCCTGAAAAGAGCCCACAGCAACTTTAAACCAAAAGGGCAAATTGGGAGGCATCACTTTACTAGACTTCAAGCTGTATTAAAAAACTACAGTAACCAAAACAACATGGTACTGGCACAAAAAAAGAGACAAAGACCAATGGATCAGAACGGAAAACCCAGATATAAACCTATCCTCAAACTGCCATCTGAACTTTGACAAAGCCGATAATAACATACACTGGGGACAAGAATCCCTAAACAATAAATGGTGCTGCAAAAATTGGATAGCCACATGTAGAAATAGAATCTGCACCTCTCACACAAATTAGTTCAAGATGGAAAACAGACTTAAACCTAAGGTATGAAACTATAAGAATTCTAGAAGATAATGTTAGGAAAACTCTTATAGACATCAACATAGGCCAAGAATTTATGAAGAAGATCCAAAAGGCAAACACAGCAACAACAGAAATTAACAAATGGGACCTGATTAAATTAAAAAGCTTGTGCACAGCCAAAGAAACTATCAACAAAGCGAAGAGACGACCTACAGAAAGGGAGAAAATATTTGCATGCTATGTATCTGACAAAGGCCTGATAACTAGAATCTATAAAAAAAAAAATCAAGCAATTTAGCAAGAAAAAAAATCAAACAACCCAATAAAAAAGTGGGCAAAAGACATGAAAAGAAATTTTTCAAACCAAGAAAGACAAATGGCCAATAAACATATGAAAAAATGCTCTATGTCTCTAATTATCAGGGAAATGCAAATCAAAACCACGATGAGTTATTATCTAACTCCAATGAGAATGGCTTTGATTGAAAAGATCCCAAAACAGATGTTGGCATGGATGCGGAGAGAAAGGAACCTATGCACTCTGTTGGTGGGACCGCCAACTAGTACAACCTCTAGGAAAAGTTGTATGGAGATACCCCAAAAATGAAAAGTAAATCTACCATTTGATCCAGCAATCCCACTACTGAATATTTCCCCCAAAGAAAAACAGTCATTTTATCAACAAGACAAAAAGACAGATGCAGTCGAATGTTTACTGCAGCACAATTCACAATCACAGAGAAATGGAAATAAGACAAGTACCCCTCAATACAAGAATGGATTAATAAAGTGGCATATGTATACCATAGAGTTCTACTCAGCCATAAAAAAATGGTGAACTACTACCTTTTGCCACAACCTGTGTGGAACTGAAGACTATTCTTCTAGGTGAAGTTTCATAAGAATGAAAAAAAAAAAAAACACCACATGAACTATTAAACTGGAACTAGTGAATCAATACTCATGTGCACATTTGGCAGTAAAAACTCAAAGAAAAGCAAGCAGGTGGGAGGGGGCAAAAGGGGTGGGTAAATTCATACGTAATAGGTACAATGAACACTATTGGGTGAGGAGAACACTCACTAGTAACTTAGACTCAAACTGTACAAAAATAATTAATGTAAATAATGAAAAATACTTCTACCCCCTGGGCCGGGAGCAGTGGCTCACACCTATTATAATCCTAGCACTCTGGGAGGCCGAGGCGGGTGGACTGCCTGAGCTCACAGGTTCCAGACCAGACTGAAAAAGAGCGAGACCCCATCTCTAAAAATAGCCGGTGTTGTGGCGGGTGCTATAGTCCCAGCTAGTTGGGAGGCTGAGTGAGGAGAATTGCTTGAGCCCAGGAGTTTGAGGTTGCTGTGAGCTGTGACGCTACAGCACTCTACCCAGGATGACAAAGTGAGACTCCGTCTCAAAAAAATATATATATACACACATACACACACATAATATTCTGGGGGGAAAAAAAGACTCCACAAAGAAACTAACAGAATGGGTACAGACATTAAATAAAGTTACAGGATATAATTTCAACATACAAAAATCAGTAGCATTTATACATGCCAACAATAGCAAAACTGTTTGCATTTCTATATGCAAACAATAACCAAAAAGTAATTAGCCAAAAAGTAATTCCACTTACAATAGCTACAAATAAAATAAAATAGGTACTAATTCAATTTAAAAATTGTATTTGCAGAAATTCTCCCCAAATCCTGGATAATAACTTGCAGTTTTATATATATATTGAGTATATTCTCAAGCTCCCTCATTTTATCCCTACAATCTTCTGCAGCACTAGTTTTTCAGTTTTTCTATCTTAGAGTCAGTATCACACTGTCTTAATCACTGCAACTAATTAGTTATGACGTTGGCTCTGATTGATACTAAAGGTTGGGGTAACAATGACAATTTTTTCAAATAAGACAACAGTGAAGTCTTCTGAGTAGATTTAGTTTGTCTTTCACAAAAGATTTTTCTGAATCATGTGATATTGTTTGATGGCATTTTACCCTCAGTAGAAGATCTTTCAAAATTGGAGTGAACCCTCTGAAATCTTGTTACTGCTTTATCAGCGAAGTTGATGTAATATTCTAAATCCTTTCTTGTCATCTCAACCATGTTCAAAGCATCTTCACCAGGAGTATATTCCACTTTAAGAAACCAGTATCTTTGCTCACGCATTAGAAGCTGCTACTCACCCATTTTTATCCTGAGATTGCAGCAATTCAGTCACATCTTTAGGCTCCACTTATATTTCCAATTCTTTTGTTATTTCTACCAGATCTGTAGATATTCAGTCCAATAAAGGCTTGAACCCCTCAAAGTTATCCAAGAGGGTTGGAATCAACTTCTCCCCAACTCCTAATAATGAGATACTCTGCCTTCCTCTCAGGAATCACAAATATTCTTCTTTTTTTTTGGAGTCAGAGTTTCACTATGTTACCCTCAATAGAGTGCCATGATGTCACAGCTCACAGCAACCTCCAACCCTTGGACTTAGGCGATTCTCTTGCCTCAGCCTCCCAAGTAGCTGGGACTACAGGTTCCTGCTACCATGTCTGGCTACTTTTTTGTTGCAGTTATTGTTTAGCTGGGGCTGGGTTTGAACCCGCCAACCTTGGTCGGTGCATGTGGCCAAGCCTGGAATCACAAACATTCTTAATGGCAGGAAGAACGGTGAATCTCTCCCAGAAAGTTTTTAATTTACTTTGTCCAGATCCATCAGAAGAATCAGTATGACTATAATAGCTCCACACACTGTGTTTCTTAAATAGTAAGACTTGAAAGTCTGCAGAGGGTAAGAAACCTTGCTTTCAGCCTATCTGAGCACTTGTCATACCTTCCCCGCTAAGCTTAGTCACCTAGAGTTTTCCATTTAAAGTGAGAGAGTTATGAGTCCTTTTACTTGAACACTTAGAGAACACTGTACGATTATTAACTGGCCCAATTTCAATATTCTTTCACTGCAGGGAATAGGGAGACTGGAGTAAAGGGAGAGAGATGGTTTAATGCCAGTCAGTGGAATAGCTGAAACACCCACAAAATATATCAATTTTAAGTTTGTTGTCTTACACAGGCATGGTTTCTGGTGACCCTGAACCATGACAATAGTAACATCAAAGGTCTCTGATCACAAATCACCTTGACGAGTATAATAATAAGAAGAAGAAAGTGAGAAATACTGTGAGAATTACCAAAATGTGACACAGATAACAGAGTAAGCACAAGCTATGGAAAAATGGTGTCATAGACTTGCCTGAGACAGAGTTGCTGCAAAACTTCAATGTATACAACATACAGTATTTATTTTATTGTGAAACACAACAGGGCACAGCACAATAAAACAAGGTAAGCCTCATCTCTATTCAGAATTTCTTCAATGGCTTTAACGTTTTATAATTTTTTCCATTAAGTTCTTGCTTGGCCTTTAAACTGATTCCTATGAATGTAGTACCTTGAATTTGCATGTGTTTGCGTGTGGATCTTTCCAAAAAACTTCATTTTCTGTTTGTTGCTGAGAAATAGACTCTAATAACTTTCATTACACTAACCTCATATCCAGGAAATTTCTTTATATTTTGCTATTACATACTCAATAATTAGTCTTTTGGGGGAGGTTCTATGTATATATATAATATAATCATTTAATCTGTAAGATAGTTTGGTGCCTTTATTTTCAAAATTTGTCATTTTAATTTCTTTTTATTGTCCTACTATATTTGCTAGCTCATCACAAAATAGCAATGATTACAGCTGACAATTCTGTGTTACTTCTGCTTTTATAGAAAATATTTGTTACATGTCATTAAATAAGAACACTGACATACACTACAGCAAACATATTTTGTGAGTTTAATGACATTGCCTCAGTTACTTAATTTTCTAAAAGCTTTTGTTTTATCAAGAATAAATGATGAATCTTACTGAGTACCTTTTCTGTATCTATTGAAATGACCACAGTTTTTAATTCTTTAATCTGTGATGAATTATATTAACACACTTCTGAATGTTATAGTTATCTTATGTTCTGGGATAAATCTAAAGTTTCATGAATTTCATGAAGTTTACAACTGGATTTGCTATAATTTGTGGAGGTTTTTCTCAAGTATTGATATTTTCAAGTTCATATATAATATCAATGACAATGTTACTCTCTTTTATTAGTCTGGGTATCAAGATTTTACTAATCTTTAGAAAAAAGTTGAGGATTATTTTATTATTTCTCACCGCTCTTCTCTGAAAAAGTCTGGCACACCTTACCTTGAAAAATCATCCTGACACTATTTTGTGTGCATGTGCACACACAGATGTACTGTGTGGAGCCAGCAGTATTTATAGATTCAGTTTATCGAATTATTATAAGTTTGTTTAGTTTTCTAATTCATTCTAAATCAGTTTTAGTAAGTTACATTTTTCTAGGAATTTGTGCTCTTTCTTATCTTTTTATTTCATATACTCAATATTAGCTTAGATTTATTTAAATAATTGCCAATTTCTTTGTTCATCATTCCTCCATTAAAACTCCACCTCCTTCTCAAGTCAATTTTCTTGTTCCCAAGATTCAGCCTTTGCATGTTCATTTATTAGGTTCTATGCAACAGAATTTTTCTCAGTACTTCCTGTTTTATATTCCACTCTCATTCATGGAAGAATTTAAGTTTCACAAAATGACATCCTTGATCTGGGAGCACCTGTGTCATCTGACAGTCTGCTATACATATAAGATGCTGTGCCCTACCCTGACCTACTAAATCAGAAATCTGGAGGTAGGGTGAAAAATTTCTTTTAACTATCACTCCAGGTGATTCTGATGCACTCTGAAGTTTGAGAAGCTCTGGTACAGTTGTCATACAATCCAATATCAGTAGTTATTTTCCTTCCATACCCTCAAAATATTTACTCCATTGTCTTTTGGCTACCAGGGTCGCAAATGAGCTGTGTACCATACAGGTGTTCCTCATGTTATCCAAGTAATGCCCTTTCTTCTCTGGCTGTTTGAAGCTCTCATTCTCTTTGCTTCTCAAGTTCTATTGTACTTCATGGATTTATATACCTTGCCTTAAAATCTTCTGAATAAGTTGAGGTATATATGTGAATCATAAACATTTACAATTGAGACAAGTTCATTATATGTTTAAAAACAGTGGCAAAGTTGAGTAAATATCATGATAGATTAGAAAAGGAAGTATCAATATAATCACCTCAGAAGATAGATTTCAGTTTTAAAATGTTGCTGAAAATTATAATAGTGGTTCAAAGAGTCTATCATTCCATTTGTACAGGTAAAATTAACCAGTTGCAGTTAAAATTAATATGCCAAAAGCCCAAATAAATGCAGAACTCAATAAATTGTCATCAAGCATTTACCACAATAATGGTAACAAGTAATAGAAAACATTATTTACACCCAAGCTACTTTTCTAATATGTTTAAAAGCCAGATTAACTCATATAGCAAAGGAAAAAGCAGGTTTTCTATAGAAAGCTTGTTACCCACCTTTGTATATGGTTCTTGGGAAACTACATACTCTCACCTTACTCTAATTATTAGGATAGCACAGCTAAACATACCTGGCTATGTAGCTCTCAGAGTATGTTTTTCTTTTGTTTGTAAGCACACCTGATGTAGGATTTCTCGCCAAGCTAGGTGGTGTGGAATTCCGAGATTTGATGTTGGGTCTAGAAAAAAGAGACAGAGTAATTAAAAGGTATTAAAGAATAAGAATTTATTTCCCAGACTGTCTATTTGCAAGATTAGAAAAATAATTAGAAGCTGCAGAGAAGTTCAAAAGATTAAAGTTCAAATAATTATTTCAAATCTGAAAACAAACAGTAGTCAAAGCTGAGGTTAAACCAAAGGATTTGCATTTACTAACGGTGTCCTGAGAGAATGTAAAATCAATGAAAATATGTATACATGCTCTACATGAAATTTATAACCTAATCATTCTGAAAGGCTTCAACTTTCTTTAAAGTCTAAATTGATAGCTCCCTCAAAACAGATGTATTCTGTCAAATGCCTATGAATAATTCCTAAATAATTTTTGATACAAGTTTTATTGTTCTAAACTAGGGGTCCTCAAACTTTTTAAACA
>NW_003852399.1:45678492-45682900 GCF_000181295.1 Otolemur garnettii
AGTAACTCTTGAACTTGAATTTAAGCTGCATCCTAAATCTCATATTTAATATACAAAAGCTATCATTCAAAGAGAGGTTGTTTTGGGTAGTTACTCCTTTAAATTATTTCTAAACTTCAACAAGCGTGAATGGAAGGCCCTGGACTCCTTGAAATGGTCACTCCAAGCCTATGCATGAGGTCTACTCAATTCTATTCCTGTGTAGCCCTTTTAGGGATGTTATAAAACTATTATAAATTCAGTCACTAAAAAAATTATTGTCAAAGAATGTCATTTGAATAGAAAGGACACTTTGTAGGGGGCACAGGGTTCCAAAACAGCCTTCTTTTCTTTTTAAATGGAGTGCTTCACGAATTTGCATGTCATCCTTGTGCAGAGGCCATGCTCATCTTTTCTGAATCATCCCAAGTTTAGTATATGTGCTGCCAAAGTGAGCACTCTGACCAGTCTTTAAGAAATCTCATTGCCTTCATATAAAAAGTACCTGAGATGCACAGACACAAACATGTGCATCAATACACACACACAATTTTATATCAAGAATTTAAAACTGTTCAAAAAGTTTACATTCAAAGCAAAATATGTTATCAACATTAATAGCTTCCATTATTAAATGCCTAGCATTCATTTTTAGTAATATCTTCTAAGAGGTAGATAAGACCCATTCATAAGAGAGTAGAAGATCTGTCTATATTGACCAGTACTGAAAATATGTTGCCTCAGTCTCACACAATTAAAATATTTTTCTTCCTAGACAGAATCGAAAAAGTATTACTCTTGGTCTATATCTAGAATCTTCCTATTATGGCTCAAACAAAAAATAAAAGGAGTTTTATTTTGGAACTGGACTCCATTCATCTTCTGCTAAGTCACCCTTTCTTAGAGATCTGCTTCAGAGGGTATAGACATCTGCTCTGGTAGTAGGAATAGGACAAAGATAAAAGGCTCAGGACACAGTATCTTCCTTCTAGGACTTCTCATTAATGACTTAAAAATAACCCAGGGCTGCTGCTAGTACCTTGAAGCCTTCTCCCATCTTTATTCCTTCTTAAGGACTTTCTCCCATATTATTGTTCATCTGATTAAACTTACTCTTTTCATATATATGGCAAGCGCTCTGCTATAGTAAGCATTAGTTTTTCAAATAACTCTGTTTAATACTACTAATAACTCTGTTTAATACGACTAAAGTTTTCAACTTTAATAAGTACATTTCATCACTTAAATGAGGGCTTGACTGAGACCCATATTAAAAGACCCTGAAGACTCTTGCTGCAGAGTTTCAGAACGACTGTATGACCACTCTCTCTCTTCTTAGGAAGCAAGGCCAGAACCAAGAGAGAAGTGTTTGGTAGTGTCATCCTTTACTGTGTTTTGTGGAACAGTTGTGGAACTGTGTTTTGTTTATAACCACCTAACAAAAAGACTAAGGATTCCTAAGTGAATGTTCTCTAAGATATTTTTTTTTCTGGGCTTTTAATATTAAAGTAATCATCTGCTTGTGAAGTGATAATCTACCAATATTATATAATATATATGACAATTTTAACTCCTAAAAAATACCTAATTACCAGAAAAACATTAAAAAATTATTAAATATGACTACAAATTAAGCCTCCTAAAATTTTAATATTTAAGGGAATAAAAAGTATGATCTAAAAAATTTTACTTAGGACAATAAAATGCTCACCAAAAATCAGAATGTTTTAAAATCTAGAACATTATTTAGCACATTTTGGCTTAAAAATGATTAAACTAAGATTTTTTAAGTAAAGGAAAATAAAATTTACAGTATTCCATTACATAAAGCCTTTAAGCCAGTATCTCAAAAAACAGTAACCAAACTGAGTTATAAATACTTACTTGCGAATAGGTAATACCTCATGTCTTTTGATGCCACTGTCTGATTTTGTATCACTGTTATACAACCTTTGCACATGTCTTCCAGTTCGAAGTGGAGGGCCTAACTTGTCCAATTTACTATTAAAATATATAAAGGTTCACCCATAAGGAGACTGCTACTGTTTCTCTATATAAAGATTTTTTAAAAGACATTATTCTGGTTCATCTGAAATTCATACCCCACGTCCTTAATTATCTGACTGCCAGGGTAAGAAATAATGTCCAAAAGGATCCTCAGAGAGTTTAGACTCAGTCCATCGTTAGGAGGAGAACGTAGTCTACTCTGCACTTCCAAACACTGCCACATTCATCAAGAGTGAAGCAATAGGGTCAGGAAAGAAACTTAGGAAGGACAAGAGTTCCAGAGAAAATTCTTGAAGCTATTCATATTACATGAACTAAAAACTTGTTATTCACAAATAATCTAACTTTGCCCCAACCCTGAATTCACAGCAGCTCTCTTTTTTCTTCATTATTTTTATGATGTTCCCACATTTTAAAATTCCAAATATAAAATAAAGAATTGAATGCCTGATTTTGTAACCCCATTTGATTTTCCAACAAAGGACTTAATTTCTGAATCTAAAGAAAGGTAAAACATGACCATAAGTAAAAAAATATGGATGGCAATTCTTAAAATCACATGTAAAAATGTTAATGGACTATACCATCTGAAGCTTTCTGTCTCTTGTTCCTTCTCTTTCTCTCTCTAAATACATACATATATATTTTTAAAACCAAAATTATTAATAAAAAGGATCTCCATCTAGAGAGAATAATAGCTCAAACTGCAGGTCTATAAAATAATTCACTGTTTTAAATAAAGAAATCACAGTTGAGAGGAGGGAAAATTAGGAAATCAGAAACTATTTTAAATGACTGTGGAATAACACATTACTGCTTGTTAACTTTAAGGTTTTTTTTTTTTTTTGCAGTTTTTGGCTGGGGCTGGGTTTGAACCTGCCACCTCCGGCATATGGGGCCAGGGCCCTGTTCCTTTGAGCCACAGGTGCCGCCCAACTTTAAGACTTTTTAAGAGACATTTGCTCTCTCATTTCTTCACTCATTCACTTTCTCTATAAACCCTGACTACCTACTATGTGTCAGGCACTGTGCTATACTATGGGAATATCGTGTACCACATAGTAGAATTATAAAATATTTGATGCTTTGTTCTTATGGAGTTTAGTGTCTAAAAAGAATTTGTTCATCTTTATAGATTATAAGAGTCTATTAGGATACACACATTTATGTTCTTTCAGTAGCCAACATGTAGTTAGCATTTTAGAAATTAAAGTTCTTAAAAACTGCCTTCATTAAATATATATATATATATATATAACTTCTAAAACATCTGAAATTAAAATCTATTATTTTAATTTGTAAAAGATGACTACAAATGCAATTATTTGGAATTTTAATTAATCAGATTTTTCTTTAAATTTTAATTTATCAGAGCACGTTTGTTCCAAACAGTTATTATCTTACAAATGGTACCCGTGGTTTGGCAAACAAAAAATAAAAGACCTTGTTTTCTTTATCAGGAAAAAGAGTCACTAAAATTAAAATTTGGAAAAATTTAAACTACATTTTAAAAACAGATTTCCCTAATATAATGATATATGCTCAAATACTGTATGTGACATAACAAACTTTAATTTGGTAAAGGAGATGTGTAAAATCTAATAAAAATCTAAAGGTAATTATCTAATGGAAATATTGTATACATATATACATATGAGAAATGAGTTTTTTTCATACTTTAAAAACCTAATTAAAGGAAAGGGTCCAATGATGACTTATACCATTTATTAATACTTATACTATAAAATTCAACTTAATGTATACACACACATATACACACACATATATATACACCCATACACAATTCAAATGTCACTTTGGCTAAAAATTAGTAATGCTATTCTTAGACTAACTCACTTAAATTTATGTTCTGCCATAATTTGCTACTGTTAGGCTATGTATCAAAACCAAAATATACAAACCTTAATATCAAAATTTTATATGTATAATATTTCGTAGACTTTCAAAGTACTCATAGCTGAAAGAATATTTTAAGAAATATTTGGCAAGATATCAATCTATTCCTGACTTGAAACAAACTTCAGATTAGGAAAGGTCTTTGTTTACTGTTAAAATCAAGAGAGTGAATTCACTTAGCAAGTTAGGTGGGCTTATAAAGTACTATAGAAAGAACAGTAAATTGAGATATAATAAAGAGATAATCTCTGAAATAAAACTGAGAAAAAATTTACCAGATGATATTTTGTATTTTTGTATACCTCTGTAGTTGTGATGCTCTGAGACATTCAAAGTTTTGGAATGTATCATGTTTTTGACCCTAAATTCACCAATGCTCCCCAGGCATTTTAGTATTTCAGCTCCATGGCAAAATTAGCTTCCTTATCCAATGGCTTCATTCACTGTTATCCATATAAACCAAGTTCTACAATTCTAGGTTTCAGGCATTTCTAGATTGATAACA
>NW_003852399.1:45682931-45695853 GCF_000181295.1 Otolemur garnettii
AAAATTAGCTTCCTTATCCAATGGCTTCATTCACTGTTATCCATATAAACCAAGTTCTACAATTCTAGGTTTCAGGCATTTCTAGATTGATAACAAAAGATTACAAAGTTCATGAAAATTTAAATAATGCTCCATTCCCACAAATCAAGATGTTGACTTATGAAAAAAAGCACACTTCCACTCATACAAAAATGTAGCTAAAAACTAAAGATATTTAATTCTTAACATTTTTAATGTAAGTAGCTATGAAAAACCAAATTCAATTAGCTAAAAAATGCTCTCCACATGCATTCTTTTCTTCTAATTTTACCACATCTATTATAGTTGGTCTCCAAATTGTATGTTTTTCATTGTTACTGAACAGAAGTAAATTTCTGAAATCTAATATTTTAGCTATTGATAATTGATAGTTAAAACATCCATTTTAACTGGTAATAAACTACTAAGAAAACACAGGTCTCAGGTATAACTATGTAATTCTATGACATGTTCAAATGGGGCAATATTTATTTTAAAACTCTGTGTTTCATTATACTTCTAAAATTCCCTAGAATTAAAGATAATCATCTTTCAGAAGAAAGAAAAAAATTTATATTGGGGTATCTTTTGTTTTTAAAAAATCTGTGACTGTTAACCGATAGGTTGTCTAGAAGTTAACTACCAAAGAAGAATTTTTGTAAGTGTAAAATAAAGTTTTCTGTGACATGACTCTAATATATTACAGATCATTGGTATGCATGGTTAAAGTGGGCCACGGTAAAAATTATACACACTAGCCGGACGTGGTGGCTCATGCCTATAATCTAAGCACTTTGGGAGGTGAGGTGGATAGATACCCTGAGCTCAAGAGTTTGAGATCAGCCTAAGCAAGAGCAGGACCCCATCTCTAAAAAATAGACGGGTGTTGTGG
Source organism: Otolemur garnettii (assembly GCF_000181295.1). Classification (NCBI taxonomy): domain Eukaryota; kingdom Metazoa; phylum Chordata; class Mammalia; order Primates; family Galagidae; genus Otolemur; species Otolemur garnettii. Next base: position 45,683,842 of record NW_003852399.1, read on the forward strand.
TAGGCGCCTGTAGTCCCAGCTACTTAGGAAGCTGAGGCAAGAGAATCGCTTGAGCCCAAGAGTTTGAGGTTGCTATGAGCTATGACTCTATGGGACTCTATTGAAAGTGACATAGTGAGACTCTACTCCCCACTCCCCCCCCAAAAAAAACATATATATACACACACACAAGACTTTAAACAATCATAAATTGGCTTGGCGCCTGTGGCTCAAGCGGCTAAGGCGCCAGCCACATACACCTAAGGTGGCGGGTTAGAATCCCTAGCCCAGACCCGCCAAACAACAATGATGGCTGCAACCAAAAAATGGCCAGGCGTTGTGGCAGGCGCCTGTAGTCCCAGCTACTTGGGAGGCTGAGGCAGGAGACTCGCTTGAGCCCAGGAGTTGGAGGTTGCTGTGAGTGTGATGCCACGGCACTCTACCCAGGGGGATAGCTTGAGGCTCCGTCTCAAAAAAAAAAAAAAAAAAAATCATAAATCACTGAAATAACAGCATCTAGTAATCTCAGCAGATGCAGAGAAATCCCTGATTACAGGTAACTAGGTGTCGTAATTCCACCTTTACTCAATCCTGCATTTAATCCATCTGTATAAACTGAAATAATGAGTGCCATACAAACTTCAAGTAATTCTTTCACTGTACCAAGACCATAAGGTATATGATGTGCCAAGAAGTTTACAAATAGGGATTTAATTTATTTTTTTTTTCACTGACTCACCAAAATTTAATTTGGGGCCTATACATGAGACATTCTGCTAGGTTTTATAGTCATATCAGAAGCAAGACAGACATGATATCTAGCACCATGGAGCTTACAATCTAGCAAATGAAACAAATCATTACTTCAACAATTCTAACAAATAATAAACAAACTCGGCCACTAAACAGACAGCTGTAAATGGTTATTTCTCGTCTTCTTTTCTCTTTCTTTTTTATTTTTTTAACTGATAACCAGAGACAGTGAATGCTTCTAGTTTAATACAGTAACATAGAAATGTTCCAGTTAGTATAGTAATATTTCAGCCAGAAGCAAACACTATTACTTTCTTTCCAAAGAGTTGGGAACCCTCTTTTAACATATAAATATCTTATATAGAAAGGACAATCATAATTTAAATAAATACATTTGACAGTTTTGCATGATGTAAGACAATCAAAAATTTTTAATTTTCATGGTATATTATAAGCAGTACACACCTCACAAAATTAATGTGCTCAAAAATCTCTAATTCACAGTTAAAGTATATTTTCCCTTAGGGATCTCATATGTATATATGACAAAATATTCTGTTCCTCTGCTGATCAGTTGTCCTTGCTGATCTAAGCAGAGGAACAGAATATTTTCTAAGTAAGACAAGGAGAGATATGTCCCAAATCATATAACTTGTCCTGGCATTTAGTAGCACAGTAGGATGTAGATGCCTGGTCTTTAACTCCAAGGTCACCACGCTTTTCACCACGCTTTTCATTATATCAGCCAGCTTGATGTGCCCTATTTTAGAATAAAGCATCAGTAGAACTTTATAATGCCAACTAATAAAATCACCAGCATAATAGGAGAGGTATAAAAGTATCAGCTTTTAATTCATCATCAACCATAAATGAAACTACCAACACCACTAAAAACATACACTATAACTGAGCATAGGAGGCAATTCTGCCTGGTGCATGGGAAAAAGGCTTTGTAATGGCTATGTCTATCATTCACTTAACTATTCAATGAGTCAACTCTAAAGAAGACAAAAATCAAATCGGTTTGTTACCACTGGAATATGAGAACCTTTTACTTTTCAACTATCTGATCTAGTGATAACGTGTCTCCTTACAAATAGCCTTCCTCTTTTTTATGGATACGCAATGCTTGAAAAAGCATTTAACTCACCAGATCTTGCTAGTTTATCTTTTCCATTTGTACAATGATAATCATATTAAACTCCTACGAGGTCTTGCTTTTGCTATGTAGTCTGAACTGAGAAACAAAAGGCAGCATTCTCATATGATAGATACCCTGGTCTGTTAGTATATCCCATATAAAAATCTATTCTCTATGAGCCAGATAAAACCTATACTTGAAAATAACATAAATGTTATTTCCTTAATCAACTATATCAGTAGATGTAAAGAAACAGACATAATCCTTCATTCTAACAGTCCTATGGGAATATCTTAATTTTCTGACTTATCAAAATAGAAGAGAAAGTGAGTTTCTAAAAATTGGGGGCCTTATCTTAAATTCCTTAACATCACCAACAATTTTTTCCATATTAAAATATACTATTTAACGTTTAATTGTGCTCCTTCATTAAAAGTCATGTATGTAAAAGCATAGAAAAAAATTTTAAGTATTAAATGAAGGGAAAATAATCACCCTCTATTCATATTTCAGGATATTTTATCTTTTTTGTCTATACATATTTTTATAGTTACCAAGGAGTTTTGTACCTATTTTCCCCTTGTTACAGTAGAATCGCCTTATTAAAATGTATATGTATTTTATGGTTACAAAATATTCCTTTGTAGCTTTTCCTAATTTACCCTCGAAACAAGGCTAGACATTTAGGTGACTTTGTTTTTTAACATCATAATAAAAACATGTGAAAGGATCCCAATTTATATTCTAACTTGTAATAGCTATCTGGTTTCAAACAAATTACTTTGCTTCTATGATCCTCTTATTCTATGATCATGAGTTGGTTTTAATAAAAACATATGCAAAATGTCTAGCACAGTACCTGATACATGGTACTCAGCAAATTACAGTCACTACAAAACCCTCCCATATTTCAATTATTTCCTTAGACTAGATTCCCAGAAGTAAAATTATTCATTATAAAATAATGAATATGAATATTTTTAAGGCTTTTGATAAATACCACTAGAATATTTTCCAAAATGTTTATACTAATGTTGATCCTCAACAGCAATGAATGAGCTCCTGACTAGTAAAACACTGACTCAGAAATTATGGTCAATGAAAAATCCAATTACCTAAACAAAATAAAACCTTATTATCATTGAAATAGAAATCACTAATAAATGAAATTCAGTGTAGACTTACCCTGCATGAGGGGCAGCTATCCCTTTATGCGAGGGAGATAAGGTCTGCAGTTTGTTTCCCACAGAGCTGCTAACTGAGGATACTTTACCTGAAGGTACACCTTATAATAAAAAAGGTATTAGTTTTAACAATACTCTGAAAAAGAAAAATCACATAAAACAGATCATCTGACAAAGAAAACAATGCTTTAGCATTATAATATTCTTTGTGCCTGTAAGTCAAGTTATCAATGAAGGAAATGGATTTTTTTAATGACTTTTACTGAGAACAACATACAGCCTTCTTCATTTTTCAAATCTAAATTTCTCTCTTTTAATTTACATACAGATAAAGGTATACTTCATTGGCCAGTATCGTCTTCATATCATTAAATATTTGTATATCAAGAACAATTGTCAAGTAAAGAAAAGTATAAAAAACTAAGGTAAAAAGGAAGGGAAAAAATTACAGTCAAAGAATCAAGAAAAGAACTTGGTCAACCATTCTGAACAGATGACACATCATTCTCATCAGGGACAGACATTTAAGCTAAAAAAAAAAAAAGTTACTTTATTTTTGCCCAGAAATAATTATTTATCCTTCTACATTTCGTCTTAATTACACCTCTAATTTTACTAATCCAAACAGACCATCATCTTCATTTCCTTCTCTACCAACATGTTTTTAAAAAACAAATCAAGTTATTTTATAGATTTTATTACCTACAACAGTTTTGCTAGTGCCACTTGGTTGCGGTAATCGTGAAGATCCTGAAGACGTGGTTCCAGGAGAATTTGACTTTTTAAGTGCAGGAGGCTTATACTAAAATTAAAGAAAATAAGATATGTTATCAACATGAATTATAAACTAGCAAGACAAAATTTAACATTCACTGAGTGTAGAATTTCAGTTTTATAAGATGAAAAAACATATGGAAATGGATGGTAGTGATGGTCGTACACCATGATTCATGTATTTAATACCACTAAGTTGCACGATGAAAAGTGGTTAAGATGGTAAATTTTACATGTATTGTATCACAGTTTAAAAATATGAAAAAACAGCACATCTCCTTAAATGAACAGTCTTTTTATTACCTACCCAATTCCCACATTGAGAAAGTCCTGATTAAAATTTATCACCTCCGAGAAAAGTTTCCCAAAACATGCTCCCTCTCAAAATTGGGGTACTAAAAGTACAACTCAGATGTTCCATTGCTAAAATACATTCTGAGCAACTTTCTCCAGTTCACACACACACACACACACACAAATCAAAGCAACAGTCTAATGGGAATAATTTCCTCTACAATAAGATTCAAAACACCAAACAAACTTTAGAAAAACTTAGAAACACCTAATGATGCTCACTTGGTGGTGCATCTTTAAAAGTGTAACAATTTTTACCTGTTCCTGAATGTGGTTTTTACTTCATACATAGAATTCAGCCGTACTGCCTACTGAGAAAAATTCATACAATTATCTGCTAGTTTTACTATAGCTGCCTATGCATTTCTCCAAAGCAGAAAGAAACAGCTAACTGCAGCTTCACTCTCCTCACCAGAGAACGTCAGATGAATGGAGTATGGGCTGATGTGACAGTGAACATTTCAGCTTGTTTATTTTTCCCTCTACTATCCAGATAGATATCACTATGAATTTTATTAACCCTTTTTGTGACCAATTTTGCTCAGTTCACTGAATACAAAAATATTTTAATGATTACTAGCTTCAATAGACATAAACTTGTCCCAAATTAACAACAAAGCAGAAATTTAAAACTCATGCCACCTCAGTTCCAGCCTGACACTTCCTCCGTGTGGTGACAACTACATCTGTATGTGTGCTTGAGATCTAACCCAATACAGTATCTAGACTGCTTAGAATATTATATGAAAAATAGATTTAAGCCCAATTTTCAAAATCATACTTTATAACCAATAATCAGTATAAAATTTAAGATGTAGGTGACTACACAGAACAGCTGTCTAAAACCAATTTTTCATATACATATTATGTTAGGTTTTTTGTGTGTATTGTTGATACTGATTGCAAATCTAACAAATTTCCTTAGTCAAATATTTGTATTTATGAAGATTATCTACTGAAATTGGGAAAAGGTTAAATAACATGAAGAGTATTCATTTCTGATTAAATGGTAGAATAGACTATTTAGGCCAACCTTTCAACTAAAAACTAAAAATGCTCAGGAAAGTATAAAAAAATTATTAAAGCACTGAGTGTCAGCTGAGAGAACAAGGAATTCCCAAGCCAACCCATGTGAGAGTATATTAATTATAAATACCCGGCTACCACAGGGATTTGATGTATAAATCTATGTTATTAGGCTGGGAAAGCAGACAAAAGTCAATAATTTAATTTCAAACATTTCCAGACTGAGAGTACTCTTAGTTACCCGAAAGGAACAAGCACAAATCTCTAGAAGGCGGCATGTCACGTGAATAATAATCATGAATAATTTTTTAAGGGCAACAAGTAGCAATAGCAAAGGTCAATAATTATTATGGAAAGAAGAATATAAGGAACCACGAATGAAGAGGCAAAAAGACAACAGGCACGCATTCATAAAAGTCATCTGATAATATAATCACTGAACATATATTACAAAAGAATTATGCTTACTACACTTAAAAAATAAAAGATAACTATGAAAATATTAACAGGAAATTGGAAACTATAAGAAATAGGAAATAAGAAAAATAGCCAACTTCAAGAAGTTAAAAACATAGAAACCAATTACAAACTCAATGATAGAAGAGTGCAGTGTCTACAGAATCCTCCTATAGATAACAATTGCAATGAGAGGGTTTTTTAAAAATGAATGTAAGAGATTGGAAACCCTGGAGAACTCACAGCTGTGTACTCTCAGTCTAAATGCCCATTAATCTCCCTCCCCCCAAAGAGAAAAGAAATAAAACTTTGCAGTAGAACAAAATAAATACAAGAATTGATGTAATATATTAGCTACTATGTCCAGTTTTCAACCAAACATTACCATTATAGAAGCTGGAATGTATAATCTACATTCAGCAAAAATTACAGCCAACAGAAAATCTCTCAAAGGGTCACAGGTGTTAGATTTAGCTAGCAGCTGCAGTCTTCAAGAAAAAAACAAAAACCAATTATATGGATAGAATTAGAGAATATTATGCTAAGTGAAATAAGCCAGGCACAAAGATACAAATACCACATGTTCTCACTTATATGTGGAATCCTAACCACTGTAGTGCCAAGAAGCAGAGAAGAGAATGAAAGTTACCAGAGGCTGGGAGTAGAGGGAAATGGGGAGTGATGCTCAAATGGCATAATCCTCACTCAGACAGGAGGAACAGTTTTATTACGTTTTTACTTTGAGATAAATTGTACAGCCACGGTGAATATAGTAAATAATAACATAGTGTACATTTAAAAATATCTAAGGAAATAAATTTCAATTGTTCTCACTACAAGAAATGATAAGGATCTGAGGTAATGGATATGTTAATTAACCTGATTTAATTATTCCACATTGTATTCATAAATCATAACATCGGCATCACTTAATTCAGCTATAACCTGCAAATTTATAATTTAAAATAAATAAAAATAAAGCAGTGAGTTGAACAATACACATAAAAAATACTAATAGGTTTATAATGTTTATATAGTTACATAGACACATATAACGATAGAACTAAGATTGGTAGAAAGTCATTGAAAATACCCATAGAGGGGGATAAGTTAAAAATGCATTGTTATTCCTATAGCAAAAATGTTTTAAAAATACAAAGTTACAGCTAGAAAGCCAATAAAGAAAATAAAATGCCTTTTATGAAAGCAAGAAGGATAAGAAAAAAACAAAAGAATTTTTTTAAATTATTATTATTTCTTTTTATTTTTTTTGCTGTTTTTAGCCAGGGCTGGGTTTGGACCCACCACCTCCGGCATATGGTGCCAGCGCCCTACTCCTTTGTGCCACAGGTGCCACTCAGAAATAACAAAAGAATCTTAAAAATTAATGACAAAAATAGAAAACAGCAACATGGCAGACCTAAGCCTAACCAAATCAATAATAACTGTGTTCAATGTCAATGCCTGAGCACTTCAAACAATAAGATGAGGTTATAAGGTTTCAATTTTTAAAAATCCCACAAAGAAAAACAAGAACCAATTGTAGGCTGTCTATAAGTGACATAAAAATACAAATTTAATTTTAAAAAAGAAAGAAAATATAAGAATACAATTAAGCTGAAATGGCTATGTTCTTATAAGATGATACTTTAATACCAGAAATATCGCCACAAACAAAAGGAGACATTTCACAATGGAAAAAGGGTCAACAAATGAAGACAACAAACTAGAAATGAAAACACAAATGAGAAGAGAAATTCAAAATATCTGAAGCAAAAGCTAGCAAATACAATAAAAAGTGTCGGGAAAAACACAATTTTATTTGAAGATTTTAACACATTTATCTCAGTAACTGATGGAATATCTAGACAAAAAGTCAGTAAGGACATAAAAGATCAGCCATTGTAACTGAACTGTTACAAAATTCAAAACGCAACTATTACAAACTTTTTTTTCAAATTATATGCAATATTCACTAAAAAAGACCATATTCCAGTCAATTAAAAAAAACTCAATAAGATGGAAATCTTATCAAATATATTTCCAGACCACAACAAAATTAAATTAAAATAAACAATAAAACATCCAGAAAAACCTCTTCTGGAAGTATGATTCACTTTGAAATAAACATGAGTAAAAGAAGAAACCACAAATTAGAAAATATTTTGAACTGAATGATAATAATGTTTATTAACATTAAGATTTATGAGTTAGAGCAATGGAATCAAAAGCCGTTTCTTTGAAAGGACGTAATACAATTGATGAACTTCTAGGTAAACTGATCAAGGAAAAAAAAACTGATCAGAGAGAACAAAACAAAAGACAGAAATATCAGTAGCAGGGATGAAAAAGAGTATCACTGAAAATTCTATAGGCATTAAAAGATAATACCTTTCAATCAATAAATTAAACTCACAGAATTTACAAAGAGACAAATTACTTGAAAGATGCCAATTGCGCTAACTTATGCCAAGAAGCAACAGAAAATCTGTACCACCTCATGTCTGCTAGAAATTGGTATCACAGTCAAAAACCTTTGAAAAAAGAAAACTCCATGTTTAAGTGCCTTCCATGATGCAGTCTAACAAACATATAAAAAAGGAATAACAGCAATACTGCACATGCTCTTTGAGAAAACAGGAGAAAATAGGTGCAAACCCATTATAAGGCCAGTATTTTCCTGACACCAAAACTAGCCAAAGTATTTCTCATGAACACATATGCAAAATCCAACAATGTATCAATATATATTAAAAGGACACTAATTCATAATTAAATGGCATTTATTAATAGAATAGAAAATTGGCTTACATCTAAAAAATCAATGCAATACATCATGTTATTAATATAAGGGATAATAACTATATTATTGTTTTAATGCATAAAAATGAAGATTCAATAAATTCAAAACCCATTAGTAGTTTAGAAGAAACAAACAAAAAACTCCCAGAGAGTACGACCCATAGGGAAGAAAACCTTCTCAGCCTGACAAAGAACACAGATAAAAACTCACAGCTAACATCATACTCAACAATCAGCAACCAAAGTTTTTCCCCTAAGAATGCAAACAAAGCATGGATGTCCACTCTCATCACTTCTATTTAATATTGCAAAGAAAATTCTAGACAATGCAACAAATCACCAAGAGAAATAAAAGTCATAAAGACTGAAGAGAAGTAAAGCTGACCTTACTTACAAACTACATGTTTGCACAGACAGAAAAATCCCAAGAAATCTATAAGTTATTATAATGAATTTAGCAAAATAGCAGGGTACAAGACTGATACATAAAAACCCACAGTTTTGGCCAGGCATGGCAGCTGATGCCTATGATCCTAAGGCACTGGTAGGCCAAGGCAGGTGGATTGCTTGAGCTCACGAGTTCGAGACGCTCCTGAGCAAAAGTGAGACTCCTTCTCCACTAAAAATAGAAAAACTGAGTCAAGAAGATTACTTGAGCCCAAGAGTTGAAGGTTGCTGAGAGCTATGATGCCACAGCACTCTACCCAGGGTGACAACTTGAATCTCTGTCTCAAAAAAACAACCACCAAAAAAACATACAGTTTTATAACTATCAGTCTAAACAAACACTAAAAAACAAAAACTAAAATAAAATTCCATTCCTAGAGTATCCAAATATATGATAGACTTAGGGAAAGATTCAACAAGTATGTGTATAACCTATATATTGAAAACTATAAAACATTGCTAAAATAAATTAAAGAACACCCAAATAAGCAGAAAATGTAACAAGTTCATGAATTGGACTATTCAATATTATTAAAATGTCAGTTCTCCCCAAATTGACTATAGTTGTTTCTTATAGACAATGAGAAGTCAATTGTAAAATTTATCTATAAATATAAACCTAGAATAGCCAAAGCAATTTTTGAAAGTAATTCAAGTAGGAAATTAAGACTTAAGGTATAATACTCAGTGTAGCAACAGTTTGGCACTGATTAAAGGACATATGAATCAATGGAACAGAATAGTACGTCCTGAAATGAACCCACACAAACATACTCAACTGATTTTCAACCAAGATACCAGGCAATTTGAAGTCTTTTCAACATATGATGCTGAAAGAATATAATATCTACATAGAAAAAAATTAACAATTGCCCCTTACATCACAATATACACGAATATCAGTGTGAAATGATTCATAGATATAAATATAAGAGATAAAAGTAGAAAACTTCTAGAAACTTAAAGGCAACTCTCTGCAACGCTGACACAGGCAAGTTTTCTTTTTTTTTTTTTTGCACTTCTTGGCCGGGGCTGGGTTTGAACCCGCCACCTCCGGCATACGAGGACAGTGCCTTACTCCTTTGAGCCACAGGTGCTGCCCCGGCAAGTTTTCTTTATACAACACAAAAAGCAATTATCATAAAAGAAATAATAAACTGGACTTGATCGAATTTTAAAACTTTTGCTCTACAAAAGATACCTTTAAAGAAAATGAATAACCAAGTTACAGAATGAAGAAAATACTCCTGATATGTATCAGAATAGACAAAAAATACACAAGTTCTTCCACTCAACATAACCTAAAAAAAGCTTTTAGAAAGTTTATATGCATCCATATATATGTGTTTATATAAAAGCAGACAACTGTAGTTTAAGGACCTGTAAAGCATAAGCAAAAAAGTATACTTTGAAAGAGCCATTTTTTCATTTATTTGTAGAAATAATTAAAATTGAGCATATCACCTGTGTCCGAGAAGTCGGTTTTCCTTTGGTATCAGTAGAATATTTGCCTTTATTACTAATACGTGCTGCTTGTTCTTTACAGAAATTTATATGTCTATCAGCTGCGTTTTCATTGAATCTCCTCTGGCAATATGGACATTGGATATAATCTAAAATAGATAAAAAGAGAAACATTAATAACATAATAATTGAAGTGGACAAAAAAACCAGAAGATTTTAAGAGCAGTCATTTGAGATGTGAAAGTAATAACATCTGACAAACAAAAACTCCTGTTTCCTTATAACCACCCAGGCTGAAGTCAATTTAGTGAAGACTTTTAAGAAAAAGATCTGCTACAACATGATACATTCTAATTTTCTTCTGGCTTTGAGTCAAATTTGAGGAGGGGAAAAAAAAATCAAAAAATAAATCCTCAGTACAAAAAATAAGTAGAGAAAAATGTTATTTATTTTTTGCTTCTATAATATCATATTTTTTAGTAATAAATATATACATATTTTACATGGCAGACTAGTTGAGCTATAACATGTAACATTAAAATACATTTAAAATATGAGCTCATCTATTAAAGTCTTTTATCTATCTGAAATTGTCAAATCTTTAAAGTGTGATTTTCTCTTAAAGATCACAACAGATGGAAGAAGCGATAAAAATATACGTCGCTAACATAATTAATTCAAATTTAAGAAACAGCAAATGCTTCCTAGATAAAATATCCTTCCAAAATACAAAGTACCATATACTGTAAATTAAACTTCTTTGAAAATTATCCTAGAATCAAATTTTGCTTCATTATAAAAGATGTGAACTGAGACACAGGGAATCAATGTAAAAATTCACTAGTGTAAAATAAAGTCTCAATTTATTTCAACAGGTTTACTTTTTGATAAAGAATTTTCCTTTTTAAAGTTATTCATTGGAAGCTCAGAAATTTGTCCTGCTTAATAGCAGAGTAGATCCACAACTGAGGCAAAAAAAGAAGTGATTTTTGTTAGGCCCAAGAGATTATTTCTTAAATCCAAATTATACTGAAGAACTGGTACTTTTCTCTGACTTACATTAGGCATAAGAAATGTACTAATGGTAAGATGTAATGTCTAAATACCTCCAAAGCAGAAAGAGAACTCAAATTCATGGGGAAAAGAAAAGTAATATTAGAAGAGACCCAAGACCAATTGAAGCATCCTGAAAACATCCATAAATTAATTACTAATACTCTACAACAGAGGTGGGCAAACTATGGCCAGCCAAATCCTGCCTGCCTGTTGCCTGTATTTATAATAAAATTTTATAGAAACACAGCCAAATATATTAATTTAGTATTGTCTATGGCTTACATGATACAACACTGACAGAGTTGAGTAGTTGCGATAGTAACCTTGTGGCCTACAAAGCTGAAGATATTTATTCTCTGCCCCTTTATAAAAATAGCTTGTCTGTCTCTATTCTCACTTTTGAGAAGGCAGCCACTTCCGTCTCTCTCTGAAAGTGTTCTAAAGCGTTCTCTTTGTTCTTAAACTCTGTTATACTTAAAAAAAAAAAAAAGAAAAAGAAAGACAGAAAGAGCTTGCCAACATCTCTTCTGTAATAATTTTTAAAATGATCATATGTACATTTGCTTTTTTTTTTTT
>NW_003852399.1:45695873-45726257 GCF_000181295.1 Otolemur garnettii
TAGACAGAGTCTCACTTTGTTGCCCTTGGTAGAGTGCCGTGGCATCACACAGTTCATAGCAACCTCCAACTCCTGGGCTTAGGTGATTCTCTTGCCTCAGCCTCCCAAGTAGCTGGGACCGCAGGCACCTACCACAACGCCCGGCTATTTTTTTGTTGCAGTTTGTCTGGGGCCAGGTTTGAACCTGCCACACTCAGTATATGGGGCCGGCACCCTACCTGCTGAGCCACAGGTGCCAGCCCAATATATGTACATTTGCTAAAGAACTTTCTCAACAGTTAGTTTTCATCAATCTAGAAGACTAACATTGTTTTGCTGTGCTACCTTACATCTTTCAGTATCTTAGTATCTCATACTGGGTTACCAGTCTTGCTTTGCTTTGGGTAACAATGAACCAAGCATCTTTTCTCTCTCCAGTGAAAAAAATGTTAATAATGTAAGAATTTAAGGCACAATTTAAGTCTATCAGTCTATATTGCAGTCTACCCACATAAACTGCATATTCTGGAAATAATGATTTTTTTTTTCCTTCCCAGATGAGATGACACCAAAGAACCGGGCAACATAATTACTAAATATAAACCTATTAAACGATTACATTCCAATCTACAGTGAGCACAGTTAAAATACTTCCTGGAATGTTAACATTTAATAGTTACTAAAATAGGGGCGGCACCTGTGGCTCAAAGGAGTAGGGCGTTGGCCCCATATGCCAGAGGTGGCAGGTTCAGGCCTAGCCCCAGCCAAAAACTGCAAAAGAAAAAAAAAGTTACTAAAATAATTTAAAAATAATAATATATAATGCCTTATGTCTAAATAAAATTATTAAAGATAATGTGCTCCTAGCTCTACTTTGTATCTTTATAAATTTAGATGCCTGGATTATCACAATTATTTTATACCAAAGCATTTACAGATTAAGCTTCATCAGGTTTCGCTCTTATAATTAAGCTTAATGATACGCTCAAATAAAAAACTCTATCGTTAGTTTCTCTCCACATGAACATTTCTGTTAACAACATTCCACATACCAGGATCATAGGAAGGTGGAGGAGGTGGAGGAAGTTTGCCCCCCTCTTTAAGTGCCTGACCAAGGCCTTTAGCAGCTCTTATTGTGGCAATGAATTCTTCATGTTTTCTTCTCCAATTAGATGGTTTCTTTGGTGGTTCTGGCTATAAATAAATATTTAAAAAGTACCAAAAATTTTTTAGTAAATTGAAACAAAACTTGTGGTAATACCATATTATTTTAAATATTCTCTTATCCAGAGTCTTTAAGTGATTTTCTTCCAACATTTATAATTTTAAAGAGAAACTTTATGTGATTGGACTTGATTAGTCCTAATAGACAATTCTTATCCTAACTGACATTTCTAAATTTCTTTCTGTAAATGTTACATCTAAACAGCCACTAAGAATGCTGCTGTGGTTTGAATGTCCTTTCAGAAACTCATGTTGAAATTTCATTACCATTAATACAATATTAAAATACATGAATATGTAAGAGATGATTAAATATGGATTAATGGTATTACTCTGGGAGTGGGTTAGTTATTACAGGAGTAGGGTCTTGATAAAAAGAAACACCTGGCCCCATTTATCTGTCTCACATGTATGCTTGCCGCTACACAAGAGGATGGCGCAGCAAGAAGGTGCCATGCTCCTGGACTTCCCAGCCTCTACAACTGTGAGGAATAAATTTCTTTTCTTTAAAAATCACCCAGTTTGCAGAACTGGCATAGCAGCAGAAAACATATAAGACACACATATGTCCCTGTTTCCCAATGGACTCTTCAACAGAGTATGCTATCAAACGTTTGGGCTCTTAACTGATTAGAGATGAAAAATAGTCCTCGCTTTGTAGATTTAATTGCATTTTTTTCTCCTAAATAGTGAAATTAAACATCTTTTCATATTGTTAAGAACCACTTGCTCTACCTTTTTTGTTAACTGTTTATATTCTTGATTAACTTATTTCTTGGATTACTACTTTTTTTTTTTTTGGGTCACAATTTCTAGTAACCCTTTACAGGAACTATTCCCTCCCTCTCACCAACATTTTGTTGCCTTGCCTCTAGGTCTTCTGATGCATAGCATTACTTTTAAAATACAGTTCAATTTATTCATCTTTTCTTTTAGGACCTCTGGATTTGAGATCAAATCAACCATGCCCAAACTCACATCAAAGAAAAATGACAGCCTCCCATGTTTCCTTCTAGAACTTTCACAGTTTTCTTTTTAAAATTTAAATCTTATTCATATGTACCCTGGCATATGATGTGATGTATGAATTTGACTGTATTTTTTGTTTTTTAACATAGCTATGCAGTTGTCCCACCTGTGTATCCTCCCATATAGCAGAAATAACACCTTTATCACATACTAAACTCCCTTATAGATTTGGGCCTATTTCTGAACTTACTCTTCTATTCCATTTTTCTGACTATTCTGTGTCAGTATCAATGTTTTAAATTTTGAAACCTTATATTTTAATATCTGATAGGGTCACACTATTTCAATCCACTTCTTTTTCAATCTTTTCCTGGTTACTTTTGTATATATATTGTCCATGTGAATATAATAACCAGTGGAAAGATTGAACACTTCACTCAAACAATTTAGGAAACTTAGGTCTTTATGATGTCGAGTCTATCGATACAAGCACGTGGGCTATAGTTCCATTTGAGGAAGTACTCATTGCTATTTTCAGCAGATTTTAAGAGTTGGGAAGTCTTGTTTCTTCATTGTAAGGTTTGTTCCTAAGTATTTTATATTTTGTCTTGTCCTTTTATATAAGGTCTTTTCTTCATTTTTATGTGTTAAGAGATTGTTGGTTGAATATATGAAGCCTAGTACTGTCTGTATAGTAACATTATATCACATTATTTTACCTTCCCCTTACTGTTTATAGTAATTTTCTCTTGATTCTCTTGGGTTTTCCAGATATGTCACATCTTCTAATAATCACAGTTTTACTGTCTTTTCTGATCTCTGGGCATCTAATTTCTTGTTCTCATCTAACTGGACACTTATCAGTTGGCATTTTCTATGTTGGTTGCAGTTTAATCTTGTTCCTGACTTTACTTGGACTACCTCAATTGTCTTTTCACTAAACATGATGCTGCCCAATGTGTCTACAAGATTTATTTTGTGATATTATTGAAATATCCAACTATTTCTATTATGTCTTTATATTTTAAATCAACTATATTATGGAATCCATAGATGTTCTTTAAAAACATTAATAAGGCAAGACTGATCAAAAAAAAAAAGGACACAAATTATTAAGGAATGGAAATACACCCTCCAGTTCCTAAAAACATGAGAAAGAAAAGATATTATAAAGAAAATGTATCCCAATCAATTTGATAATTACGATGAAATAGGCAATTTACTTGGAAAACACAACAAAACAGAAACCAAAAGTTATAGAAAATGACAACAGTCTTAGATTTATCTTATAAAATTAATCTATTCTTTCCCACAAAGAAACCTCCTGGCTCAGCTGCCTTTATTTTTAAGACACTTAAGGAAAAAAAATTAACATCAATTAGAAAATAGAAAACAAGAAACAACTTTCCAACTAGTTTTCTGAGAACACCAGCATTTTGATATAAAAGAAAAAAGTACTGACCCACTGCTATCATGAATACAGACACAGAAATATTTAATGGTGGCAATTTTTTTTTTTTTTTTTTTGAGACAGAGTTTCACTTTGTTGCCATTGGTAGAGTGCTATGGAATTATAGCTCACAGCTACCTCAAACTCTCGGGCACAAAGGATCTTCTTGCCTTAGCCTCCAGTGTAACTGGGACTACAGGCATCTGCCACAACACCTGGCTAGTTTTTTTTTTAGAAATGGGTTTCACTCTTGCTCAGACTGGTCTTGGACTCCTGAGCTCATATAATCAATCCATCTGCCCTGGCCTGACCTTGCTAGGACTGCAAGTGTGAGCCACCATGCCTAGCCTCGATGGTGGCAAGTTTAGGTGTCTGACATCACCTACCCTTTAAAGTTTCTTTTTCTACAGCAAAATATCAGATCACATAACGAGTATTACTCGTCTACTGGTTAGTTTTGCTGCTTTTTTCTCACAGTACCTTATCAATGCTAAACTAATAGGTATTTTAGTATTCATCACTGAATAATTTAAGTTTTCCCGGTGCAGCTGCCTGCAAGAGATTTCCCACAGTAGCCTTTAGGGCTACAGAACCATCAATCACCTCCTTCTCTGTTCCACCAGATGCCAATTCCTTCCTGCAAATAAAGCATCTTCATGGGATCACACATACACCTGCTTGTTCTCGCACTGAAACAGTGCTGCTCCAAGAGGGCTACTGCAGCCAGCCCTGCTCCCTCACATCCCGCAACAACTTCCAAAAGAGGACAGCCTTTTAGTTATGCCCTTCACTTCCGGGTAGGGCATTTTCACTAGTGCTTTCCAAGGGCCCCTTCAATCAGGCCTCCTCAACTTTCTGTTCCTTTTCTCTCCGCTTGGCTTTTATACATTTTTAGCCCTGCTCATTCCAGTTCCTGGTTATCCAAATTCCAACAGTTCATCCCATTTCACACCTTGGCTGTAGTAAATGAGAGATCTATATTCTCCAATGACATCTCTTAGAGTCGCTTTTTAGGCAACAGATTTCTAGAATCTGAACCACGGTCCTCCCCCAGCAACTTCCGGTACTTCTTCTTCTGGGTAATTTCTCTTGGATCTCAACTGCTTTGGGCAGCCCTTACATCTATTTGGTAATCTGTGGAGTAGGTCTGCCTTTTGTCTTTCCAGAAATGGAGTCTGTAGTTGCTTTGTCCCCATTCCACTAGTGATTTAATAGGATTTTCTGGATAAAGGTAAATATATTGAGAACTATGCCACAATGTTCAAACTTTCTAAGAAATTGCTTCTCAAATTTTAATGTGAATTTCACTCACCAGGGATTTTGTTGAAATGCAAATTCTATTCAGTGTGTCTGGGAAGGACCCGAGACTCTGTATTTCTAAACAGTTCCCCAATAGTGTAGATATTACTGTTCTATGGACCATACTTTTAGTACCAATGCAATAAACCACTTAATGTAAAGCAATGATTTTTACTTTTTTCTCAGGAGATTAATTTTTAAGTATACAAATACCCTATCTTTATAAAAGAAATAGAATAGAAATAGAAGATTTATTGAGATCCCATGGCTAATCTTATGTAATCCTCACAAGATAAATACTACTACCATCACCATTTTATAGGTAAACAGAAGCATAATTGGATTAAGTAACTTGCCCCCAAAATATACAGACTGTAGCAGAGTCAGGGTTAAATTCAGGCATTCTAACTCTTGGTCCATCTTTCATACCCATTGTACTACACTGCCTCCAAAGATGTGTTTAGTTTATCTATCTAAGCTAATTAAAGCTAATATAATCATGTATCTGCCAAATTAGTAACAACTGAAATCTTGGTTTACAAACATTATATGAACTTCACCATCCTTTACTTATATAATTACAGACTGAAAACCAAAAATGAACATCTGATTTTTCTACCATCAAATGATTTTATCAGTAAGATTAATTTCTCCAGAAGGAAATGTTCTTCCTATACCACTGGAAGAAGTTATTAACATGAAAAGTAGAGTTTTGTTTCAAAAATCTACTCAGTCCAGTACTTATCTTCACTACTGAAATGACTGTTTATAACAAAGTCAGATAAAGTATTTAAGTAATTTATTCTTAGCAATGTAAAGTCAGCCCTCCATATTTTTGGGTTTCACATTCATGGATTCACCCAACCATGGATAAAAAAATATTTGAGGCTCAGCGCCCATAGTTGAGTGAGTAGGGCACCAGCCATATGCACCAAGGCTGGCGGGTTCCAACGATGACAACTGCAAACAAAAAATAGCGAGGCGTTGTGGTGGGCACCTATAATCTAAGCTATTCAGCAGTCTAAGACAAGAGAATCACTTAAGCCCAAGAGTTTGAAGTTGCTGTGAGCTATGATGCCATGGCACTATACCAAGGATGACATAGTAAGACTCTGTCTCAAAAGAAAAAAAAAAAAATAACAATAGTACTATAAAAAATAATACAACTTTAAAATAACACAATATGACAACTTTTTATATAGCATTTGCATTGTACTAGGTATTATAAGTAATCTAGAGATTGAGGTATACAGGATATAAATTATATCCAAATATTAATACTATACTATTTACATAAGAGATTTGAGCATCCAGAGATTTTGATATCCAAGGGGGGGGTCCTAGAACCAATACCCCACAGATATCAAAGGATAACTATAATACATGACAGTCATTAAGGAGAAATCATCACAAAAGGCTTATTGCTTTGTTTCAAGAAAGAAAATGAGCTGAAAATACCTATCTGTGGACAACTGAACAAATGATAAATTTTTTCCCCAGGAAGCATAAATATAAATTACAAAGATGTCTATAACTAATAGGTTTACCTTCTGCATATAGCAATTATACTACTGGTAAGAGACAGTAATAGCTCAAAACTTGTTATATCTAAAGCTTTTAACAATGACTTAAAGAACATGTGACAACAACTGGCTATATCCCTACTTTGCAAAAGTTTGAAATTTTATTTAAAAAGAAAACTTACTTTATTTTATAAAGCTTCTGATGATTTCTGAACAGTACATATAACACAGACTTGTATTTTTAATCTTAGTATAATAATTATCATTTTTTCAATATATAGAACAGCATATTCATATTGTTCAAAAGGTTATATAGCTACCCTTGGTTTAAGAGGTTTTACTGTTGGAATATCAGTTCCTTCAGCTCTTTGTCTGCTTGAATCAAAAGTCTTCCGTTTTTTAGTAGCAGTTTTCTGGCAAATGGGTCCATGTTTTTTCTGTTAGAAAGAAACAATGTAACATCATTTTCTTTTTTACAGAAAACTATAAAACTTTATTTAGATTGAAGCCAGCTTAAAACTCTGAGACCAATTTAAAAACAGAAAGATAAAGATACACCTTGCCTTAATTAAAATTAACTTTTTGTATATAATACATGCTGTAAGTTATCTTTCTCACACGATAAAGAAATTTTCTTTTAAAATCTTAAAGTTATTCAATATTTTTTTCTCAGTTTTCATTTTGCCAAAAACATGTAACCAAGTCAATGCTAATCCAGTAGAAAAAAAAATCTTTACTATAATAAATAACTCAATATAGATACTAAAAAGACAATGTAAAAGGAGAAGAATGTATTATGGTTAAATTTACAAAAGTTAAAAGTAATCTGGATTACTAAAGTTAGCATAATAGTAGCATACTAATATAAAGTTTGCACAAAATGGTAATAGGACAAGGTAGTCAGATTTGTGTCCTTCCCACATCATGATCCCTTTCCTCCCTTCTGGAAGTCAAGCTCTCTACCTTTCTTCACCTAGGATTTTTCTTGTGTTCCACTTTTCTAGTTTTCTGTTGTTTTTACTAGAGTTGACAACTCATTCACTCATTCATTTATTCATTTTAAGGACATTCCAATGGAAGCTCTCTTAGCGACCAATTAGATAAACATTCTTCTTCTTCTACTATTCTTAGCGGACACAAACTTCGTGTGCAATTGCACATAAACTTTATGTCCACCCTATAAAAAGCATGTTGACTGATCAACTAAACACTCTTTCTTTTGTATTTTCATAAACTTTGAAGAAAGTTGAAGCTTTCAGTAAATGATCAGTAATCGACTGTTTTATAAACCTGTTGTCAGTTTTCAGTTCCACAAGCAAGCACTGTAATTATAGCTATAATAAAATCTCTTAAGTATTCAAAAACAATGAAGCAAGCAGGCAGTAGATCCTTGTATGTATGCTCCCATGTATGTCAAGTGTTAAGTCCTGTTTGTTTCCAAATCTGACTATTCATGTTATAGTTGTCATACTGAAAACATCATTAAATCAAATACTAGACAAATGAGGGCAAAAAAAGGGCATTATTTTTTACCATTGATACTCAGCTGAATGTTTTGTAAAATAATAAACTGATCCAAAAAAATAATCACTGAATGTATAGGCAAGAGGTTTATTTTTTAAATTAAATCATAGCTGTGTACATTTATGCATTTATGGGGTACAATGTGCTGGTTTTATAATTAAGATGTTTTTAAAGAATAACAGAAAAGTCAACATTATCTAAAAGGCACGTGCAGTTAGTAGGGCACTTTGTATCATTTTTTTTTTAATTAAGTGTATACACATAGATCATGAATACATTTCTGCATATGTGGGGTACAATGTGTTGATTCTATACAATTTGACGTTCTTCCATCAAACTAATTAATATAGCTTTTGCCTCATTTACTTGATTATTGTGTTAAGACATTTATGTTCTATACTTGATAGATTTGACTTGTGCCCTTGCGATATGCTCCATAGGTGTGGTCCTGCCGTTTACCCTCCCCCTGTGTCAAAGCTCCTCCCTTCCCTCCCTTACCATTCCATTTCTCTCCTACATCCTGGGCTATAATTGTGTTCTATCTTTCAGGAGAAAGTATGAGTAAATATAAGTAGGTTTCATAGAAGTACTGAGTACACTGGATACTTTTTCCTCCATTCTTGAGATACTTTACTCAGGAGAATATGTTCCAGGTCCCTCCATGTAAACAAAAAAGAGGTGAAGTTTCCATCTTTTTTAGGGCTGCATAGTATTCCAAGGTATACATATACCAGAATTTATTAATCCATTCATGGGTTGATGGGCACTTGGGCTTCTTCCATAACTTGGCTATTACGAATTGAGCTGCAATGAATGGTGCAAATATCTTTTTTGCAAAGTGATTTTTGGTCTTTTACATATACTCCTAGTAGAGGAATTGCAGGATCCAAGGGCAGATCAATTTTAACACTGTATCATTATTTCTTCACTTTCTTTAACAAAACAAACTAGAAATAGTAAGAGGATGCACAGGGGATTGTGGCAGAACTCTCATTAGCAGACCCATATTCAAAGAAAAATTATTCATAACAAATAAATGCACATTTTTGTCTGATGTTAATATCTTTAGAGTACACAGGCATGATTTTTATTATTCTCTATTTAGTTGGCTTCTGTATATACTTAGTATCTAAAAGCATCCAGAAATGCATAATAAATTTTAGGTACACTTTTATACTGAAAAAAAAAAACTTTCTCTTTGGAATACTTCAAACATGCATAAGAGTTGAGAAACTGATATAACTCCCATTTATTCATCACCTAGCTTCAACACTTAAATTACCAATATATTAGCAATTTTGTTTTATCTATTTCTGCTTTTATCCTGAAGTACTATAAAGCAAATCCCAAACATTATATAACTTTGTATCTGTAAATACATTATTACTTATTTCTAAGAGGTATTTTGTTTGTTTTTGTGGATGGTAATAGTCCCACAATTTAATAAAAGAGTTCTGAAAACTGGTCAAACTCTAAAGGAAACAGAGCATTCTGGAACGATGACACAGCTGGAACCAAGACTCTTAAAGAACACTAACAAGAAACTCGTCACAGTTTTCCACGTAAGCTCTTCCTATGACAGTAGTTCTGAAGTACTGAACAAGTGCAGATCCACTAAACAAACCCCAAACAGAAAAGGCACAAAATCAGTCTACTCACTAATGCTACCGGAAAGAATGTTCTTCCACAAATCTTGCAAGGTAACAATTCTCCAACTTGGACAACACTTCCATTTTCTAAAACAGAAAAGAAAATAATTTCTGTAGCTCTCAAATTGTGAAACTTCAAATTTTAATGTTTGCTCTTAGTTTCATAAGTTGTCAAAAATGTCATTTCCTTTTGAAATAAGAGAAATTATCTCTAAACAGGCATAAAACTTAGAGTTATCAAAATCAAAAAGTAGTCAAAAAGACCAGGATAAATATATAAGAGTCGTGATTTAAGGATAAACGAATACGGCTGGGCATGATGGCTCACATCCATAATCCCAGTCCTTTGGAAGTGAGGCAGGAGGATTCCTTGAGGCCAGAAGTTCCAGATCACCCTAAGAAATATGACTCTCTCACTACCAAAAAATTTTAAGGAGGCACACCCCTGTAGTCCCAGTTCACTTCAGAGGTTGAAGCATTAAGTAGTTAGTCATAGAATAATTTTTGTTTTTATATTGTTTGGGATTCATTGAGGATATAAAGAATTAGGTTACACTGATTGCATTTGTTAGGTAAAATCCCTTATAATTCTGTCCTGCCCCCCAAGAGGTATGCTATACACTGTGACCCCCCAACTCCCTCACTCATCCCCTCTCCCGCTCCCTCATTCCCCTATACCCCACCATGTATTAGCTCATCTACTGCCTTCATGTTAGAATTGAATACACTGGATTCTTGCTTCTCCATGCTTGTGATGCTTTACTAAGCATGTGCTCCACCCCATCCACGTTAATACAAAAGATGTAAAGTGGCCCACGTCACAAAGTCCCAAAGCTGCAGATGCTGGCATGGAGGTGGAAAGAAGGGAACATTTTACACTGCTGGTGGGACTGCAAAGTAATACAACCTTTTTGGAAGAAAGTATGGAGAATCCTCAAAGAATTCAAATTATACTTCCCATTTGATCCTGAAATCCCATTATTTGGTATCTAACCAGAAGAAAAGAAAATCATTTCATCATAAGCACATTTGCACTAGACTGTTGATCACAGCTTAATTTACAATCTCCATAATGAGGAAACAACCCAAATGCCCACCAATCCAGGAATACATTAACAAACTGTGGTATATGTATACCACAGAATAGTATTCAGCCATTAAAAGAGAATTTTTTTTTTTAAAGAAATAACTAGGGCAGCACCTGTGGCTCAGTGGGTAGGGCAACGGCCCCATATACCAAGGGTGGCAGGTTCAAACCTGGGCCTGGCCAAACTGCAACAAAAAATAGTCAGGCATTGTGGCAGGTGCCTGTAGTCCCAGCTACTCAGGAGGCTGAGGCAAGAGAATCCCCTAAGCCCAGGAGTTGGAGTTTGCTGTGACCTGTGACGCCATGGCACTCTACTGAGGATGACAAAGTGAGATTCTGCCTCAAGAAAAAAAAAAAAAGAAAGAAAGAAAGAAAGAAAGAGAAAAAAGAAAAATAACTATATTCTTTGGGATTCTGCAACTGAGTCAATTTATCATTTTATTTTCTAGTGAAATATCAAATCTAATTTTATTTTCATACTTACAATATTCTAAAAAATTAATCTTTCCATCATTCCCATATATCATCCTGAATATCCTACTGAATATAAATTTTTTAAATTCTTTTATCAAATGAAAAACAAATAGAAAAAGCATTTCCCTTCAGCAGTAACATAAACAAACTCATTTTAAAAGTACAATTATAATGTTTCAAGGCACTTAGTGAGTTCAAAGAAAACAAATCAGGTCAATCAAAACAGACACTGACGAGAACATATTCACATACAGCAAGAGAAGAACTGTTCTTGTTCCTTCATTCTCCTAGGACTCCACGGCCCTATTGGACTGGTTGATAGTGACTATTTTTCATCTTAGATGGAGGTTATTCGGCATAGTGGCTTAGGTTAAGTAGCAGACACTATAAAAGCAAAACCAAGATTTGCCTGATTGGTCCTCCTACAGTACCAGGGGCCAGTTTACTCAGGGAGGGCACTACCATTTACCTGCATAACTTAACTCTAGCAATGATACAAAAAGTTGACAGAGTTGCCATCTGGAATCCAGGAGGTTCTTTAGTAGGGTTTTAAAAATTATAGTCAAAGTGATACCTCATGCTAAATAATCACAAAGCTTGTTTATAGTCTCCATGTGCTCCATTAAATACTGAGAAATGATTTAAATATTCATCAACACAAAATTTAAAAAGCACATCTATTCATTAAAAGCATACTTTATTATCTTCATGTTAAATAGATAAAAAAGCAAAATCTAATACAAATTAACTATCGAGAAAAATCCATTCAACACATGAGAACAATCTTAGTGCCTACGTGAGCACCTACTACTTGCCAAGCAGGTACCAAGGAACAGCTACACGATGGGGAAAACCATAATGAAGCTAGTATCTTTATGTTTTACTTATTCACTGCATCTAAGAACCAAATAACACCCTACTTTTATACAAAAATTAAAGTTTAACATACAAGCTACCAGGATATTACTATACAATAAAATTTAATTCTTGGCATTAATTCCTATGAGATACCAAACATGTTTAAAATGTCCTTAAATGAAAGGAAAATTATTAACACAAAAGGCATAATAAGAGATGACATGCCTTTAAAGAGAATGCATTTAAAAGTCATTATCTCAATAAAAAATCCTCTGCTTTCTAGAACAAAACAAAGAAAAAGAATTTAAAAACAATTTCAATAAATCATTTGTAAAACTTCAAATTTGACTGTTTTCCCTCAGTTTCACAGGTAAGTTGCCAGTTTTATGAAAATGTCTCGTTTCATTGTGAAATAAGCAAAAGTATCAATTATAATGGGAGCAAGACCTTTAGAGTTACCAAAGTAAAAAGTGGTCTAAAAAAACAGGATAAACACAAAAGAGTAAGGACAACCAAGTTGATATTGTTGGAAATATCTGGTTTTCTTGTAATTATTTTAACCAAATCCATTTTTCATATACTCTTAACTTACAGGCTATCTTTATTATAAATTACTATACATTAAAAACACAATTTATCCTGCTAATCTCCAAGGAATGAAGAACTATCATTGGTGATGGGTTACATGTCTTTCTGAAATGATCTGAAGAGTCTAGAACAAAAGAATCTTGTTCTGATTATCACCAGACAATTTAAAGTATAATGTTCTATGGCAAGATCACCCACTTATACAAATTGTATGTATTATGAGAACTCTTCATTATTTTATACATATACTACTTATATTAAGAGTCACTGGACCAGTAAATTCAGATAGTCTGACCTCCCAGGCACAATGAATCAATTAATGAAGAGGCAGCTATAACTCGGAATCGATTAAAACTAATATAACTGTTATATACCTGGATAAAAGAAATGTTACTAATGAAGTGATTTTTTAAAACCTTATTAATGGAAACTTCTACTCAGGTCATGATAGTTTAGGCCTTAGGGTCAAAAGCCACATTTTATTCTAATGGTATTCATTAAAAGACATAGTAGAAAAAGCCCTGGGATTTGACTTATACAGGGTGGCCATAAAGTCCATGTGCAATTTTAAATTGCCGACCGTATTAAATTGCACACAAATTTTATGGCTACCCTGTATTATCTAACTTCAAGCCCCAGCTCTGTCATTGAGAACTAAGAGTCCCTGGGTAAGATATTTAGCCTAAAATTCAGGTTCTACTCATATAAAATAAGAAAGTCAGACTAAATGACACAATGGCCCTCTTTTATCTGTATTAATAGTTTAACAAAAATCTACCTTAAGCCCATATTAGGAAGAAAACTACTTGGATGAAAGATACTTCTCCTACTGGTATTATAATTTTTTTAAAAGTTCATATGTAAGAAAAAAAATTTTTTTTTTTTTGGCCAGGGCTGGGTTTGAACCCACCACCTCTGGCATATGGGGCCAGCGCCCTACTCCTTTGAGCCACAGGTGCCACCTCAATATAAGAAAAATTAATTGCAATGACAGAATGAATGTTTCAGGTAGTACATATTATGTTGAAAAAATCACTTCCAATTGTCTACATAGAAAACTGAGAATCTGAAAGGACGTATAGTGAAAAACATGACATCTCTTTCTATGTGGTCTTCACTATATAAATTAAAAGTAAATTTATGACAAATCATATAGATACACCAAGGCTAGTATTTGTTAAGTCAAGCTAATATCTGCACATTCTCCATTAAAATTTGAGAGGATTTACAACCTATAGAAATAAAAAGCAGTACTTTCCAAGTCTGCATGCAGGCAGACTCCACTAAGCTCTTATATGTGGTAAATATGAGCAAATTTTGCAGCTTATAAAATTACAAGAGACATAATATTCAGACAAGTTAATATTGTAGCAAAAAGCAAAATTAAAAAGCACTCCAACTGATGAACAGAACCAAGTTAATAAATTACTTTAATATTCTAGAACACTCAAGAAGCCAATCTCTTCTTACAAAATCCATTCAGTACATATAATTCTGTAATGAGTCGCTATAGTTCACAACTTTATAACCTGTACGATAAGACTTGAAATGATATCTTTACATAATACTATTACATAGGTAATGTGAAAGAATATATTATATCAAATAGTTCTGACATTTTAAAACGTATGTATTTAAGAAATAGGAAAGAATATTTTCAAAAGAAAACTTGGAAATTAAGAACAGTTCTGGACTCCACTGCAGAATGTCTATCTCCTCCCTTCTGTCATCTTATATTCTATTACAGCTAATCTGAATCCAAGCTTAAACCTTCAAGAAAGTTCTCTTCTGAAGCACAATACTTTCTTCCAAAGAAGAAATAAAATCTTTCCAAAAATCGTATTACTTTCAGATCAACAATTCCAAAGAAGAAATAAAATCTTTCCAAAAACTGTACCACTTTCAGATCAACAATACCTACTGTATCAAAAGATTTTTCTTTTTCAGCTCATCCTAGGAGACTTAAACATTTCAAAATTCATGTTTAACCTACTCAATACACAACCTTCACCACCACTCCATTTGCCAAAACATCTAAAGAGCCCACCTCTGAACTTTAAAAAAGATTTCTATCTTCCACCTTTAACTGACAGCCTTGATCTCAGAATGACTTGGATTTCCATTCCTGGCTATCCTTGCCTTCCTGCCCAGTCTGAACATGACCAGTCATTTCCACTGCTAATCACTCTCAAATCTCTTGCTCCATTGTCAAATGCGGGGAAACGGCTAGATAAAACTAAGTTAAATGGGCTTTCTGAGAACTGAACTTTCTCAGTCTTAAAAAAGAGATTTAATATGCTTTTATTTCCCCAAACTCATCAGTAATCCTTTCTGCCCCCAAGATATACTTAGGACCAATGTCCTAAATAGCACTTTTTTTTTTTTTGGAAACACTGACTTACATTTTCTGCTTAGAGTCTCCCCCATGTCTCATTCACTTGCTGTCTGAATTACAAACAAACTTATCAGGCCAATCACTGTATTAAAACAGATACATTCATGGATTTATGAAGTATTTGCTGAGCACCGAGCATGAGACAGAAACTGTTCTAACAGGTAGAGATACAGGGGTGTAAAAACCAAAGACTATGATCTTATGGAGCTTTTGCTGTCATAATGGGGCAAAAATAAATACAAATAAATATATAAAATGACCCGTAGTGATAAGCACAATGAAGAAAACAGAGTAACGGAACAGAGGACAGTCTTTGAGAAGTGGGAAGAATTAGGGAACGCATCATTAATAAGGAGACACTGAGTAAAGACCTCAAGAAGTGGCGGTAACTAATCACTGTTAACCCATCATTAGTCTAATTGAAGCCCTCTTTTAAAACAGTATGAGACACTGAAAAGTCCTTTCTCTCCTTCCAAGCATGTTCTATTTTGCCTTTACTGGACCTCTCTTAAATTCCTAATATGCTTTTTATGATTTTATCCATCAACAAACAGGTTCTGAAGTGGCCTCCTATTTAAGGCACTCAGCTAAATGCTTTATGTATGTCAGTTCAGTTAGCTTATTATTTTTTAGTTCCATTTTTTATAGCTAAGTAAACTGAGGTTCAAATAAAATAAACTGCCCAAATCATAGACCTAAAAGGAAACAAAGCAAGGATTCAAACACAGGCCTTTCCAATAGACTGGCTACTAAAATATCTGGCATCTAACTCAGTACCAAAGACAATTAAATGCTAAGTAAGTTAATAAAAATGAGTTGTTTTCATAAACTAGTATATGTTTATTCTAGAGAAAAATAAAATGTAACCTTGATGGGACATGAGTGCTGTCTTCAACTAGAACAAGGGCAAATGATGCAGGAGAGCAATTAGACTTCTAGACAAGTGTTAAAGAACAATAGAGGCCTAATAATTAGAGCCGTCTAAAAGGCACGGGCAGCCCAATCTCTACCTTAATGACTGTTATAACTGTTGATAAGGGTGTTATAAAGGGAACGACAATACTATGTACATACAAAGATAAAATCTGCTTAGACTTTATCAGTTCTTCATTTTGCAGAGATTGGAACTCTCCCAAGTCTAGAATACTTTCATTGCCTGTAGATAGCTCGGCAGGATATGAACTTCAGGTGAAAAGGAATTAAAGGATTTGGTGTGCTTAGCCACACCATTCACCGATGCTCAGATACAGATAATACAAAACCATGAGCAGAAATTTGTATCTGGCTTCAAAATACAGTGTTCAGCCTACCAGCTCTTCTCTTGAGAATTCAGGAAGCATCAAAGATCCAAAAGATCAAAAATAATATAAGTCATATATGATCCATATGCAAATAATGCAAAAGTTATAAGAAAGAGTATGTTTCTTCAATAGAATTTTTCAAGAATCCATCTATTTTCTAGTTTTACAAGCAAGATAAGTCTGGTAGCTGGTTACAACTAGAAACATAAGTCTAAGTCAAAGAGTACAACAGTTACTCAATTACCCTAACAGGTTAAGCAAACTTTTTAAGATATTTTACTAAATATAGAAATATAATGTTTACTCATACGGTTATCACTATAATACAAGATCTTACATATAAAGTACTTTTGAACAGTTTGCAGAATATTATTTTATTCAGCATTGTTAATAAAGCAAAGATCTTTATCTCATTTTACTCTTACGTTTCCTAAGCACCTAAAACAGTATCTAACACAAAGTGATACTCCATAAGTATTTGTTGTTTAAATAAATGATTTTGTCGGGGCGCCGCCTATGGCTCAGCTGGTAGGGTACCGGCCCCACATACCGAAGGTGGTCGGTTCAAACCCAGCCCCAGCCAAACTGCAACAAAAAAATAGCTGGGTGTTGTGGCAGGCGCCTGTAGTCCCAGGTACTCGAGAGGCTAAGGCCAGAGAATGGCCTAGGCACTCTACTGAGAGCGGTAAAGTGAGACTCTGTCTCTCAAAAAAATAAATAAATAAATGACTTTGTCTATGATGGGCATCATTCTGAGGATGCAGTAAAGGACAGTAGTCAAAGCCCTACCTTCATTGAACTTACATTTTATGGGCCTTACCTTATAGCTGTGCCACTTACTTTTAGAACCTTACTAAGAATGCTTTAAAAGTACTAGACTTCAATTCCAATATAGGTAAGAAACTTTGTCACTGTATTAATGTTTATTAAATAAAGTTAGGAATGAATGGTAACCTTAAGATTTGGAGTTTTGGTCTTTGTAAAGCATGACCTATCAGGGGAGGGAGAAAGAGACAGAGAAAGACGTTGTGTTAATGTCAACAGAAAACTCTCAGAGCTTTTATGAGGATGAACCCACTCGATACCACCAATATTTAACTGTTTTGCTCTATAAAAAGAGCAATTTCACATATTTCAACCTAATTCATTACAATTAAACACACCATAGTTAACGATGCCATCATATTTTGTGACAAAAAGTAATTAAAGATAAAGAGCAAGTGCTGTTTAATATGATACATCAAAGGCTGGACCCACACATACAAAATCCATGTATTTCTCTACCTGTGTAACTGCTATTATAAAGAAAAGCATTCTTAGTAAATTACCTCCTGAGCCCCCCAAACAAAAGTATCTTAAAAGTAAGGTGTACTGATGTTCAATCTCTTATATGAATTATTTTCTTAATAAAGCAAAGATCAAGAGTTCACAGTTCATAGCATACTGCAGCTGTCCATAATTATCACAATTCTCTGTTTCACACTCAAGCTGTTTACTATGACAGTTTTATCACAGAGCAGAAGTGTGAAATAAACGTACACTCACATTATTACATTTATTTTTTGGTGGCCTTGGGTCCCGTTAACCACTTTCACTTCATAATACAACGTACATTATTTTACTTTCTAGCATGCAAAAATACCTCTGCTCATTCTTAATTCCACCTGAATCCATGTAAATTAAGTGGGGGAAAAACAGCTAATCAGTTCTGAAGGTTTGTTCTTCATCAGAAAGATTAACTGCAATTTAAAAAAAAATCTTGAACTGTTTTAAGATCAGCGAATTCACAAGAGAAGGACTGTTAGGCTGAACACTGATTTCACCAGTTTCTTTTTTCCTTTGTTTTTAGGTGAATGTGGTAATTACACGGGATAAAATGAGTAAAGAGAACAGAGGAAAAAGTGGAAGAACTGGGAACAAAGCAAAATCTAGAGTCATGGTTACAGCACAAGGATAAACCCAAAGATAAGGAAGCAATGCTAGCTCTTCCTCACACAGCGGCCGTGAATAAGCCATTAAATCCTCCTGGCAATCCATTGTACTGGCTCTAAAGCTGGCCAGTGACACTTCCTTGGGAGATGCTCTAGCATTCCTCCGATAGAAGCAGCCATCGAAATGTAAAAAAAAAAAAAAAAAAAACGGTTATCCAAGGAAATTGGCCAAGGAATTGTGTCAAGAGCTCGGGGCTGGACACAAACCCCTGGGCCCCAGGAAAAACTGGCCCGGTGGTGGTGAGGCCGTGGACATTAATGGGGAGTCCAGTTTGCAAGGAGAATAAAATCCGGCCAGCAACTGTGATTACCCAAAGGACGTCAGGCAAGTCATCAGGCAAGATCAGAAAAGGGTAGGAAGAGACGTGCAGACAGACGTGTGCCAGAGGCAGGCGGAGGCTGGGTGGGCGAGACCGTCCGAGGCGGGGCAGCCTGGGACTCCCTCGCTCCACCGTCGGGGGCTCTCGGCTCCAGCCAGCCTCGGCCTCCGGAGGCGCGCCGAGTCCCCCGCTTCCGACCTGCCCTGGCCTCTCTGGTTCTGATGTCCAGGACCGCCCCCTCAACCGTTCTGGGCCCGTTCTAGACGCCCGACCCGCATCCCTTCAGTTACTCACCTTCCAGTCCCTCCATTGCGCCACCGCCTCTGGTTCAGCCACACTCCTCCGGCTGTGCCCGCCACCGCCCAGCTCCGGCTGTAGCAACCCAGCCGCGCCTCCCACCCGCTAACATCCCGAGTTCCTATTGGTCTAGCCCGGGCCGGGGCGGGGCTCCGGGGGCGGGGCCGTGGCGCAGGCTGCCTCCCGGGGTTCCTGCAGGTCCCGCCCGGCTGGCGGCTCTCCTGCTGGTCCTCCGGGGAACCCTGAGCCGCTTCAGATTGCATTCTGCGATCTAACAGCCCCTTCGTACGACTCCAGCCTTATTTTCCCTCGCACCTGTTTCTCCTATCTCACTATCGCAGCACCTTAGGGCTCCCCATAACCAGTCCCTGGGTCAAGCAATGCAAGTCTCTCTTCTCACTTATCCCTCTCAACAGATTGTTTGAGCAAACAAACAAACCAAACCAACGTCCTGCACCCTTTGTGTTCAGCACACTCTGCATTTTCTGCTCTTCGATCACATGGCCTGTGATCTGAGTGTTACCTGATACCTGAGTGTTTCCACTAGACTTTATCTTCACATACAGCTTCACAGTTAAGACACTTTTTGTCCTGGAGAAATCATACTTTCTATCCCGGATTGTGAAACTGAGATTGCTCAGAAGGCTTGGGTTAAAAATTAGAAGTGAAACCTTGTCCTTCCTCCATCTTTTTTCACTTTTGGCGTACCCTGGACTTATACTTTACCACCTTTAAAATGAAATAGATGCTGGCGTGCTAACTAATACATTACATCAAAATTATGTTTGATCAAGGGGTTTAAGCTGGAGAACTAACCTACACTGAATAGCAGGAGGCCTGTTTCTGACAGTCAAAACCTCCTATGGGTAAAGGGAATTTCAAAACGAACTCATATTATTTTAACAGTTTTTCTTAACACACATTTCGCCAGAACTGAATTTCTTTGAAAATTTGATTTAGCCGTAATATACCAGCCATATTGTTTGTTGACTCCAGTCTGCCTTCTGGCAAGTTGTCAGTATTAATGCATTCTTTGTAATAAATCTCAATTTTCTCCTTGATCTGTTTAATTGAAGAATTGTTGACATTAAATGTAACTTTATTTACTATTAAATGTATGCATCATACAAATCAGTCAGTAACCTTTAGAAAGCAAGATTTATCCTACTCTGCGCTCAAATGAAGGTATAGTAGGAACAAACACTTGAGGAGGACACACACCGCCACTTCCTGGGAGGGTACTCTAGTGCATTTGAATGTGATACAATCCAGCTCTTCTATGAAATCCACAAAGAACACTTCAACCATGCCTGGATAGCTCCTGCCCTGGTTCTGTGCTAACTCTTCGGATTCTCTGAGATCCTGGGCTTACTTGGTCAGACCACAGACAGCCATCCAGGCAACTTAGCTCCCCTGGACTGAGTGTGGAAAGTCCTTTTTACTTCTTCAGGCTAAGACAAAGCTAGAATTTGGGCGCCGGGGGTGGGGGGGTTCTTTTCAAAGAACCTTAAGGAGAAAAAAAAGCACACATGGAAGAAAATTCAAAAATAAAGAAGCCATTTACTTTAAGAATTACAAGTTCTTGAACTGAAGTCAAGACAAATACTGGGATGGTTGAAAGACACCCTTTGGGGCATAAAATCTACAGTAGCAGCAACAATAATAATAACAATAGCATAAAAAATCATGTTAGGCACGTTTTTAGGTTTTTTTTCACATATTCACTTGTTTCATCTTCAAAACAATTCTAGAAAGTAAGTACTATAATTATTATTTTTCAGAATTGAAGTCTTTGTTTGCTTGATGTCTCACAGAACTCAATCTTTGTCAATGTTTATATTTAATGAATGGTAGAGCTTGGGTTTAAATCCTTGTCTGTCTAATTCTAAAGCTGACAATTTCTTTGAGCTCTTCACTCTCCTTCCTTGCTTTGCCCAAGGGTTGAGACATGTTGTTTAATTAATATTTGGGTAGGCATTTCTACTACTGGGCTCTCAGCCCTTTTATGCTAAAGCTACCCTGGCTCCTGTAGCTTTCCCCTGGTACTGATCCTTGGGTAAAGAGGACGCCTTCCTATCTGACTTTGTAAGTTTCTTGCTCTGCCTAAGAATCTCCTTGGTCTTTCTCTCAAGATTATGCCATTTTTATGATGCATTCCTTCAACAAATATTTGTTGACCACAAATACAATTTTTTTTTAATTTCTATGCTTCAAGTTTTCATTTCTATGCCAGTTACTAAAATGTATGAAGCGCAGCTTCTTATGATCTTAAATACATATCTGTACATAATTCTTTTTACCTTTTGGAGATCTTGTTAGCTGATAATAACATTCATAAATCAAAAAGAATTAGAATCTTCATGCCTCCTTATGATACAAAAAGGAAAAAGGAGTTTCAAAGATGTTTCTGACAGTGTCAAGATCACAAAGCAGTAAGTGAGATAGATACTGTACCCACGGCATATTATATCCCATTTATGAGTCCTTCCACTTTGCATTTTATTTGCATTATGCTCCCTTTAACCTGGAGCCAATCCACATCTGTACCTTACACGAAGCTGAGCAAGCTACTTATCTCTCCTCTTCAAAGTTCCAACTTCTTGTTAGATCTCACCAAAAATTCAATTCACTTTCAGAGAAAACTCTTAGTTTCTACTCAGACCGTGTATAGAGCACAGCTAAATGGAATTCTGAATCTCAGACTCAAGTTTAGCGTATCTGTGCCACTATGCTGGGCATTTCCCCCCTCCGTGTCTACCAGAGGAATGTCCTGCCACAATTTAGCATGTAAAAATTAATTCATATGTTTGATAATCACAAAAAAGTTAATGTCCATCAAAAAAAAAAAAACACATTTCTTTTAAAAGTGTTCTATATTGAGGAAACACATCCTGAGTTGGCTCTTACTGGTTTTATGTCTTAGATTGAAGCAAAACCAAATTTTTTTTTAAGAATTCAGGGGGAAAAATAGTGATAGTTCATCATGGTCTGGTCATCATAATCAGAAAGCAGAGATAGGTGGGCTATCAGATGTGAAGATTTGTTGAGGGAAAAATGACCCTAAAAAAAGGGCAGGGGCTCTTTAAAAGAGAGGAGACTAAAACAAAATTCATCCCTTTCTTTGATTGGAGAGCTACTCCGTTTGTGGTGTGATAGTAATAATTCCATTTCTGTTCTCCACTTTTAAAACTAATTTCCAGCTGTAAAAAGATAGTAGTTTTCAACCTCAGTTATTGTCCAGCCTATCTATACTTCTTATACCACAATTCCAAATCCCAAATGAAAATCTGTTAATTGAAATGTTTGTCGAGATCCTATGTATACAACACTATTCTAGGCACAACAGAGAACATCAATGAAGTCTCCATGATCCCTAAGAAGTTAACGTCTAAAGGAGGTAACCCTGGGTAAGACATAATACAGAGCAAAAGAGGGCTGTCAATTTTTAAGCCTCCAATATTACAATATGGCTTTTAAAAGCAATTAGTTTTTAGAAAAACAGTTACAAGAATGGAAAGATGTTTAAAGGTTTTGTGAGGAAGTAGAACTTTGTGTCTTGAAGAGTGTCATTAGATAGGTAGAGATCACTAAGGATAAGAGGGCAATGGCATAAGCCTGCTGGCATAAGAAAAGGATGCTATCCTGACATGTTCTGGGACCGTCAGTAAAGAAACGGGAGAGTACATGTGTATATATTTGGGTTCATGTGTAACGTTTTTCCTATTTCTGTTACAGAGTGCAAGCATTATATTTGTATAATTTATATATTTTCAATCTTCAATGCAGGGTGTTATGCTAAGGATTCCCCCTAGAGCATAGCACGTACCTCAATTGTTCACGCAAAAGAAACTTTTTTTTCCTTTTTATTATTTTGCCATTCATTTTAACTCTACTTAGAGGCCTTCTCACTATAGGCAGCATTCTGTTACAGATAGGCATTTTGGATCTTTGAGATGTATATACTGCGTATTTTATATATACATCCATTTTTAGTTTATATAAATGGTATCATGCGATATCCTTCATTTTGTTTATAATTTAAAATCTTTAATTCACTTCAATTTTTTAATTTAAATGTTTAATCTAATGTTAACTTTTTTTGATCAACATTATTTTTATTTTTTTATTAAGTCATTTGTATGTAGATCCTGCATACATTTATTCCATTATGGGATTCAATGTGTTGATTATTTGTACACATTGGAGTGCTTACATCCTACTAATTAACATAGCCTTCACCTCATTTACCCAAGTACAGTGTTAAGACATTTGTGTTCTACACCTGATAGATCCAACTTGTACTTGCTTCATAGGTGTGGTCCCCCTACTAACCCTCCTTCTATTAACATTTATTCAAACACTCACCCATGCTGCTATATGTAATGCAAATTTATTGCTCTTGAATGAAGGATGGAATTTTACTGTATGAATCCACCACGATTTCCTTACCCATTCCTGCAGTGATGTGACATCCCATTGCCACTAACCTGCCGTTACAATGAACATCTTTGTGTGTGTCCTCCTATGAACCTGGGCTCAAGTTTCTCTGGGATGCATCCCTGGAAGAGGTTACTAGATCATATTCATCACTGCTAAATACACCCAGATTGCTGTCTAAAATGGCCGTACCAGTGTACACTCCTGTCAGCAGTACACATTCTACCTATCTTCCTCTATCTCATTAATAGTTGACCTCTAACTTTTGCCCATTCATTGAAAATCAAGAGTTAGTCATCTCTTCATATACTTGCTAATTCAGATTTACCTTTTAAGAAGTTGCCTAATTTAATTAATTTTTATCTTGTAATTCTCAGCTTTTCCCTTAAGCTTTTGTATATACCTTGTATGCTCTATATATTAACCCCTTACTAATTTCAAATTATTAAAAATATTTTCTCAGTTTATCAAATACTTGATAATTTTGGCTTAACTTCAATTCTGTCAAATCCATCAGTGTAGTTTCTTTATAAACTATGCATTTGTGTTTATAATAAAGTTCACTTCATCTTTATTTCCTTACATGTTTTTCTATTAGTATTAAAACTTTAGCTATTCTAATAAGGTTTTTAAATCCATCATGAGATCACCTTCTATATGATATGTATTAGAAACACACCCCTTATCTTATAGGAGTACAAGAGAATCCTTCTAAGAGTAGAATGTGAATGTTTTAAAATAATAACTGAGAAAATGACATGAAGGCTGTGTTGACCAGTTTGATGGAAGTATTTCGGATTGCATGTGAAAACCCCACACTGTACCCCAGAAGTGCATTAATGTATATAGTTACCATTCAATTAAAAAAAAAAACACACACCCTTATTTTTCTTCTTATGAGTCTGTTTTTCCAAAACCTCACACATTTATAAATAAGATAGTATTATGTATACTTTTGTTCTCATAAATGTAAAAACTCAGAGGAATTGGATTATCTTTCTGGATAAAATAAAAAGTTGAAACAAAAAGAAACAGGTAAAATGAAAATGTTGAAATGATAAAGACATCTCTTCATGTTAATGCCCCAGGTGAGGAATAATTTATAGGGAGTTTTTGCAAAGATTCAAGAGAATGATAATCTCTGTTGCACCCAGGTTGTTCTATAAAATTAAAAAAGAGGAAAAGTTCATACTGAGTTTCTAAGCTAGTATAGTCTTGGCTGCAAGCAATTTATGAAGCAATATATAAAGCAATGAAATGAAAAACAAAAGAAAAAAAAGAAAGGATTGTCTCACTTCTAACAATATATACAAAAGTCCTAAATAAAATTTTTTTAGTGAACCAAATTATTAATAAGTAAGGAACGCAAGTGTAGTTCAACATCAGATAAGATAGTATTCATTTTAGGTTTTCTTTCTCTATTTTCTGTTTAATCAGGCAGAACAGTTGACAATTAATTCAATATTTGAAATCTTTTAAGATACATTCCAATGTATCTTTGCATTGCTTAAACCACCAAAAATAGGTACATATGATTAACTGTGGCAGATGAAATAGGGTTGATATTGAGGAGGAAGTGTAGTGTCTGGAGAATTTGCAGTAATGCTATTTTATTAATTATATTCCCTTTAGAAAACTAACCACCTGGGATGGTGAGTGAGTAGACAAGATAAAAATTTCAAACACTAAATTCTCCCTCAGATGATTTTGCATATCTGAGCATCTAAACCTAGATTAGAAACACACTGATCTTCTAACTAGATTTTTGGTGCAACTGAGGAGTGCAGCAGGAGTAGCTCTATTTAGTCATTGGCGTCTGAACTGGAGAAAGAGGCGCAGTTAAGGAAGTTGGTTTGGAGGGAGGGCTCTGACTTGCATGACCACAACACAAGTCCCCTGGAGGCCTGAACAATAGGGGCAATAGGGGACACAGAGCAGATTTGGAAAGAGACTGCTGGCTGTTCTGTAAAATGCTCCCATTTTCCTCATAATAACACTGCTGAAATTTTAGCTGAGCACATGCTTATAGAATAATGACTTAAATGAACACTTTTACTTCTCAATCTCTCTTTCAGCTAGGTAGGCCAGGAGACTAAGGATTGACAACTTTTCTGACCGTAATTTTTAAGTGTCTTAAAAAAAAAAAAAAAGTGCCATTCTTTATGCTTTTTGATTGGCTGGCCTTTGGGAATGATAGCTAGAGCCGGAATACCCGTCTTGGAACATAAAGTAACTTTGGAAATAGCGTCAGTTCATAGGAAAGCGAAAAGACAGAGGAAGCCTGAATCACTGACATCAAGTTCACCAATATCTAAACTCACACAGGACACAGAAATACTTTTGTCTTAAAGCAGTTTTTCCCCCCAGAGGGAGAAGAGGTAAGAGACAAGAGTTCTGCATTTGCAGCCAAACCTAATCCTAAGAAAATAGAAACGGTTTAGATACTGAGGGAAGAGGACAACAAAAACTTTTCTCCCCAGTATCTTATACATTGCTGGATAACTCCAAAAACTTGAATAGGTATCAATACTCAGATCTGTTTTGAGAAGATGTGAACTTTATTAGCTTTATCTGATTTTGTCTATTTTCTCCAGGATAACCAAATATTTTCAGATGTTCCTTTTCCAACCTAGAAGAAGAGAAAAGGGGGGGGAAGCGAAAAATACCAAGACTCATTTTCCCTTTGTTATTAATCATAGCAGATCCTTAGGGCCTTTAATGCTTACCTAAAAATGCTGCAAAGTATTACAAATAAATATTATATAATATTGATGATGATGTGAGGGCATTTATGCTAAAAGCAAAGAAGGAGACTTCTCCTATTACAAATCACCTAAATGAACATCTTGGCACTTCTTCATGCTTTTAAACGCTTTATGGCTTTTTTTTCTTAAAACAAGTATTGGATACTCTAGTTTCTGCAGCTGCCTTTTAATGGAAAGAACTCTATGAAATTTCACCTCATAAACATATTCTAATTACTAATATAATTGTTTGCTTTGTTTTGCCTTAAGAATAAGTAAAAGCAAAGAGCTAAAGATCTAATTTTCATTAAGAATAAACAAGTAATCAGTATTATTTGCCACTAACTATTTATACAAATGCCCACTTTGGCAAATGTGTGTGGTATCTTTTTATGTAAATTGCTTGTTTGAATTTTTTACATCGAAAATATACCATTCTATTGACTTATTTACTACTTTCATAGACTAGATATCTAAAATATGCATTTGCCATATCATCGGTCTGATTTGATCACATGACTCCAATAATTGTTTGCTTGCTGTTTCTAGGAGACATAGACTTTGTTAAGCCTATGTACATTTCTGTTTCTTAGCAGCTAAGGAGGAGTGGTCAACAAAACAGAAATAATAATCTCCTTTGGTTTTGTTTTTAAAACATAAAAAGGTTTACCTCTTTATAAGAAAGAGAAATTCTTGATAACAGAATATTATCTATAAATCATTCCTGGCTGTAGTTATATGTCAATTAATTCATTAAAAAAATTACATATAATTTAAGAAACACTAATTGTCAATGAATTTGGATGTTATCAGAGTGGATATCAATCAGGCTTTCCTTGAAAAATTCCTTGCAATACCATTAAAAGTAAAAGAACTCTTAAACATTTGCAGTGCCTCAATTATTATTATAAACATCAACGAATCTTCATGATGGAGGTGGTTATTGAATTTCCAAAATTCCCTTTATTCCCACTCTACTTTTGAGACCATGGGCTAATGATCCATAAATACCTTCTTCTTCAAAGGATTGCCTGCTGCCATACCTGAGAGCTTATAGCCTTTGCCCTGTGAGGCAAAGCCCACAAGCAAAAGAAGCCCACAGGCTGGCTCTTTTGACTCAAGGTAAATTAAAGCCAGTCTTTAAATAGGACCACATCCTTGTTTACATTTCTTCTCCTGCCCTACTTCCTTAACTTGCTTTTCTCACTCAGTCAGAGCCATCTTTTAATAAATAACTTCTACAAGAATCCTCTCCCTCAGTCTCTACTTCAAAGGAAAACTACCTAAGGTCCCTTGACAGGGAGACAGTAGTGCCCATTTAATGACTTAGTATTAGATATTATTCCAGCCCATGCCAGGTCGCACTTTTGTTCTGAGGTGGAAGATGTTGCCCTTTCACTGCTACCCCGCATTATATTCTTATCACCAAGATGGTAAAATATTGGTGGAGGTATGCAAATTGATGTCATTTGACTGCTAGGGTTTTTGAAGAGTTGATAATAACTGTATAGAACATCAACTATATATTCAGTTCTTTAGATATTTTTCTATATTTTCATAGGACAGTATGAAAAGCTTAGTTTAATACCTCAGACAATGATATTTAATATATATTTGCTAAATGATTGAGTAAATGGCGTGTTCTCAAAACAGTTCTTATAGACAGGCAGAAAGGCGTTATTTAACCTATACTAAATAGGCTACGGTTAATATGTTTGATGCATACCAGATAGTCTCATGTGATCCTCATATCCTACTTGCAAGGGTAGGTAGTATTCTTTCCATTTTTATGTTGAAGAGACTAAGTTTCAATAAGCCAAAGTGACTTTTTAAAAGTTAGAGTTAGCAAGTGGTAGGGTTGGATCGTGAGATTCAATATACTGTAACATGACTGCTTTTTCTAGATAGTGACACTGAGTCTATTGAGAATGATGAAAGAGAAAGACGCTGGATTCATGTTTTCTTGAGTTTCAGATCAAGAGAGAGAGAGCGCTGATAAACTCTTCATGAGATAAAGTAAAGACAAGCCATTTGGAATGATTTTTTATTTTTCTCACTGACAGAATCTATGCATGATGGTTCATTTTATGTATCACTGTGACATGGCCATCTATCCAGATATTTGTTTAAAAGTTATTCAGGATGCTTCTGTAGAGGTGTTTTTAGATAATATTAACATTGGCCTTGTAGATTTTGAGCAAAGCAGATTACCCACTACTTCATGCAATCAGTTGAAGATCTAATACAATAAAAACTGACCTCCTCTGAGCAAGCAGGAATTCTGTCAGCAGGTGTCCTTTGCACTTGAACTGCAACTTTTTCCCGGGTCTCTAACCCTAATGCTGAAATCCTTCACATGTTAGACTGGAAAAGCCTCCACAATCATGTAAGCCAGTTCTTTAAAAGCAAGCTATCTGTCTGTCTGTCTATCTATCTATCTATCTATCCATCTGTCTGTCTATTTACACACATACACAGATACATACATCTCATACATCCTATTGATTCTGTTTCTCTGGAGACCCCTGGATAGTGCATTATGCTTACACAGGTAGGTAGGTAACCAATGCCTGAAGAGCACAAAGTACAATCAAGAATATTCACTAAAAGAATTCACAGTTTTTATATGCTGTGTGCCCTTAATTCAAATACTTCATTGACTGCTTCTAGTTAGAGATCTCCCTTGTTCCCATACTATTTTCAGAGGTGGGCCATTCTTTCTTTCTCTTCTTATAAGACCACCAATCGTATTGGATGAGGACCCCACCCCATGACACATTTAACCAAAAGCCCTATCTCCAAATATAGTCACATTGGGGGTTAGGGCTTTAATATGAATTTGGGGTGAGAATACAAATCTGTCCACAACATAATTTATTTAGACATACTATTGGATAATTTATTTATTTTTTTAATTTTTTTTTAGCTTTCAGGTTAATGTGAGGGTACAACTGGATAATTTAAAGTGACATAAAATATGTAGGGCATTAAAATTTACAACAACACCTCTTACTATTCAATGTCACCCAAAAATAATGTGTGTGCAAAACAGCAAGGCAGAGCCAGAGTGTGACCTTCCTTATGACAACTAAAGGAATCAAAAAGAGTATAATAAATCTTCAAAAGAAAGAATTCACAGGACTTGTCAAAGGGTGAGACGTACTTTTTCACGTCATCTTTATGAATCACCTATTTCCAGAGGTATTTGAGAAAACTTCTAATAATGCCATTAAAATATCTTTTGCCTTTAAATTTTTCAGATATAAAAATAACAGTATTAACAAAAACTGGATTGAATCAATCATATGAAATACATGCTTAATAAATATTTGTTTACTAAATGCTTATTATCTAATTTTACCTAACTTAGGAAGAAAGGCTTATAATAATTGAGGATTAATTATAAATCCATACTTCCTGGAAATTAAAAATATGCCAACTGAGAAGATGTGAACTGAGTCACAATATCTCTTGATCACATA
The DNA here is from genome assembly GCF_000181295.1 of Otolemur garnettii. NCBI lineage: Eukaryota > Metazoa > Chordata > Mammalia > Primates > Galagidae > Otolemur > Otolemur garnettii. Next base: position 45,725,465 of record NW_003852399.1, read on the forward strand.
TTAGGAAGTTTTCTGATTCTTTAGGAAGTTTTTCCCTAAAACTGACTTAGAAAAGTGATATACAGCTGGGTGAGGTGGCTCAAGCCCATAATTCCAACAGTTTGGGAGGTCGAGATGGGCAGATTGCTTAAACTCTTAAGTTTGAGAGCAGCCTAAGCAAGAGCAAGACCCTATCTCTAAAAATAGCCTGGTGTTGTGGTGAACACCTGTAGTTCCAACTACTCAGGAAGCTGAGACCAGAGAATCACTTGAGTTCAGGAGTTTGAGGTTGCTGTGAGCAATGACGCCAGAGCACTCTACTGAAGGCAGCATGGTGAGACTCTGTCTCAGAAAAAAAAAACAAAACACCCCACCAAATTTATAGTGATACATGAGGATTGGATTGGAGACAAATTAGAAAAGCCCAATGACTTGATATTTTACTCTATAGATAATTAGAAGAAGGGCAATTTTACTAGGAGAAATAAGAAAATAAAGCTAATAATAGGAGATGTATTTATCAAAGAAAAACTTAGATTTGTGTGGTTTATTAGAAGTGAGTTGTTAAAGTCATATATTTTGCAGATATTTCTATAGCAAGATATGAAGAACTAAAAGTTTTCATGTTTTATGACTAACAAATCAAACCACTTGTATATGGGAAATTATAGAATGAAGATGATGAGACTGAGTTAATTAACACAAAATTGGTAAACGTAATCACCTTTTACAATATAGGATTCAACTTTACATGAAGAAACACAGGTTTCTATAATAGCTACTGCCTCAGAATTACAAGCGAAAACTCCTTTAA
>NW_003852399.1:45726675-45740237 GCF_000181295.1 Otolemur garnettii
AAAGAAAAAAAAATAAGAAAACAAAATAAACTTTAAACTAAGATAAGTGAAAGCCAGCTGAAATTGAAAGCAAAAAAAAAAAAAAGTCCTTTTTTATTTCAAGATTTTTCATTAAAGTCCTAACCAAGGCTTATGGATTTTGGCCTCAGAAATATTTTTCATCTAGAGTTGAAATAGAAAGTTTATATCTTTTATATCCATATAGTAAAAAAGTAAACTAAGGTAGATATAGATTTGGGCGTATAGTGCACATCTAAAGGACAAATATTATGGGGATCAAATACTTTTATTACTATCTTTATTTCTAAAGCTATCTTAGCAGTTTCAATGTAGCCAAGAAATTTAAAGCAAGTTAAAATTTATTTTCAAATTAAAAATAGAAATTTAAATGATTTATCTTCTACAGATGCATAGAATTCCTGTTTAATAAATGGTCCTGCAAGAACTGGTTAGTCACATGTAAAAGACTGACTCTAGACCCACACCTTTCACCACTTATGAAATATAACTCACAATGGATACAAGATTTAAATCTAAGATACAAAATTATAAGCACTCTAGAAAGAAGTGTGAGGAAAACTCTTCATGACATTAGCTTCGGGAAAGAATTTATGAAGAAGATCCCAGAGGCAATTGCAACAACTGCAAAAATAAATAAATGGGAAAAATCTGAAGAAACTGAAGAGAAAATTCACTTTAGGGAATGAATGACCCCGATGTTGAAAATGTAAAAGACTACTTAAAGCAGCTCTTGTAACTATGCCTGAAGAAATGAGGGAAAGTACTGTCAAATAGAAATTCTAAGTAGAGAAACAGAAGCGATAGAATCAAATGGACATTTCAGAACAGAAAACTAAAGTAAATCATAACAGAACGGCTAAAAACCAGGTCTAGAAAGAATCTTGAAATCAGCCAGAGAGAAAGACAAAACACTTTAAGGGGGAAAATGATTTGAATGACTGTTTCCATCAGAAATGATTGTAGACATAGGCACTAGGAAAAGAATTTTAAAATGTTGAAAAAAGTAAACTACCGACCCCAAATTCCACATCAGTAAAAATATTATTGTTCAGAAACAAAATAAAGATAAAAACGTTCATACATAAAGAAGAACTAAGAGAATTTGTTGCCAACAGACCTGCTCTAAAATGTTAAAAAGAAGTTTTTCAAGGGAAGGGAGAATAATACTAGAGGGAAAATTGGAAGGTCAGAAAGGCAAAGGAACAATTTTCATCTCTCAATTTTAAAACAATATGCTAAGTGAAGAACAAAAATAATCTAGTAATGGTGAAGCACACCCATATTCCCCGCCACTTTGGTTGAGGCAGCAGCATCTCTTGAGTCTAGGAGTTCAAGGATAGCCGGGGCAACATAGCTAGACTCCATCTCTAAAATAAAATTACAAAAAAAAGAATGAATCAATAAATACCAATTACAGTAGAGCCTCAGTTTGTAGGTGTAGTACATAGAGCAAGTACAACATAAAGGGAAGGAAGGAGAATTCTATGGTGGTAATATTTATACATTCCACTTGAAGTGGTAAACTATTAATTCTGAGTACAATGTAAAAAGCCAAGTATGTACATTGGCATTCCAGAACAACCACCAAAGTACCTATATAAATAGTTATGGGAAATAAAATTTCCATATATCTTTTTAAAAATTTCCACATATCTTTGAAACAAGCCAGTTTCACCTTTTCTGTTGTACCAACAATGGACAACAGAAACACGTATAGTACCAAGTAAATAACTTCTATTTGATAATTTTTTTTTGTCCCTAACAGTCACATTTGGAATCCTTGGTGCAGATGCTTTTCCACTGAAATTTAAATATTTAAAAAAATGTTAGTAAGAAGATTTTAAAAATAAAAGGTCTCTTCCCTAGTAACTTGGACTGGCTTTTTAAATATGTGTGCCAAATGGAAAGGCAATTATCCAATGTACTCAATATTAATATGAGGCCAGTAGGTGATCTAATGAATGCTCACACAGGAGAAAAACTCATTTCAATTAAAGTTGGGGGGAAGAGGAATGAGGGTCGGGGAGAGGGAAGGGGGTGCTCCCACTGAAGGGACAGTGCGAGGGTATATGGCCCACCCTTTGAGTGTGGAACATAATTATAAGAGGGACTCTATCTAACAAATTCAAATATTTTGACCTGGTTGTTTGTACCCTCACATTAACCTGAAAGAAATGAATGAATGAATAAATAAATAAAGTGTGCCAAGAGGTTCAATATTAATGACCTTGTTCTTTTTGAACTCCAGTACTAGTAGTCCAAGTTCTGTCACTAACTGAGCAAATCAATAAAAATCTCTGCCTTCAGTTTCTTCTTTCATAAAACACACAATTTACACTAAGTCTAGGACCTGGTCTATCTGAAAACATCAACATTTTGTGATTATATAGTCTTTCGTGGCCATTTTCAGAAAGAATAGCTGTGGATAGTTTTTTCCCCAATGAAAGCTGTGTTCCTGAAGGCTTCCCTATCCATCACCTGTTTATTGATACCTCAGGCAGTATAAAGCTAGTCTCAAATACTATTAGGTATACATTGACTCTATGCCACACTGTTAAGATAGGGTGGGTTACTACCTACTTAAAAGGGCTTTTTTGATTAAATGTGGTGTGCCTGGACACACAGATCCCTGTTAGAATCATAATCCAAGCACCCTTAACAAATTCATTGGCTTTAATTTTTCCATCTGCAAGAAGGGGATAGTAATAGCATTTCAAAGGTTGTTGTGAGGAATGAATCCAACAGTACATGAAAATACCTAACAAAATGGCCCACACATACTGATTTACTGTTTTAGAGCCTCATAAACTCCACTGTCTGCTTTTTTTGTGAAATAATAATGGAGCACTAATAGTCTGCGTTTTCAGTACACAGGAGTGATAAACATTATATCCCAGGTCTCCAGAAGCACATTTAAGGCCACCTCTAGGTTTGTGTAAGGAGAGGACCAGAAAAAGTGTATTGAAGTGTATTTGTCAGAAATGTGTTATAATTATGAGGGAAAAAGGGGGTGAAGAAATCAATTCTGTAAGCTTTGAAACAAGTCAATTTCACTTTTTCTGTCGTACCAACAATGGACAGAAAATTAAAAGCAAAGAAAAGCTAGGAGCACTTTTGAAAATTAAAATGTCAGTGATACTTCAATTAGACCATCTCTATCCTACTGCAAAACTTTGCATTACATAGTACACATCTTTCTTACATGAATCTTGGGGGTTTTTTTAGTAATAATCACTTATATAATTCTTGTTACTGAAGATTTGAAAAGCAGCCACCTTGTTTTAATTTCCTAGGTTTGCGATAAAAAATTACCATGGGGCAGCACCTCTGGCTCAGAGGAGTGGGGCGCTGGCCCCATATGTGGGAGGTGGCAGGTCCAAACCCAGCCCCCGCCAAAAACCGCAAAAAAGAAAAAATTACCATGAACTAGCTGCCTTATCATACCAGAAATTCATTTCCTCGCCATTCTGTGGGTCACACTCTCTCTAGGAGCTCTAAGAGAAATTCTGTTTCTCCATTGCTCCAGTCTCTGCCTCGTCTTAGCATGGCTTTCTCTCTGTATCTCATAATGACATTTATTATTGGATTTAGGGCTCAGCCAGACAGAGCAGGATGATTTTCCCATGTCAAGACTTTGAAAAGAATTATATCTGCAGAGATTTTTTTTTCCAAAAAAGATAATGTTTACAGCTTCCAAGGATTAATCATATATTTTGGGTATCATAATTCAGCCCCTATATCTGAAAATTACTTTTTGTATGCGGTCAGTGGCAGGGTCTCTCCTTACACTGTATTCTTTTACCTGTCATGTTCTTCTCCCATTTTCTCTCTTTTCTCCACCAACAATCCTCTACCTTACACAAAATTTAAGTGAATGGCTGTGGAGGGATCGCCAGATTTCCAAAAGCGAGGGTAAGTAAATACAGTCTAAGGAAAAATAATGGCAAAGACCATGGTCAGTAGCCCTTTATAGATTTTAATCCTCATACGACTAAGAAGAAGTCTATACGAGGGGACTTAAAAAACACGGAAGTGAGAAAACTAATATCTTTTTGGAGACGTGAAATGAAAGATCAAAAAAAAAAAAAGTGGATCTGACCACACACATACAATATAAATATAATATAAAATATCACCTTAAAAAGAGTAACTTTGTGGTGGAGAAACTTGATAAATACTCCTCAGTCAAGGTAAACAGTAAGGTCAACACCAGCCGTGGTAAGTCCTGTTGATACTATGTGCCTTGATAGGATGTGATGAAAATCGTGCTGCACCTGGTGATCTTCCTTGCCCAAACCCATAACCCATGATCCAAGACTAATGCCAATTGAGGGAAATTCCATGAAATAACTCACCTGTACTCCTAAACTTCCATAGTGACCAAAAACAGGGAAAGTCTGAGAAAGTATCACAGAGACGAGCACCTAAGGAGACGTGGTGACTAGATAGTATATGGTTTCCTGGGTGGGATTCTAGAACAGAGAAAAAGAATGAGATAAAAACTAAAAAATCTGGAGAAAGCATACGCTTCCATTATGAATAATAATAATAACAGTAATGATCATCATCATAATAATATATCAACAATGTTTCCTTAATTGTAATGAATGTTCCACACTAATGCAAGATGTCTATCATGGAGGAAATTTGATATGAAGTATGTGGAAACTCTCTGTATGACCTGCCCAATTGTTTTGTACATTTGAGCCGTGCTACAAATCAAATTGATCAAATAATATCACCCAAAGGAGAGAAGATGGTTCTCATTTATTATTCCTAACAGATATTTTTGTATCTTTTCTATTGCCAGGAACCATGCTTGAGACTATGGGTACAGAAGTAAGGAATAGTCAGGTCTCTCAGTTGGGTCAAGATCATTAGTGAATACAGGCGTGATGCAGGTGACTAAAATATAATGTAGAGAGTGCTGTGGTAGGCAGTGCCACTGTGTATGGCAGACGCCTATTATCTCACGGCCTCCTTGACCTGCCTGAGTGAGGAAACTCAGCTCCCTCTTCACCTCTGTCCTTCTCTCTTCTTTTCTCCTCCTCTCCTGGCCTCTCCTCTGTCTTCCTCTCCCCTCTCCTCTTCCCTCCTCTCCACTCCTCAGACCTCCTCCTTTTCTTTCCCCTCTTTCCCTCTCCTCAACTGCTCTAGCTCATACCTTGAAGATAAAGACCATGTTTTTATACTTTAGTTTAAATACTCGTTGAATCCAGCATAATGCCAGGCCATAAGCATGGGTTTATGATCAATGCAAGTACTATTTATAATTCCATAAATATTTGTTAAATTGAATTAAAATATCTGAAATCCTTAAAATGGGATAATTTTAAAAACCTATGAGGGGGCACTCGAAAGCTAAGAGAGGAGGAACAGCACAAAGCAGTAACTAAGGCTGGTGGATATACTGTAAAGATGATGCATTTGGTCTAACTCGCTCATCAAAATGCAGAGCTCATCCCGTAATAATAATTCTACATTATCGAGTGGTCCTCTGCCAGGCAGGCTGCATAATGCATCATTCGCATTAGCACAGCTAATCCACTGAGAAATTCCCTGAGACAGCAAGTATTTATTCCTCCAATTTTAGAGTTACGATAACTGTAGCTTAGAGAGGTTAACGAGCTTTATCAAGGTAACCTAATTAGCAAATAAGAGAGTCCCAACTCAAACAAAGTTCAAACGTTTTACTCCACATGCACACTCGGTCTGAAAAATAAGAAAACATTGACTTTATTAATAATAGCCTGCTTCATGGTACAAAGACTCAGAGAATTAACAGGTAAGCACATTTTTTAACCATTGCTCTTTCTACTGCTATTGATTTAAACAATACATATTAACACAATTTTTGTAAATAAAATATTTCTTTGTTGGACAGTTGCTCATTGCTTTAGAGAAGTCAATCCATAATTTAATTTGTATTTCCTCAAATTTCTTAGTAAAATTCAGAACCTTGGGGTTACAACCATTTCCTTCTAAGTTCTTTCAGTTGTTGTACTCTAAAATTATACTATTATAACTTCTATTTGTAATTATTAATATATATTTTATTGAAATTATTCAGGGTAAATTTTAGTAACAAATAGACTAATACAGAAATTTAACAGTATGCCCATTATTGATAACTTTTCTTTTCTTTCTTTCATTCTTTTTTTTTTTTTTCCTGAGGTGGAGTCTCACTCTGTTGCCCTCGGGAGAGTGCCAAGGTGTCATACCTCAAACTCTTGGGCTCAAGAGATCCTCATGCCTTAGCTTCCTCAGGGACTACAGGTGCTCACCATAGCTCACCATAACACCTGCTAACTTTTCTTTCTTTCTTTTTTTTTTTTTAAACAAACGTTGTTTTTTTTTTGTTTGTTTGTTTCTTTTTCAGTTTTTGGCCGGGGCTGGGTTTGAGCCCACCAACTCTGGCATATGGGGCTGGGGCCCTACTTCTTTGAGCCACAGGTGCTTCCCCCATCTGTTAATGTTTCTATTTTTAGTAGAAACTAAGTCTCCCTCTTATTCTGACTGGTCTCAGACTCCTGAGCTCAAGCAATCCTCCCGCCTCAGCCTTCCAGAATGCCAGGATTACAGGTGTGAGCCACTATGCCTGGCTTGATTAGTTTTATCCAAGTAAACCTAGTGCTTATAATTTTTTTATTATCACATAATGTTTTAAATGCTAACAAATTCTAAGACTCATCGTTTTTAGAATCACATATTTTATTTTCAAAATCATATTGAATTTCTATATATATAATCTAGAGGGAATAAAAAATTACTTCTTACGAGGGTTAATTTTATGTGTCAATTTGACTATGCCAAGGAGTGCCCAGATTAAATATTATTGCCAGTGTGTCTGTGAGGGTATTTCCAAAAAAGATTAGCATTGAGTAAGGGGACACGGTAAAGTAGATGGCCCCATCCAATGTGAAGAGGCCTTCTTTGAAGGTCTGAAAAGAATGGAAACAAAAATAGTGGAAAGAAGAATTCATCCCTTTCCCATCCTACCTGATTGCTTGAGCTGGGACATCTGTGTGCTCTGCAGCGCCATTCATATTCCTGGTTCTCAGGCCTTTGGAGTTGCATGCAATTATACCGCCACCTCTTCCGAATCTCTAGTTAGCAGAGGGAAGATTGTGGCCTCCGTAATAGCCTCTGTTAATATAAGAACTGGCACAAACCATTTACTGGTAATAAATGTCTTCCAAAATATATATCCTTTGGTTCTGTTTCTCAGCAGACTTGCACTAATATACTGAAGTCAGACGTAGCTTACATGTAACCTTCACTTAAATTTTAAGATAGGAAATGCTTAATCAAATGCTGAAAGACTAAGCAAAATGGGAGATTTAGAATTATTCAAATTCCTTGTGACTAATGTATATTGAATTCTAAGAGTTCAAACAATTGTAGTCATGAAAAACCTTCAAAAATACCAATGAATTAATTCATATTAAAACACATGTATAATGTTAATATGATCTAAATAACATTAGTGACCGGAATAAGAGAAGAAAAGGAAATGATGCTTGGCCACCCCCTAGTGGTTCTTCATTAGGAATTAACCAGAAGGAGAACTGCAGTAGTATGGGGACTACACTGAAAGAAAAGTTTATGTGAAAAATTTCTTTTATTAAAATAGTTACAGTGTGGGGGACTAGCTAATTACATTTAAATTAGCATCATATTCTAAGATATAAGGAAACCACTATAGAAATAGATAACAGAAAGAAAGTGTCATTACAAGTGAATTCAGTTTTTCTTTTAAATAAAGTATATAAAACATTTGGCATAGAAAGTTCTTTTAAATAAAGATATTCAGACGTATTTTACGTATTTATTTGCTCATGGAGAAGGGATAATCTTATTCTAAATTTATGATTATTAGAGAATGTTCATTTTACTTCATTTTCCTTACTAATAATTATTATATTTAGGAAACATCTGTTTGTGTTTTAATAATATAACCAGAGTTGGTACTGTTATCGTTTTCTAAATTTGTCTATTTTTCATGGTGTCTTTGATAGATAAATTATTTTCAGGACCATATTACACATATATATTTAAATTTCATATTTCTTAAATTTTTTCTTGATTCTAATCAAGGGATAAGACATGGCTAAAATAATTGGAAATTAAGGATTTGAAAATTAAGTAAGAACCATTTTTGAATCCTGTTTTGGCTACTTACCAATATGATATTCTATCAGCTATTATGTATTTTAGACAAGAAACTAGAACCTGGTACTAACAAGAATATGGACTAATCTAGGTATAGAGCGTATACTATACTTCATCCTTCGTGTATAAAACTTCTGTTAGCACAGAAAGCATTTAAGGTGTGCGATCTTTAAAACTTTCACAATGACATAAAACCAGTTCTTGGGATTAGGTAAAGAGTAACCACAATGTCAACAGAGTTCACAAGTTAGAGCTGTGTGCATCCTCATTACTGATGGCCGGTTGAGGTTTCTGTGGGCCCCAACCTGGGACAGTGGTCAGCAAGGGAGACAGCACTGGAAAAATCAAAAGACTTTACGCTGATCTCATAGCATAAAGCCTGGAACTCGGAAAGGGCAGGCACTGCTTCATGAGCCTGGTGGCAGCCTGAAAACACTGGTTCTGCTTCATGGGGGTTTTGTTTGGGTTTTTTTTTGGGGGGGGCAGCTATAGAGTAAATCCATAGCAAATAGGGTTAAAAAATTGCCACCCTCAGGAAGGTTGAGTAAAGGGTGATGGTCAGATAAACAGGGAGAAAGGGTAATGGACTATCTGAAGCGGCCAGATAACAGAGCAAGGAAGAGAGGTGGGGAGAGCAAGTCTTGTCTCTTCAGGTGGACACCTTAGCTTCCTGGATCTAAACTACGAGTTGATGGTTTCAGCCTCCCTGCACTGCTGATTTCCTGAAGCAGGACTAGTCACAAAGGTATTCCCTTGAGTGGGTCTTCAGACTCATTTCTTCTCAGTTAGGAGTACAGGGATGGCCCACTTTTGTGCTTTACCCTGGCTTTGAAGAGCCCATAGGGAATTTAGCCTACCTACCTTCCACAGTGGCCTGGAGAATATTTTCTCTTAATTTTTTATCATGATCCTAAAAGCCCCCTCAAAATTAAATACCCCAGAATCCCCCAAAAACCTCCCCTCTGAGCTTCCCCAATTTCCACATGATTAGAGCCACTCTGCAGAACTAGAAACCATAATCAACTTCAATCTACTTTTCTTGTTTTCTCCTTGTGGTAAAATTACTTTGCAAATCAATTTTTGAATCTGCTAAGGTTTTTGAATACATATTTAAACAGTCAAGTTTGAGGTAAAAGTATAAAAAGAAGGCCATTTGTTTCCAAAAACTGGTATAGCTGATCCGATATGTGAAACTTTTTAAGTAATAATTCAAGACTTTTTAAGAAACATAAATTAATATGACTTTTTAGGTAATACTGTAACTAGCAGTAAAATTCACATTAGGAGAGAAAAGTTATTTGGTGCATGAATAGTCAAAGTTATGGTTAAAAATTGAAACACAAAAATCCTAATTATATCTTCACAATTCCTTTCTCCAGATGCATGGGAAAAAATAGGGGAGAGCATACTTAGAATGACAGATTTGAAGCTTTTCCTACCTGTGTGAGATTTTTCTTCTCTTAATTGTACACCCATAAGCTTGGCTGTGAGGATAGTTTCAGGAACTTATATTCAAGAAAATATCAGGGCTCGGCGCCTGTGGCTCAAGTGGCTAAGGCACCAGCCATGTACCCCCAAGGTGGTGGGTTCGAATCCAAAACGCAGGCCCACCAAACAACAATGATGGCTACAACCAAAAAATAGTCAGGTATTGTGGTGGGTACCTGTGGTCCCAGCTACTCGGGAGGCTGAGGTGGGAGACTCGCTTGACTCAGGAGTTGGAGGTTGCTGTGAGCTGTGATGCCATGGCACTCTACCCAGGGGGACAGCTGGAGGCTCCTGTCTCAAAAACAAAAAAGAAAATATGAAAGGATTTGTCACTGAAAAGTCTAAGCAAGAGAAAGAAACAAAAAAGTACAGATTATGCTGCCACACTAAGGAAAAGAACACAATATGCCTTGTAGAAAAGGATGGTAAGGACCATGCCATGTTATACTCAGCTGTTTATTTCTTTACATTTTCTTCTATCTATAATATTCTCAGATAAAAATAGCTACCAATTTTTTTGTCTGTTTTTACAAGACGTGAGAGAAAAATCTAATCCCTGTTGCTCTCTCCATCGTGGTTGAAAGTGAAGTCTAAATTAATAATTTGATTTAAAAAACTGTGTAACAAATTTCCTGGGCCCAAATGATAGAGATTTACTGATCTACGTTTAGAATCTTACCTAGTGGATGAGGCCCTTATCTTTTTGCTTAATATGCAGGCAGTGTGCCTGAATATTCTTTGTGGTATTGAGTGTATGTTACAGACCTATGTCTTCATGTTCTTTATTGTCAAATGTATCATTCTCAAAATAAGGTCATACCTCCCATCCCGATAACAAGATAGCAGTTGTTGCAATGCCTTGGCTCTTGGGAAACTGTTTGTATTAAGAATAAGATAAAAATGGCTAACACCTAACACCGAGGTAGGTGGATTGCCTGAGCTCACAAGTTCGAGACCAGCCTGAGCTAGAGTGAGACCTCCCCTAACTCTAAAAAAAATAATGTAGGCATTGTGGTGGATGCCTATAGTCCCAGCTACTTGGGAGGCTGAGGCAAGAGGATCGCTTCAGCCCAAGAAGTTGCTGTGAGCTAAGATGCCACAGCACTCTACTGAGGGTGACAAAATGAGACTGTCTAAAAAAAAAAAAAAGAAAGAAAGAAAGAATAAGATAAAAAGATTGTATTGTCACTATGTTTCCCAAACACAATTTTAAGAATCGGGTTACACCTTTATTCATGATGCTGCATCATTAGTCATCCCACCCGCCAATGAATATTGGCATCCAATATCTCTCCCAAAGTTTATTATTCAGCTCCATTGATCATGCTGTAAAGTCAAGACTTTCTCAGACTATGCGAAACAAATATGAACCATATTTAAGCTTCATGTCCTCTAGCCATGTCTTCTCTTGCACTCTTCAGGCTGAAATATCTGCATCCTCGAATATGATCTTTTTCTATGTTGATCACTCACCAGTGGGGAACGCAGCCAGGCCCCATGTTTAGATTCTCATAAGCACCTCCCTCAGGGTATAACAACAAGCACGATGTCGCACTTTGGTCACAGATGAGAGAGGAGATCAAATTGATATGATTGTTTTTATTTCAGCCCATATGTTATATACAAAGTATATATAAAAGCATATATGCAAAGTATATATAAAGCTGACTATCATAATTTTGGAAGTAATACAAGTTAAATAAGCAAACCTTATTAGCTTTTGACATGAAGACTACTCTTATAGTCTAATAATATTAGAACAATAAATACGTGGTGTCAAAAATATCTTTCATCTATATGCCAAACACTATGTTAAAAAAAGATGGTCTTTCCAGCAGAAGGAATAGGTATTTCAGTTGTTGTCCTCCAAAGAACTTAAAGTCTGAAAGGTGGATGTGTACACAAAGGCACAAAGGAATGAACAGTGGCTGACAGTGGGAAATAAGGGGTCCTAATATGCTTTAGAGAGTGTCCAAGCAAGATCTACCTACTACAAAAATCTGAATATTTCAGGACTAAGAAATAGAAGATAAATTGGTATCACTTTAGTTTCCTACTGCCAAAATTATGGTTTTATTATAATGCTTTTAAGGGACTTCCTTGGACCCTTTGTTACAGTAGAGGCCTGGTAGAGGAGCAGAGTTTAAACAATGGTTAACCGTGGCTGCTAAATATAAACCTGATGTTCACACAACCGTAATGCCAAGGAGAGAAGTAGCTGTTTAAATGCTTTCTGTGGAGCATGTAAAAGAATGTTTCCAGCAGAATGAATTAAATGTGAATATTTAATAGGCCATTTATCACTGATAGTTTTGGGAAAATGAACTAACTTTTTCTATATCTTCATCTCCTCTTATATAAGAGAGCATTCAACACCAAAAATTTCTACGAGGATCAGGGGCAGAGAATACTTTCAACACATGTTAACCCCATTCCTAGTTTGTGACCTTCTAAATTATCCATTTGTAACACACTTGTTCTCTTAAAGTTACCACTGATACTTTATTTTGGACTGATTCTTAACTGTACAATTTTAGGGGCTAAAAAGGAGAACATAGACTATAGTTAGTTTATCCAGCAACACTCCATGAATGGCTCTTCTTATAATCAGATTTTACAGCCTATAAAACTTGCAAAATATTTGGTCTCTGACAATTTCAGAGCAATGTGGCAGGGCAGAGTCAACCACAATTGAAATCAAAATAATTGCCACAGAGATTTAATGTTAGTTTTCCTCATACCCTTAGGAGAGTAAATCTTTTAAGGCAATTGTAGGCCTAGCTTTTGTCCTGGGAAGGATGTTATCTGTGGCATTTTAAACAAAAACTTCACTACTAAATCTCATATGATTCTCAACAGTATGTTTTCTGTTATTTTTTTTATGAAATAAATGTGGTCTTTCTCAACCAAAGTTAGCAAAGAATTATAATTCTGTTAGTCTTTAAACCAAGCTGCTTTCTATCCCAAAAGCAAACAAACTGTTCTGATAGGCAACCTGGGACACGAAGGGGCCATTTGGTGTCTTGCTTAACAGACAAAGACAACTGCAGGGCAGCCAGAAGACAAATTAAAATTCTGTTAAGAATAGCAGCAAGTATTCTGGTTTTCAGCACACAGCACCACTTGCGGTTTCCTTAAGCATACAAGACAAGTCAGCTCATGCCTGTGGATTTTCTGGGTGAATGGAAACAACTCCCTTCTGTGCTCATTCCTCCCTGGAATGCTGACATGTGCAATGCTTGAGAATCCAGATCCTTTTATCAGAATCAGCCAGAGTTTAGCCTGGCACTTGAAAAGAAAGAAAGAAAGAAAAAAAACTATTTCAGTAGTACAGCAGTGTCCATTTTCAAGTTAACAGATGGTAGATGATATTCAAAAACTATGAGATTTGCTGGTTCCGTTGCTTTCAAGGTGCTATCAATACAGTATGGTAGGTGAAGAGAAGAGAAATCACGGATAGATGTTATTTTTATTAAATCTGTCAGAAATGGCAGATGAGAGCAATCAAAAAGTGCCAACCTTTGTACTGAGGCTTGACACCTCATGAATCTTAGATTAATATTCTCTATACAGATCTCTACAAATCTGATTGAACCTTTGCAAATTTGTGATGGTGAAAATGGTTTGGTCATTCAAGTACTGTGGACTATAGTTATGTTGGCTGCACAAATACTGTCCAATGAAAAATCAAGTGGAAAGTGGGCGGCACCTGTGGCTCAGAGGAGTGGGGCACAGGCCCCATATGCCTTGAGGTGGCAGGTTGAAACCTGGTCCCAGCCAAAAACTTCAAAAAAAAAAAAAGAAGGCGGCACCTGTGGCTCAAAGGAGTAGGGCTCTGGCCCTATAAGCCGGAGGTGGCAGGGCAGGTTCAAACCCAGCCC
>NW_003852399.1:45740257-45741660 GCF_000181295.1 Otolemur garnettii
AAAAAAAAAAAAAAAAAAAAATCTGGTGCAAGTTAAAGGTCTGACTGAGAGTAAAGGTAAAAATAAAAGTTTATTGAGCATCTTGGAGTGCTCAATAAACCCAATAGCTCAAAGTAAGTGGGCTAAAGCATTTACACTAAATGGTAGTCACTTAGTGTTAACAGTGTAGTCTAAAATCCTACTACGGAAGGAAGTTGAATGTTGGTTTCAGGGGAGTGTAAATGGTCAGAAAGGTTTTTTGAGTTTTATGATTTTCTTTGATTTTATGTGGCTCCCTGGTTTGATTCATTTAATTCAAAACTTACATGTTGCACCTATTTCTCAGGCTGGATTTTTTAGGGTGTTGACACTATATATTTAATGTCTCCAGAAAATACATTCTTATGACCTCACATTAACTTTAAAAGAAATTTATTCCATAGGCACATGTATAAGAAACATTGCCCAATATTTTCACCTATTTTATCTAAAAAATTTAGATTTTTAGATAAAAGTACAGAAATCTTTTCATCACATGTGATGTTTTATCCAATGCTGAGAGTTGAAAGACAACCCTAAATCTGGAAAGGCATTTTTGTAAAGGGGAGATTGTGTGATGTGGTTTGAGTGTATTGTATTTTGAGTATTTAATTTCACAAAAAGCCAAAGCTTTTAGGTCACAAGAACTGACTATTTCAGTGAGGCCATGAAGCTGTATCTCTCAAACAAATTATTTTTTAAGAAAGCTTTCATCAACTGCTGAGTCATAATTTAATCTTATTTTTATTTTCTGAAAGATGAAACATCAATATTCTTTAACTATGATCTTCAAAACCAAGACCCCCAGAAGCAGGGGCAGGACACTGGAATCTTTCTTTACCTCAGAATAGAAGTGTCTTCACATCTCCATAGAGATAAGTTCCAGACCAACTGAAGGAGGCATGATATGTTTTTCAGATAACTTATTTAAGTTTGATATGATTTTTGTATGTAGTAAGAGGCAAGGGTCTATTTTCATTCCTCTTCATGTGGAGATCTAGTTGTCCCAACACCATTTATTCAGAGATTGTCCTTTTCCCAGAGTATGTTCCTGATGCCTTTGTCGAAATTGAGTCAACTGTAAATACATGGATTTTTTCCTGGTTCTCTACTCTGCTCCACTGGTCTATGTTTGAGTTTTTATGCTGCTATCATACTGTTTTTGTTACTATAGCTTTGTAATATAATCTGAAGTTAGACAATATGTGTACATAATGCTTCCAGATTTCTCCTATTTTGCTCAGGATTTGCTTGAACTATTCTGGATCTTTTGTGGTTTCATGTAAATTTTAGGATTATTTTTTCTATTTCTGTGAAGAATGCCATTGGTATTTTGATAAGGGTTTTTTTTTTTTTTTTTTTTTTTTGCAGTTTTTGGCTGGGGC
>NW_003852399.1:45741680-45752959 GCF_000181295.1 Otolemur garnettii
TTTTTTTTTTTTGCAGTTTTTGGCTGGGGCTGGGTTTGAACCCACCACCTCTGGCATATGGGGCCAGTGCCCTACTCCTTTGAGCCACAGGTGCCACCCTTGAGGAGGATCTTACTGAATCCATAGATCACTGTAAGTAGTATGAATATTTTAATTAATTAATATTAATATTGAGTCTTTCAGTCAATGAATATGGAATATCTTTTTCTTTCTTTTTCTATCTTTTTTCTTCTTTTTTTGTCTTCTTCAATTTCTTTCATCAATGTTTATAGTTTTCATTGGAGAATTCTCTCAGTTCTTTAGTTAAGTTTATTCCTGGGTATGGAAGGAAATACTTGAATTAATTATCTGAAAGAAATTAATGTCCATATATAACATATATAAGAATCTCAAACAACTCAACAGCAAAAATGAAAATGTAATCTGATGGGTGGCTCTTGTGGCTCAAAGTAGTAGAGCACCAGTCCCATATGCTGGAGGTGGTGGGTCAAGCCCAGCCCCGGGGCGGGGGGGGGAAATATAGATGTATTTTATAGAGGGCTTATTCTACTAATTTTTTACATTAGATCAAATGGGTACTAGTGAGCGGGGGAATATATATATATATATATGTATAAAATCTGATATTAAAAATGGTCAAGATATCTAAATAGACATTTCTCAATATAAGACATAGAAATGGTCAACAGGTATATGAAAAAAATGCTCAATTCCACTAGGAATCAGAGAAATGCAAATCACAACTACAGTGAGATATCATCTCACTCCAGTAAAAATGACTTTTATTAGAAAGACTGGCAATAATGGATGCTGTCAAAAGGCGGAGGAAGGGGAACCCTTATATTAAACATTGCTGATAGGAATATAAATTAGTACAGCCATTGCAGATAACAGTATGGAGGTTCCTTATGAAACTAAAAATAGAATTACTATACGATAATAATTGCCAACTGGCCAACACGTAACAACCAATAGTCTTCATTCCAAAACCAGTTAGAAAATGTAATGGAATAAAAGATCCCATGTACTGCAGCAAACTGTACCCAAACGGAACTAAAAAAAAATTTCCAGCTTGGCATAACCATCAAAAAAACTGCTCCAAACCTAGTTGACAAAAACTGTAAAATATTCTTGTAATATGCAAAAGTGGAATTAAATAAATGGAAAACAAATTAGATTCCCAAAGGGAAAAACTCTGCATCTAAGTGATGTCAATCTCTTGTTAGTTAACTTAAAAATTTTACATGATTCCAATAAAAATGCCATTAGAAAATTGTTTTTTGGGAGCTGAAAGATTGATTGTAAATTGCATTTGGGAGAATAAACAAGCAAGAAGTAATTATGAAAAACCTTGGGGGAGAGGGCACAATAATATTGGTCACAGACTATTTGCCTCAGCAGATATTAAAGCATATTGTAAGAATCTGTAATTAAAAGATTATGGTGTCCTTGCTTGACTGGACTTACCAAAAACAGAACAGAAAACAAACTTCAGAAATGGACTCAACTGTATATGAATATTTACTATAAGGTAGTTATGGTATCTCAAATATATGAAATCAAGACAAATTTTCATAAATGGTATTGGGAATTCATAGAAGAAGATATAATTTAGTATGTTCTATCATGATAAGTTCCAGATGTATCAGAGATTTAGATGCAACACCCACATCAAACTTTAAAAAATGGCAAACTCAGGAATAAAAGGTATTTGTAACTTAGAGCACAAATTACTAATGTATTTATCCAGCTTTCTAAAGATTCTCAAAAGAATAAAGTAGAAAACCAACAATGCTATAAAAAAAAATGGGCAAGATACGGGTATCTGACAGTTCAAAGAAGAAGGAATGCAAATTGCATATAACTATTTAATTAGATACAAATTAATACTGCACTGGGAAACTATTTCTCATTTAAAATAGTCTGTTGGCAATCTTTGGAAAAATAGGTACTTTCCTACATTGTTGATGAAAACTTCAAATGGTTCATCCCTAGTAAGGCACATTTGTCAGGATATAGTAACATCATGTATGCATTTTTACTCAGAACCAGAACTCCTGTTCATAGGAATCTATTACTAAGATTTATAGGGGAAAATACAAAAAAAAGTATTGATCACTGTACAATTTGTAAGAATAAGATATAGGAAATAATGCAGACGTCCATCAATAGCAAACTGGTTACAAACTCGAAGACAACATTCAGTTTAGAAGGATTCAGAAGCTGTAGGGAGAAATGATCTCCAGCAAATATTGTGAGGCAGAAATGGCAAGGGGTGTGTGTGTGTGGGGGGGTGTATATCTCAGGCATAGAAATCCATGGGTTTTTGTTTTAGAGAAAAGTTGAAAAAATTTTTAAAACTACCATGGTTACCTTTGATAAAGAAGAAATTGTATAGAGGCATAAACATAGAAATAGTTTCCCTAAACATACATACTATGCCATTTTATATAAGACTTGAGCATTCACAAATTTTGTTACCTATGGTGGGTGCTGGAACCAGTCACCCCACAGTTCACATGAACTCAGGGAGAACTGTACTTGTACACTGTTTTAGAAACATACTAACAAAATTAGTAAATGTTAAATTAAAATTAAAACAATGTAAGTGAATCTAATTGTTGCTATCACTCTCTCCATACACACACACACATGCACACACACACATACACATGTTTGTGTATACATGCATATATATTTTTTCCTGAATGTATATAATATCCTGACTTGAGTATGATCTCAGAATAAACAAAGGATATTAGGTAACACTAAGAAAATTTGTATACGCATATGGATTTTAGGTAATAATAATAGTGCATCATTAATATTGGTTCATAAGTTCTAATAAATTTGCTACAATAATGTATGATCTTAATAACTGATGAAACAGGGCAAGGTGTATATGAGAACTCTCTGTAGTATCTGCTCAGGTAATCTTCATATCTAAAACTGTTCTAAAGAATAAATTCTATTAATAAAAAAGACTTTCAAAGAGGCTTATCAATAATTATAGTTTATAAACCTATTATGAATCCAATTTAAACCAACTAACTATAGAATCATTTGTGAGATAACTGTAAACAACGAATATTTGATAATACAACTTTAGCACTTTTTTCAGTTATAATGCTATTATTATTATGCATAAAACATCCTTTATATTTTAGAGATTCAAACTGAAATATTTAAAGTTAAAAATGATAGGAAGTTTGAGTCTTCCTCAAAATAATCTAGTTAGGTTATTCTCCCAGTGGAAGTATAGATGAAAAAATATTTTCCAAGAATACTGAAGCAGGTGGTGGCTACCCTGAAGTTAATTATACCACTTTTTACTTGGTATATTCTTAAATTTTCTACTAAGCATTTTAAAAATTAAAATTTGCCAGGTGTGGTGGCGTGTGCCTACAGTCCCCACTCCTTGGGAAGCAGAACCAAGGGGATTGTCTAGGAGTTCAAGACCAGCTTGGGCAATATAAAGAGACTCTATCTCTATAAAAAGGAGAGGGAGAAGGGGAGACAGAAAGAGAGAAATTTGTGTTAGAGAGCTGTCATGAGTGTTTGTCCTTGTTGTCAAATATATCATTCATTCCTGTCAATTATTTCTTCAACTGTTTAAGGGGGCATTCATCTATGGTAATACAATCCTGCTGTAGTCTCATAACAATAGTGAGAAAAATAAAGAAAAGAAAATAACATTTTTGATAGAATTGAACAAAATATCTTGTAAAACTAGAATGTTCATTTCAATGATTTGGGTTAAGTTAAATTGTTGGTTACATTTATTAGTTATGTTAAAATAATATCCATTCAATTCTCTCTTCTTGCAGAGCAGCACTAACCAGTGGACCATTGTAAAACGTTTGGAGTCGAATATAAATATTTTCTGTATTGCTTTCCCAATGAAACACTCAAATCACAATCAAAAGTGATTCGAGTGCTTAATAAGACGAGTTAATTCACCTAGCAATCTCAAAATTGCATAATAATCTTAGTTATTTTTATTGCCTATTGAAATGTGTTTCTTCCATTGAAAATTTATTCTATATAATAAAGCTTATGGTATTTAGGTTAAATATTTATTAGTTAGATACAATGAAATATATTTTACTTTTATTCAAGGCAATACTTCAGAGATTGACTCAGATTGTGATAATTGTTAGTTAAAAAAACGGCCTTGGTAAATATTACTTTGGCAAGGTCTCCTGCATTTCGAACATGTAGTTTTAGTAAGCAATGCTATGTTCCTGTCAAGGCATGTTTGATATTTCCCAAGAGGTTTGCTCTATTGCCAAGTAAAGACACTTAACTGAACAAAAATTATACTTTTTTTTTTTTGCCATAACCAATTGACCAAGAGACCTTAGAATAGGAGAATATATAATAAAAGCTTATTCCATGTGGTTAAAGGTAATAAAGGCAAGCTGTACTGCAGCCTTAGGACCTTGGGGATGAAGGGAAGATATTTATAATAAATGTACTAGAATTGCTAAACATTTTAATTCATTCCAAACTGCCTTTCTCGAGAACTCTTTGAAGCTTATGTGCATGTATTTGTGGCTTACAACTTAACTGATTGAAAAGGGGACCTGTCATGTTCCACAGTGTCCTTAGAAAACAGGCATAGTGGCTGCCACTGTTGATTTTTATTCTTCTTCCAACCTCTCATCGCTTTACAGAGTAAGCACTTTTCTAAAACAAAATCCTTTTGCTGTGTTTTAAGGGTCACAGTTTCCTTTATTCCCTTTTACAACTGCATACGGCCACCAGGAGGCAGATATCCATTACTTACCACTTGTCAGTATTTGTAGAAATACAGATTAGAAATAAGAACTATGGAAAAATGTATAAATGTAGAGATATAAAAAGGCATATTTTAATTTTTCACTGTGATATATGAAAGACTGATTTAATTATTGTTAAATAATCTGGTTTTCCTATCTGATTGAAAAAAGTGATTTATGAACCACAAAAATATTGATTCAGGGATAATTATGATTAATCAGAATGTCTGTGGTATGGAATTTGCTTAGGGCTAAGAGGAAAAAATATTTT
Source organism: Otolemur garnettii (assembly GCF_000181295.1). Classification (NCBI taxonomy): domain Eukaryota; kingdom Metazoa; phylum Chordata; class Mammalia; order Primates; family Galagidae; genus Otolemur; species Otolemur garnettii. The sequence goes on from NW_003852399.1 coordinate 45,746,733, forward strand.
TTATTTCATTATTTGTATAAGTAATTTTAAAAGTTAGCTTTTCTAGTTGAGTATGTAGATAGACTGATGAGCATTATAATACCTTATGTCTTGGTTAAAATCATGAAGGCTTCAAGATCATCTTTTTTTAATCAGCAAGATAGTACTTCTTCAGTGTGTATGAATAATCTGTGCATTATGTTAATTGCATAACCAATGCTGTATGTGACAGTAGATATGTATTTAAAGATAGTTTTCATGATATATCTAACTAGTAGAAGAGGAATCTCTCTTAGTCTAGAACCTGGAATGAGGGGAAGAACCTATAGACAAAATGGGAACATTTTCTACATAATATTTCATCTCCTTTTAGAGGATTTCATGAGTAATGGAAGGGCCTAGAGAACTTGGGCTGAAATTAACTACATTAAAAATGAGAACTCTTCCTTTAGTCAATATATATTCTTTTTCTTCCTTTTGTTCTCCTTGGTGTTTACCAGACCCTTTATCTGGTCTCAGTTTTACTCAGGGGAACACAGACAATGAGATTTTATCTGCACTAAAGTCAGAAAATGAACAAGAATGCGGCTCTCAGAGTGCCGGAGACAATGTCATCAAATGACTAAGTCTGTCTAGCGCTTCTCCCTGTGCTCCGTGTCAGTCTCTGATGGCTTTATATTTTACATTGTTATGTCCCCTTGTATGACCTATTAACAATGTGAAACTGCAAAGGTAACAGTTGTACCCCCCCCAAAATAAACCCCCAAAGTTAGGGCTGAACATATATATGTGTGTATGTGTGTTGTTGTTGTTTTGTTGTTGTTTTTCCAAGTGTTTACTAAAGTAGTCAGTCATTTGGAATTCCACCTAATAGACAGATGAGAAATCAAGGTGTTTCTCTGATGTTTGGGGAACTTGTAAAAGTTCTGATTCTGGTAGTGGTGGCAGTTGGTGCCACTAGGTACCACCTACCACCTTTCTCATAGTTGATGAATGACTCAGTGGAAATCTATCATGACAGAGATGAAGATTGCTTTTACCACCAATGTTATTTATGCATCCTTCCTCTCCTGCTTTACCTAATACCCTCATTCCTTGCCAATACCTAGGAATTATTTCCATACTTCCCACAAACTTTACATTGAGCTGCAATGTACAGAAAGTGCAAGGTAGAAGGATTGAAGAAGGAAGCAGGGCGTGGGAGGATGGAGAATAGAAGGCAACTGGTTGGATATAGTAGAGAATTAGGAGACTCATGACTAGATAGAATGAAGGAAAGTAGTGGTGTGTGAGTAAGAAGTCAGGAATGTGGAGAGAAACAATGTAAATGAGGAAACTCAAGTGGGAAACTGGAGGCACCAGGCAGGTGGGCCGAGTAGGATGGACTTTGGACTTAAGAAGGAAGACAGCTGTATGAGAATATTGTCAGCCTGAACCATGAAGGAAGAGAACAGATGGTCATGTTTTCCTTTTCTCACTGTGAATTCTGTCTTTGCAGAGTCAGACTAATTCAAAATATTCTTGTCTGGGCTGGTTGTACAACAAGGCATTGTTCAGAAAGCACAGAAAAAAACTGAACACTGTGAAGCAATTATAATTTCGCCAAATGACAGGCCAAATATTGCTGGGCATTTAGCACATCTAGAAGTTGTTTGTTCAGGACTTACTATACACAGGGCTAAAGGATTCAATCTACTGTTATGTTTTCTCGAGTTGACCGTTGTTTGAAAAGGTTGTAATTGATGATTACTTTCCAAGTATGTCCATAGGAAACACTCACTGAAGAACACCATTTTGGAATGTTCATAGTAAATGTATTTTATAATAAGTCCCTTCAATCTGGGGGAGGTAAAATGATCAACAGGAAGAACAAATGCTGTTTCTACAGAATTTAGTTTATGGGACCAGAGGATCTGTGGGGTAATGAGAAGGGATAGAGCAAAAAGTTGGGGAGTTATTTACCAAGGAAAGGGGATTAAGCCTGGGACTTACAGTAAAGCCTGTGTAGCAGAAACTGAAATCTTTGCTATTGGCCTCACCAAATTGTGATTTTATCTCATCTACTGATAATGAGGAGATAAATCTCAGGTGGGAAAACAAGTAATTATAGAGCTCAGGAACAGAGAGGAGAGGACCAGATTCCTCGGATCATGCTACTAAGAAGAGGAGAATGTAGATGGAGCCAGCTTGATCATCCAGGACTAAATGGAGATTGAATCTGTTTGGACCCTGAGATAGAGCAGTTTAAAGGAACTGTGTTCTTGAGGGTGGAGACCTCTAAAAGATAATTGGTTTGGTAGATAAGTTATAATTCCTGGAGCTTCACGTTACCCTGAGAAACATGACAGGAGAACTCTACAGATGGGCAACCTACAATGAGTAGTAATACAGTAGAGAACTACTCTGAGCCAAATTCTAGAATATGCCCTGCAAGGACAGATAGGGATTTTCCATTTACCAGTCCCAGGAGGTACAGCACTTCCCGAAGAGTAGTGACTAGAAGGGGACATGGCAAGGCCTTCCAGGGTGTTGGGATATTCAAATCCTTGTTCTGGATGTTGGTTGCTTGTGTGTGTTCATTTTAAGAAAATCCATAAAATTGCACTTTTAAATATTTATTATATAAGAAGACAGAACAATGAACAACAAACATATGAAACTGAATCATTTGAGAAATGCAAATCAAAGCCACTCTGAGATGTAACCTAAACCGAGAATAGCCCACATCCCAAAGTCCCAAAGCTGCAGATGCTGGCGTGGATGTGGAGAGAAGGGAGCACTTTTACACTGGTGGTGAGATTGCAAATGAATATAGCCTTTTTGGAGAGAAGTACGGAAAATCCTCAAAGAGCTAAAAGTAGACCTTCCATTTGATTCTGCAATTCCATTACTACGAAGTCTTTACTCAGAAGAAAAACATCATTTTACAATAAAGAAATTTGCACCTGAATGTTTACAGCAGCTCAGTTCACAACCTCAAAGATGTGGAAACAACCCACATGCCCATCAACCCATGAATAGATCAATAAACTGGGATATATAAAGATAAAGATTTTAATCTTTTGTATTTACCCGGATGGAGTTGAAGAATGTTCTCCTTAGTAAAGTATCTCAAGAATGGATAAACAAGTGTCCCACATACTCAATACCAATTTGAAACTAGTACATGAACAACTATAGGCCCACATGAGAGGAAAAACACAATTAAATTCACGAAGGGAGAAGAGGCCAGGGGATGAAGGGCTTAGTAAGCCCCCACCCGATGGATACGATGCAGGGATGTATGGCACCCCTCCTAGGTGAAGGACACAAATACAACTCAGATTTTTCCTAACAAATGCAAACAATATAACCAAATTGTATGAACCCTTATATTAATCCAAAATAAAAATGAAATAAAATAAAATACAAATAAAGTTTAAAAAATTCTAATGCCTGAGCCTCACTGTGCAATAAAATGATAGTCTGTGAAGATTTTGTCAGTTCTTAATCTTTAAAAAGTTTTCCAGCTGATGCTGACAGATAGGGTTGGGAATGATTGAGAAAGAACCATACATACATACTCAACACACTCATCCCTCCAAATTGAATCCTTTTTTAATCCTTAATCTTTGGACAGCAGAATATGGCATATAGTTCTGTGCTATGCAGTATGGTAGGCTAGTGCAGATCGAGATATATGTGTAAAACAGACATCAGATTTTGAAGAAGGGCCACCAAAGGAAAAGGAGGCATCGGTAATTTTTGTATTGATTATATATGAAATATTATTTTAACTATATTGAGTTATTTAACGGCTTTGAAATTTTTAATGTGGCTACTAGAAAATGTAAAATTACAAGTGTGGCTAGTATTATTTTCCTGTGGACAGCTCTCGTGTAGTTGAAAGAGCATGGAGATGGTCCGCAGAGAAGATGGACATAATGTTCCTTCCTGCCTTTGCAACATAAAATCTTCATGGCCTTGGGCAAGCCACTTAACTTCTTAGAGTCTTAGATCGCTCATTCATCAGGAAATAAGTACTTTTATATTCCAGAGTGATTGTGAAAAATAGAGGTAATATAATCATCTGATGCATGTTCAGAATGTAATTTTACTATTACCCCAAGGAAAGACGGAGGAGTCTTCCGCCAGCTTCCTTTGTTGCTGTACACAGATAAAAAAAGACACTCTTCTCTTGTACTTGAACCACATGTTGCAAGTGGAGATATATGTGGCCTTTAAAAACTGCGAGGTGGATCAGGACACGAGGAGAATGTGCAGATGAAGGACAGCAGCAGATGCTTTGCTGGAAAGAATCGCTGCATGCATCTCAGCAGGTTCTCATTTTCCCTCTGACATCTCTTTGGCTTTTTCAGCTGCTGAATCTTTAACCTTGAAATGAGTCCTACATTTTCTTTCATCTCTAGCCCTTTGCCTACCTTTAAAAAGGTAACTTTTACTTTCAGAATTCTGTTTCTCTGTGAGGCTCCTGGCCGTGGACCTCGTCTGTGACTAAGGGTCCTCATGCCTGGGGTTCACACTCTCGCCCCATCACAGATCTCTCGGAATTGGCCTACTGGTCACTGCAGGACTATGTCGGGCACACCCTCTCAAACTTCATGGACTTTCTTCAGCTTTGGGAGCTTCTAGGGCCGCTTCTGTCGGGTCTCATATTTCTACTCCTGCGCCTGGGCCAGTGCCTCTCCTTAGCCTTGATGCTTACCTACTGTGCCCTAGCTAAATGGGATTATTTTAAAATATATGATCTCATGTTTTTCTACCCATGCACCTTTATTTCTTCTATTATTTCTTCTCTATTATTTCTTATGTAGAATGTCTGATTTCTCTTTCTTCAATTAAATAGTATTTCACAATATACTTTCGGTCTATGTTTCTCCATGGTGTTTCCTGTCAAGTGATATCCCTTCCTGAGAATCTGTCTCCATGGGGTTGTGCGATCAGCTGTTCCTGTTTATCATATTCAGACATTCATTATGCATGTTTGTACTTGTGCTGTTATTTCTATTAAGTGAATATACTTTATAAACCTTAGGGACCCAGGCGGCCTTGCTTTGGATGGAGTCTAATTCAAAAAAGTCTCATTTAAAAACCAGAAAAGGATTCCTAGTATTTACTTAGGTCTTTTTAAGGATATTAGAGACGATCTGGTTCAGAACCTATAAAAAGATTCTTTACTCTCCAACCCAGTTCCATTTCATTACAGTTTTTAATTTAAGGTACTTACTTGTCAAACCTCCCAAACTTAAAAAAAAAACCCACTTAACTACCTTTTTAATCATCCCTCTAATTCATAGATCTTAGTTATGCAAGTTGACTGAAACATGCTAGTTTAAATTTTTTTTTGTCTGTTTCAATCATTACCTAATTTATCCCCAACAAATATCACTTTGGCATTGATTTTTCATCTAAGAATGTTACTTTTCCTCTTATTATTCTAACCTGTGTATCTATTTCCCAATTCTGTTTCAAAAAGCCTGGGAATCAGATGGGCAAAACATAAACTCTTATTAGAGAATGGAATTTAGGAAAAATATCTTAAAGGGAGAGAGAAGGATGGTAATTAGGGAAGGCTGCAAATATTAATCCAAAACTATGGTCACCCTCATATATTTCTGTTTCTACAGCTTTATTGGATTTTGTGTTCTTATTAAAATTTCTTTTCTTATTAAACTTAAGACAGAGACTAAAACTTAGTAAATTGTCAATGTTACTTCCTAAATAAATTTGATGATTCACTGGATTTTATTTAGGACCATCCGAGAAGGAAGAATCTGTTAAAAGTTGTCACTCCTTAGCTCCAGCTATTTTTACCTCACTTTTTGCCCTTCAAATTCATGGTTATTATATATTGTACCATGAATTCTAAAGAGCATGTAGGATAAAAGAAAACTTAGAAATTCAACAGGACAGTCATAATAGTCACACCTTCCTACTCAATTGATGTGTAAAATGAATCACAGCAGCCAAAAAGCAAGCATGTTGAATGCCGAAATTTAGGATGTTAGGGGTTTCCTCCAGCAGTACCTTCATCAGTCAAAATTATTAGTTTCAGAGTCAAAAAGTTCACAATACTTCTTCAGATCTGTTAGATTTCCAATGTTCATTCAATTACCACTATTTTCTAAAAGATAGAATATTCAAGCTAGGGCTCCTGCCACTTACACTGGAGCTAGTGGGTTTGAACCCTGCCTGGGCCAACCAGAGAACAATGACAACTACAAAAAAAAAAAAAAAAAAATCCAGGC
>NW_003852399.1:45752979-45785517 GCF_000181295.1 Otolemur garnettii
AGGAAGGTCCTGTGCAGTGGCTCATGTCTGTAATCCCAGCACTCTGGGAGGTAGTTGCATCGCTTGAGCTCGGGTATTTGAGACTAGCTGGAGCAAGAGCCAGACTCTGTCTGTAAAATAACAGCCTGGCATTGTGGTGGGCACCTGTAGTCCCAGCTACTGGGAGGCTGAGGCAGGAGAATCTCTTAAGCCCAAGAGTTTGAGGTTGCTGTGAGCTGTGACACCATAGCCCTCTACCAAGGGTGATATAGTGACACTCTGTCTCAAAAAAAAAAAAAAGAATACTCAAGAAAAAGACTTTAAGGTTCTATACATATATGTCAGCATGCTTGCTTTCTTGGGCACATAGAAATATGTTTCTTAGTGTCCTTTTATTTTTTTCCTTTTTTCCTATGAATTCCATCAAATTTTATCCTATTTCTATCAGAACTCTCATTTTTATTTTTAGGCTATTAGATTACATTTCTATGTACAAAGCACATTTTTTGAAACTTTAGGGAAAACTCATTCAAGGCCTTCAAAAACATTCCTGAAGATCTTTGTTCTCTGACTGTTGTGTTGCTAAGACCAAGAGAAGAAGGCACAACCTCCTTCCCTGGGCTAATCTTCATTCCAGCAAACTGAAGAGAAGTCGTGCTATGGAATGCCAAGGAATACCTTTGCCAGGGTCATTACTGAGCTGATGGCTCACCCAGATGGCCTCTTCCACTCCCATACCATCAAGTAAGTGGCCATTGGCCCACTTATTTGCATACTGTTTTATTGGACAGCTCATCTCTGTAAGTTACAGTAAACATTTTTTGTGTGTGTGTATGTGTAGCATGCAGTTCAAAATACAAATTTAAAAATAGTCTTGTATAACGTAGAAAAGCTATGAGAAGATCATGTTCTTATCTTCTGCAATGTGATACAGTTTCAACCCTTAACACTTCATAGCTAAATTTTATTTTTCCCTCATTGATCTATGTTTAAAATCTCTGTCTTAACTATATTGTGAGCTTCAAGAGGGCAGGCATCATTCATTTATGATCATTTATGTTTATAATGCCTAATAAACAATGTCAAATAAACAATGAAGATACAAAGAAAATACGAGAGCGCAGACGCCCTCAAAGAGCTTGCAGTCTAGTTGGAGAGACGCACAGGAACAGACAGATATGATACTATAAGATACATTTGAAGATAAAGTATTAGGGGACAAAGAGCATAAAACACCGACTTTCCTAGAGTAGGACTTGGGAATGGGATGCGATTAAGAAAGACTATGAAGAAAAGAATCCATAGTCTGAAAGGATTAATGAGAACTTGCCAACAAGCATGAAGAAGGAAGAGGAAAAATGCTAACATAAAGCAAGGAGTTATACAGAAATAAAATTTGATACTTGTACAGAAATGTTCTATCTGGTTAAATTTACACATTTTTAAACTGAGGGAAATGATCAGAGTTATTTATACATTAGGAAAATACATCTGGTTGGAAGACAGATAGAAGGAGTGTGGGATAAGGCAGGGCCCGCAAGCAAGCCATTACATTATATGGCAGCGGTTCTCAACCTGTGAGTCGCGATCCACGGGAACTGTATTAAAGGGTCGTGTAATTAGGAAGGTTGAGAACCACTGTTATATGGGATAAATGATGATTTAGAGAGTTGGAATGCAGAAAAAAATAGTAGGTAGTTTCTGCAAGTTGTGAAGTATTAGAACTGATAGACTAAAAAACAAATTGGAAAAATAGGGAAGATTAAAATAGCTATTAGGATTTTGATCTGAGATTGCTACTGAACCGGTGCTACCATCTTATGAGACCTGTAGCATAGGAAGAAAAGCAGGTTTGGGAGTGAGATCCCACTCTGGATTTAGTGTTGGAATGCTGAATTTTAAGATGTTTTGGGGAAATCCATGTTCAACTATCTAATAGGTCAGATAACGAGGAGTGACTTCTGGGGTAGAGATAAAGATAAGGGATTCGCCATGGTAAAAGTGGTGGATGGTATGGCAGGGGAAGAGACCATCTGGAGAGAGAGATTAGAGAAAGGAGTAAAGTTGGAATCTCAGAGAACCACAGTGTTTAGTGAAGAGGTAGAGAAAGAGGAACTGGTCAAGGAGAGTGAGGAGTTGCCAGAGAGAAAGGAATAATAAATAAATAAATAAATGCCCCTGAAAAAAAGATACGCAAACAAAACATTTTACAAAAAGATTCCATGGTGAATGAGGTTAAATGTGATTTGGCACACTAATAAAATCATAAACAATCCATTATATTCGGCAACTGGGGGAGATATATTTGTTTAGGCCTAACAGAGAGAACAGTGGGACTGGGGTTTTGCTTATACACAGCTGCTGTTAAGAGGAGCTACTGATATCACTGGCACTCATCCCAGACCATAATGGATGCAAGAACTGTACGATATCACAAGATAGTCTGGCCGATCGCTGGATGTTCAGGCTTTCAGTTAGTGCCCAGATATGTAGCAACTACCACTAAAAAGAAATGAAAACTATGGGACATGCGGATGCAGCAAGCAAACATTACGGGGAGAGTGGGGTCATCAAGTTATGCCTTATGTGTACATTATGGAAGTGCTATGCTGTGAGACATGACTTTTGCTTGTGATATGTGGATTCAATATTGAAGATTTTATTCTTCAGCTCTGTTCCATCACACTAATATGAATCAATAACATAAAAACTTTAACTTTGGTTTTATGTGGATCTTTTTTTAGGTGAGTCCTCTGAATCATCACCTCTTTAGTTTGGGTGGGGATTCAGCGACAATCACTGAGGAGGCCAGGAGCTACTCAAGATGTCACTGGTAAGGGGAAATATTTAGCTGGAAGTCTAATTGCAAAAGGATAAGAAACATTAAAACAGGGAGATTGCTATTCTGAGAAACCTAAGTCGTGAAGGAAACAGGGGAACTTGAAAACTTGAGAGCATTTGTGGAAGGGTAAAGTTAGTGAAGATAAAAAGAATAATTTATAGACCTTCTGTTAAGGTTAGAAGAAAGGTGTTTAAAAACCTCCTAAGAATGAATAAATCTTAGCCAGGACACAGGAAGCTTCTTTGGTCCCCAGGCACATGAAAAGAAAGAGCTGTGCCGTGCTTATGTCTTGACTAAGCTTGCAAACAATGACTAAGCATTGCCACACACTTCCTACAGTCAGCTGGAAGACATGTAAAGAAAAAGGAGATGGTTTGGCAATGATGGGGCAGAGATGACAGGAAGACAAGAAAGTCAGGAACTTGAGAGGACCATGGAGAAAGATGAACCAGACAGAGGAGGATTGTTGAGGAAACATCCAGCTTAACAGAAAGGATATACAGTGCAAGCTAGACAGTTACTGGGTTATGGTCAGAGTTTTGCTAATCTTGACTTTACTATGAGAAATGGCAAGGTTTCAAAATCCGCACATTCTGAACTTGAAAGATGCAAGAAATGTATGACACATAAGAGGCTCTACAACTTGAACAGCCAGCACTTTGTTCGTTCCGAATGCCTAGAACGTGTTCTCTTTGTAACCTGTATAAGGTGAACTTAAATATTTACAACAATTTATGCCTATTTTCTCCTGAGACCCACCTTGGTTTCTGTGTGGGCTTCACTGCTTGATCGTGATAAAAATACTGAGAAAAAGATAAGCCACTGAAATATGAACAGCTCTCTTTGCTCTCTGCTCAAATGATACCCAGAACAAAGCCAAATCACAGTGTCTGTGAGGACTGCATATTGTTCCTGACTCACATGAAAGGCATGGAGTGGAGTGGGCAGGGCAGGTGCATCAGGAAGACCTTGAACAACTTCTAGGTCAACCGTTGTCTAGTGGTTAGTGCCCAGTTAGTGCAGGTGGGAGGGGAAAGATATCAAAGCCACGTTGGGAGTTATTTCAAGGAAATGACAGTGTTTGTGTATCAAAGTATCTACGTGTGTGTGGGTGCTGTGAGAACGTTTGGGGGATTCTGGTAAGTATCATTTTCTCCTGATTGAAAATTAATTCCCTGCAGATGAACAACTAAGAACTGTAGGCGTGGTACTGAAATTTAAGATCTAGGAAGTGAGATGGTTCTGGTGGATGACAGAGTCCAGGAAGTGGGCGACAGGAGGGAACGGAGATAAAAGTTATTGGAGTAAAGTCTGGGAAAAGCGAAGCTGGAGCAGTGGGTGGGCCCACCGCAGGCTGGAGGGGGTTTAGGTTTCTCCTGTAACACCTGCAGGACTTCCTCTGGCACCAAGTATACAGTAGTGTGTGTTCAATAAATACTCTTAATAGACTGTGTACATTTCAGAAAAATGGGTTACTTTTAATATCAATTTTGTGAGCATGCAACATTGCTAAATACAAAAGTCATACAAGCTCACAGATGACTTCAGAGGCTGCCACCCTTGCAATTAAAGCACAATTTAGGGACTATTGAGACATCATAAATCAAGGATCCTGTCCGGTTTTCACTTGATGATGACACATTTTCTCTCTACTACTACAGGTTTCACTCAGAAGATTTGCTGTGTGGCAGTTACATTTCTTCACCCACTACCGTTTCTCCAAAGAGAAATAGCAATATCGTTTGTCTATGGTGCATCTTCACTGTGTCTGAGGGAGGCACAGGCGTGGGGCACTCTCAGTGGGTTACTCTGGGAATACCGCCTAAGAATTGGATTGCAATGTCTGTTATCTATTGGAAAAACTGCTCCTATGGATTTATGATAACAAAATGTTGGTGTAGGATACTAACAATTAAATAAAAATAAAGTTGATAATTTTATTTGTTGCAAATGGGTGAAAAACCTGAAATCTTCATGTTTCTATGTAATTAAACAAAATGAATAGCATGAAACACAATATATGAATCATGCAAAGTTTATAGAGTACATGCCAGTAGAATACCTTCTGGGACACATACCCCTTCCCACCTAAGTTTAACTGAATTTCTTTTTTTAAAAAAAAACAACTACACTTTTTATGAACTAGTCACATATATGTCATTACCCACGTAGGTTTTGAGGAAAGCCATTTCCCTCTCTGGGATCCAGTTTCTGTCTCTAAAATATAGAGGCTGAACAAGTCCATCTCTAAAAGTTTCCTTACAGCTCTGCAGTCGGCTTTCATGTTTTAGGGGCAGCAGAAAGCTTCTTGGAGACAAACAGAAGTTCAAATCATAAATTAATCACTTATTAGCTTTTTAAGCTTATACCTTATGGATTGCTACTTTTGTAATCTGTGAAATAGTAAACAGATGCCACTGTTATTGAATTGTTTGAGGATTAAATGGAGGATATGTTTTGCAAAGTGATGGGTTGGTGGTTACTAGGCATCCAATGTCTATTACCAAACCAAAGCCTTGATTTCCTACGCTTTACTTCTCCCCTTAAAAATTCAGATCCATCCATAATATTGATTTTCAAATAAAAGATAATAATGTAAAATCTGGAAGATAGTGTGATCTGTTGACAAACAAAATTTATAAGATGTGGATGTTCTGGGGAGGCCCACATCCTATATCCCAGCTTAGGAATGCAAATGATTCCCAGCTTAGGAATGCCTCTGGATCTCAATGTAAGCGACAAGGTAGCAGTAAGAGGTCCAACTAAACCTATGGCTCCATATGACTTTGCAGTTTAGCACTATTTATATATTCAAAGCTAAGCATGGTACCACATGCATTAATAACAGTGTATCACATACGAATAGAAATCCTCCACATATACTCAGCACTGGTTCTAAACTTTACAAAAGTACACAAAATCACTTCAGCATTACACAACTTTAAGGAAGAAGAGCATTTTAGATTCACAAGGGAGCTAGGAGGATAGCAAATAAGGGTATCAAAAACTGATTACAGGGGTTGGATGTTTGAAAATGGCTAGATTTGTCTTAGCCTCAGGAACCACTTTTTATATTAGTACATCTATTTAATGGGTGATTTCTTTGATTTTTAACTGGAGATTTTGGCCCCTGATGACTTAGATAGAAGTATTTCAAAATTTATTTCTTATTTCTGTTCTTGGCAAGACTCACATTTTAAAACATTTTTTCCTAACAATATCTGATTGAGAGCTAAATGAGACCCATGTCTTTATCCTACTCATTGAAAAGGCCTGTAAGGGGAGATGTGAGCAGACTTACCTTTCATCCAATATGCTATTACAAAGAAGGGTTGAGTTCCTGGTGTAACCACACAGATTACCTGTTGAAAAGCTACTCTGTCTGTTTCACCTGGGAGTGCATCCAAGCCATGGAGGACAGCCACGTGGGCTCTTTATTGTCAAGAGACCTCCTGTTGTCTGCTATTTGTCTAGTAATTCAGGAAGCACTGGTGTATTACTGGTTCCTTATTTATTACCACTGATAAATGATATCATAATACTGACCAGAGGGATTACAGAGCTCACAAAACTTTTCGTATAAGAACCATGATGTCAAAACACAGCAGAGGCCATCAAACACCATATTAATGAAGATCGTGTTAGCTTCTAATGATGATAATTATTGTATCAGAATGCAATTCACACTAATTATTAGTAAAAGTTTACAAACATTAAAAAGTGCATAATAACATTTGGATCTGATAGGGCTGGAAAAAGACATGAAAAACACAACATGAGGGCTTGACTGTTGTGATTGGTGCTCACGTGATTGCAAGGAGATCACTATCTTCATCTTTTACAGTGTGAAAAATACCTTCTAGGAAGGTGTGCTGTCCTCCAAGTTTAAAGAGTAGCATACAGCATTGTGAGAAATTTGATTCCATAGCCCAAGATATTTCCAGTTCTTAGTATAATCTTGGCTTTTCCTTTTTACCTTCCCAATTCAAAGATAATTCTAAAATTCTCATAATTAAAAATATTAGTTGGGAGAAGTTCTCCACTTGGGAATAAAACAATGTTCACAGACTGAATCCTGGTCTGTGCAGATATCACACAGACCCAATTCAAGTAATATTCACATTAATGGATATTTTCAAATGTCTGTATAATAAAGCAACAGAGTCTTGATGAATCTCTTAGACTTATTCATCAACATACAGTGATCATGGGGAAAGATGACATTTTAAAAAGTGGGTCCTGTCTTGTGCACACCACCACACTATGGAAAATTAAAAATAAGACAGCCCTTTTAAAAATGAGTGGTATAAAAATTCACAGTAATGTACATCATTTTGTTTTTCATAAGCAATCCGAGAAGGGGGGCAGTGCTGAGCATCTATAGTGTACAATACAAAACAGTGTAAATAACACAGCAGTAACACACAGATACAGAATGCTAAAAACAGTGCTTTCTGGATGGTTCTTTTACTGGGTGAATACTTGAGCCAGAGATATTTAAACTCTGGGGTTCAACCAACCCTCCGCAATTAGACACAATTAAATCCTCTGACATGGTAAGGGCCAGATGCTACAGGAAGAATCATCATCTAGGTCAGTGCTACTCTCTACAAGCATTTCATCATATGGTCATGTGAAAGGATCCGAACAAAAATGACCTCCAGACACAGGCCACATGATTTCAACCATTGCTAATGACAGAGGTAGAGAAAAGTCTGTCTGTAGCCACAGCCTCTGCCCCCGGTTTTAACATAAACAGCAGGTTCCTGCAATGCAGCACAGCCATTTTCTTTTGCCCCTTTTCACTCATGGGAACAAATGCACTCCAGCCGCGCCTGGAGATGGCAGACATCGTCAGGTGTTGCTCAAGGTCAAGGGGGGATGTTAGCTTTCAGATTTTGCTGCTTCTCCCTGGGCTTCCCCACTTTGTTCTGTTGAATTCCGCTGGGCATCTTCTTCACCTTCTTTGAGAGAAAATGGAAAAAAAAAAGATAAAGGAAAATATAAACAGCTGGTTCTATTTATATACTCTCAGTATGTTATGTTAGAAATTTCAGAAACCCATGAGAAGTCTGAAGTCCTCGCAGAGACAAGTGTATTTTCTTGGTACTCAGTTCACCATCAAGAAAATTGTTTATGTTTTTAAGGGCTAATTCTGTAAACTTTGGACAGAATGGCTCAAAAATAAAATAGTGTGAGAATTCTTGGAGTGGTTAATTATCAGCTATGTTTTCAATAAATAGCTAGGAAGTCTCATGCCCAGGTCATAGCACCTCAATTTAACTTTCACAGGTTGCAGGAATCAGAAGTCCCTTAGGAAATCAGATGTGGGAACGTGTTTACATTATCATGACTATTTTACAAAAGAAATATTTTAAATTTGCATTTTTCATTTTTTAAAGCCCTCAGTGATAAACCAGCTGATTTCTCAGAGGTGTAAAAGCAATCGTGGGCAATGAAAGGATATTATGGCAGCTGGTTAGTTCCTTGCCAAGCTGGTATAATGGCCTCTGGCCCACTCTGCCTGCTCTTAGAGAACAAGTGTATGAATAATTCAAACAAAACTATCCTCGTAACTGCCCACTGAGCAGTAATCTTAACCAGTAACACAACAGACGCTGAAATTGAACATTGCTTTCCCTCATATCGGGTCACTTCATAGGACTGCAAGCTGTAGGTCTAGTTGATATGTTTGTATGTGTTATTTGGTTCCAATGTGGCAAATATGGATGGGTAGACAAAATATTTCAGGGTGCTGCAATAATATAAATTATATCAAAATTTTCTAAGAGTTTATCATAATCAAATGGATGAAATTAAGTGGGCCAGTCTATTCTTTGGATCATAATGCTGAAAGGCAGCTTCTCCTCTACTCTTAAGCACAAACAAAACATCATACTATCACAATGATATTGAGTCTTTAGGGAAAATAAAAGTAGTTGTTCCCTATAAAAATCGTGTTCTGTTCTAAAGAGGTACTAACGGTATGACCAAGCATTCTGTTTCATTTTCATACATTGTTTTCTTTATTAAAGCAATGAATAGGCTTCCATGTTATACAGATGTGCAGATTAGCGTGCAACAAGAACTTCAAAAATAAGAGAAGCTCTCCCATCCAAGTACTAATCAGGCCCCACCCTGCTTAGCTTTGTGTGGCTCAAGGAGTAGGGTGCTGGCCCCATATACTGAGAGTGGTGGGTTCAAACCCAGCCCTGGCCAAGAAAAAAAAAAATAAATTAAAAGAAGCTCTTGGTAACCAAATGAAAGAAGTCAAATTAGGGCAGACATAAGAGAGTAGAATATGTAAGGATGAAAGTGACTGCATAAATACAAAATGAAGAACTCAACTCTCATGGACTTAGGACTTTCTAGGTGGCCAGGGATGCTTCTCAGGGCTTCGTATTAGGATGCAAACAGAGACCTATGGCTAAAAGGATGCAAAGTGAACATAGGTCAGCAATATAGTTCAGTATATGGTATAACCAAGCAAAACACTCAGGAATTACAAAGGAAGTCCCTCACGTTTCTCAGCGATGTTAAATTTGTCATTATACATTTGTCATTTTGAATATTTTAGACTTTTATATCGAGCAGTTTTTATTTTTAGTTCTTATACTTAGAAAAATAATGTCAGTGCTATTTATACTTTCCCTAGTTCTAGACTTTATGATTTCGAGGGATACAGAAAAATTTTCAAGGGCTTAGAGAACTGCAATTAACATGCAGAAATGTTTTGAGGAGACATTTAAATTATAAAGATATTTGAATTATTTTAAATCATTTAATCATATAACTAACACAAGATAGAAAATTATTTTATTATATTTATTCATATCAAATGGCAGTTTATTATCTAAGTTATTTATAATAATTTAGTATGTTTTCTTGTATAAGAAAGGTCTTGGGCCTAATAATTCTCAATTTCCGGGAGAACAGAAAAAGAAGAAATTAAATTACACTATGAATAAGAAAATGCCCTCATTAAGGGTGGTTAAAACGAATGTAGATTATTTAAAATCGAAAGTCATGTAAAAAAATATAAATCTTATGAAAGAAATTAACAAATTCTCAACTACTGCAGAATAAAAATTTATTTACCCATTCCATGTCACCAGACTGGAGTAATTCCCTATTATAGTCTTTCTAAGAGTTGCTTTGGGAAGTATCCCAGAGGTTACTTGTGAAACAATGAAACCTAAAGCCTATATAGGTCTAGATACTCCAAAGTGGTGATGGTCCTTTAGACATTGAATACATGCTGTTCTTGTGTATCTCAAGGAAGCACCGCTGAGCTGTTTCTTTAGTGTGTACATACCCGCTCTCAGTCAGTGTTCCAATAATCTGAAAGCTTTCCCACAAAAATTCTAATAGCAAAGCCACTGAATGGTTAGAGTTCAGAAACTGCAAATAAGTGCTTTTCACATATACAATATTACGGCTCCTTGATCAGGAATTCTTTTTACTTTTAAAGGTTATTTTTGCACAAGTCTCAAGAAAACACATTCAACTTTGATATTTACAGAAGGTACAGGACTTATTGTAATAAAAGTAAGGCTGTCAAGTATTTTAATGTGTCAAATTTGTGTTCCTTTTTCATCAGCAGTTAGACTCCTTAGGAGAGAACTCAAGGCCCAGTAAAAAGACAGTTTTTACAAACTTATTCTATGATGAAAGAGAAAACTCAAGGACCCTTTTACCTAAAATTTACTTACATAATAGACTATTTTACTTCTATTCTCAATAAAATTGATTCTGAAGGCCCTTTTCTTCTGAAACTGTTCTTAGAATCGAGGTCCATCACACTGATTCATGAATCTTGTTAAACATTTATGCATTAAACATTAGAGGTGGCCAATATTGTCAAGGGTAGAAGGTCTATCTTTGTTAAATATTCTACATAAGTAATTTCAGAGTTCTTAGAGAGGTTGAGATTAAGAAAACATGCCATTTTTTATTATTAATTGCATTAATAAAATCAGGTTAAGGCCTCTGCATTTCAGTGGGGATACCCTATAAGGAGAATCACTGAGAACAGAGTGAGATCAGTCCTAGACTTTCATCCTGCCCTGTTTTGAACTCCGTTAGGTTACTCTCAAAGGTGGCTTTTCATGCCTTAATCCTACTTAATGAAATGCTGCACATCATCCCATGGTAATAGATAAGAT
Source organism: Otolemur garnettii (assembly GCF_000181295.1). Classification (NCBI taxonomy): domain Eukaryota; kingdom Metazoa; phylum Chordata; class Mammalia; order Primates; family Galagidae; genus Otolemur; species Otolemur garnettii. Next base: position 45,763,966 of record NW_003852399.1, read on the forward strand.
GTGTGCCAAATGACTCACCTGTCTTGTTGATATCAAGACCTGCTAATTTCAAGGCTAATTCATTGCTGTTGCCACTTGCAGAGGAAACCAGGATATCATGTATTGCATTTCTTCTACCTGTTCTTCCGGAAGCAATAAAATCTGCATATGTAGTTTCCACATCAGTCATTGCTAACAAATAATCCACATAGCAGGGACTACAAAAGAGAGAAAAAAATAACAGGCAAATGTAACAGTAATCAATGGCAAACATTTAACCAAGACACTTGTTAAACTTCTGGCCTACAAGACAGGGTTGTGAAACAACTGTCTTACTTATATGTTCATAAAGGAAGATGAGCTGTTTCTTGTCCTAAGTATAGAGGTCAAAGGTCATGGAACTTTTCCTATGCAGGGACGGACAGGAAACATGTAGGCTTTGAAGATCCCGTGATCTCCATTCCAGCTATTCCACGTTATCCTCATAGGTAAATGAAGCCACACAGTAAGACAACACAGTAAGAAAATGTAGTAAATCAACTTCATTTATAAAAACAGGCCGTGGGCTAGACTTGATACATGCCAGGGTTTGTTGACGGTTTAGATTATAGAATTTTCTTTCTCTAATACCATTTTAGTCTTTTAGTCTTTCAAAGGTGGCTATTCATGCCTTAATCCTACTTAGTGAAATGCTGCACATCATTCCAACTTAAAATAGGTGGGGGATGAGTGTCAGTGGTCCATCCTAGGAGTGAGTGAGTGCACCGTCTGTACAAAGCCTAAGAATATTAATGGAAATTGGCCACAATCCAGGTTGCTTTTCATTATCACCACACACCAGCAACTCTAAACAGTGTCATTGATCAAATACTGCTTCCCGTTCAGGAGGACACCTCCCTCCGGCCCTCTGGGTGAGTCACTGCTTGAGAAGAATGACACACTTTCTTGACTGCATCTTTGAAATAAAATACCAAAAGGTGTAAAAAAAAAAAAGATTACTCAAAATCACCTCATTTCTAAATTCCTGAATTTGGGAATTCCTTCCTTTTCTTTTTCTTTTCCTCCTATATTTAAATTAAACCCAGTTCTTCACTCTAGCCCTGTCTTTAATTTTTTGAACCATTTTTACCTTAGTTTCCTCTAGGTCCAGTCCTACAAGAATCACTTTGTGTAGCTTTTTCTTAGCATCAAGACATGCCTTTGATCTGTTGTCATCATTGCTTTGCTACCTTCACCTCGCTACTGGGAAAACACCACAGTCTGCTTTCTCTGATCTCTACAGGGTGGCTGAATGTTACCAGAAAAAGTCACAAAATTCTGCCAACTGGCTCAACCAGGAATTTCTGACTCTATTATTAGTATACACTTGGAGTTGCTCAGGGATTCTTTTGTTCACCTCTAGTTGACTCTTCCTTGTGTTTTTCTCTGCGGGGAGGATTTCAAACCCTGCTCAGTCCACACACCAAACACGATCTGCCCTAAGCGATGACTCTGCACCTTCCTTTCCTGAGAAGGTGTGGGACATCTGCTGTAAGTTCTCTTAATAGTCTTCCTTTCCCAAACAGCATTTCTCTGTATAATCACTATTCTTTTTGTTCTGGATGAGGTGACCTCTTTTTAAGGCACACTATTGATTTAATTTCCTTCCATCTCTCAAGCCATCATCCACTTCCTTTAACATGGCACACCGCGGCGAGCACAGTTTTATTTATGTTTCTTCCTTGATATCCATGTTAAATCACTTGCCAGGCCATGTTTGTTTTTATTTGACATCACTCATTTCCTATAAAACATAAGAAAATCTCTTACTAAGACTACTGCTGAGTTATTTTATTCCCTAAATTTTTCCATGCCCTATCTATCCAAAATGCTGCTATCAGAGTCACTTTTTTACTTTTCTGAAAGGCCTTCAAAACCTGCCCCACAGCCTATGAAAGACACAGGACATTTTTTTAGCATTTCTTTTAAGTCTTTTCGCCGTCTGGAAAGGATCCCCTTTTGCTGTTTTAATTTCAACTACTTGCTCTCATACTTGGTATGCCGTAGAAAAACACAATATTTTCCCAGAGCTTCTCTGGTGCATTTGCTCAAGTCTGTTACTCCACTTGGAATGCCTTTCCCCCTAACAAACTTGCTTGTTAAAATGGATTTGGCCCTCAAAACTCAGCCAAACACCATCTTGTTTTTTACTTTTTTTCCCTTGACTTTTCAGCTGGCAATTCATGGGGTTGATTGGTACCTGTACTGGGTACTTAAATTCTAAGTAGCATAAGGCGGATTACAGGCTCTGAAAGACAAGAACTGCATTTGTTAATATGTTAATCCCATACAATTCCTAGCAGAGTCCCTTATACATGATCAGTGTTAAATAAAAATATGCTGAATAGAAATGACCAGTGGGGGAGAAATGCATTCATCACTTGCCATCAGCATCCACAGAAAACTTCCCTGCTTCTTATTCCACTAAATTATAAATCTTAAAAATTCACTTACTTCAATCCAGAAGATTACACAGGTGAAGATAATTCAAGTGATCTGTTTTACCTTCACATAGTTAATTGAGTGCCTACTCTCTCTTTCTACTTCAGTCATCGGGCTACCTGTCAGTGACTGAGTTAGAGTGGAGATCAAGTTTCTGACCTTGGAGTAATTCAGTGCTATTAGTTGTAAGGATATTTTCATTATCTGCACTACCAGTAAACAACACAGTATTCAGTCTTTACATTATGTTAAATGTTTAGAATTAGACATCTACATCAACCTAGCAAATATACTCACAAACCTATAAGAGGAGGTGGAGTTTACAGGAATAAGCTCTTTCCACTATCATTTTCACTCCTGGTCTCTTTTTATGACTTTTCAAAACACAGGTTTTTTAAAAAGCACAAATGTTATTGTTTCTCATCTGATCATAATGCCATGAAGGAAAATATACTTATTTTTTCAAATGAAGAGAATAAGTCTCAAGATATTTTAAGTAACTGCTACCTTATACATAGAAACATGACTTAAACCTAGGTCTGTGGGTTTTGTGTAAAGGGCATTACAGATGCTTTGGTTTTTTCCATTATCAACACAAACTATCATAATAGCACAGGTGCCTATCAGGATTTATATCTAATTCACTTTGCTGACAATAGTTTTAAGGAGATTTGTAATATCAGGAATGAAGATAGGTGGTAAGATTTTCTATGGAAGATATGAATTAAAAGAAGGTTTACTGTGTTCTGATTTATTTATTTGGGAATGTTAAAAAGATCCGGTGACAATTCTACTTGTATGGGGGGAACCAACAACTTATTTTGAATCTTCATTTAGTGTACTCCTAAGCAATGAGCACATACAGAAAACAGCTGAGTTATGAAGATATAAATGCATGTTTCACTCATATATTAAATGTTCATGTATACACTGGTTTCTCTTCAGATCGTATAAATCTTTCACCTTTGAAAAGGTTCACGTGTAGTTTTCATTTTGTTTGAGTGAAATATAATACAGTGAGAAGAGCTTATTCCTGTAAAGGGGCACTCCCTTTAAGCATTATTAGATGTATTTGTTAATGTACATCCAATTCCAAACCTTTAACACTGAAACTAAGTACTAAACATCCAATTACAGTCGCCATTATAACTATGACTATCGTAAAAGCAGTAGTTTATTTCTTATATGTTTTTCCCTCCAGTTATTCAATTGCTTTTCTAGTGAAATAACAATAGTTGACAAATAGCACACACAAGGGAATGAAGGAAGGAATATAATTACATTTTAAATAAAAATATATGGATGTTTTCCTATATTTTTCTTTCTCTACAATTACACTTTTTTAGTGAATTCCCATTAGGTACTCAAAATCAGTTATTTCTACCCTCATGGTGGCTGGTAGACATAGGTCTTCTGTTTACAGATATATCTATCAGACATCTGAAAATATCTTTTATATCAAATATACCTGTATAAGATTACTTGTAGTTTTGCTTTGAAATTCTAGAAAACTGTCACCAAGAAAGCTGTCTAACAGATATTCACCAAGAAAATGACAAAATTCCAAATAAGTAAAATAATTGTGAGCAGCTGGTAGAAGTTTAATAGAGTAGCTGTTGGCCCCTATTCTGACCTTGTAACTGTAAACTTATTAGAAAAAGAAATCGGGAAAAGTTATCAAAAGTGGACTTTGAATCTTCACTATAGTTTCCTGTTTATGTAGTTATAACTGGAATTTTCTAGACATGACAAAATGATGGTATTAGATATAAATAAGGTAATAGTGTGGGTTTTTTAATGCAAACAATCCAATTATATTAATATTGAAAGTCTGATGAGAGAAAGAAAGGAGAAAGACATTTTATCAAATATTGAACAATTTAAAGTTAGATTAAATTTTAAAGCATAAATCTTTAAAACCTGAAGTCTAAAAATTGAGTGAAAATTCATGAATAAGGAATAAGAAACAAGCTTGTTCTTCCTTTTTCTCCTTAAAAGAGCCTATAACTTTCTCACTCTTTAACAACAGAAGTGGTACATTTTTGCTCTAAGAATTCTTCCTTTGTCTAACGGACCTGAGATTCATGATTCCCATTGGTCTTTTCCTTTCTTAATGTCCTTTACCTTTTGAAAATATCCTACACACAAACTATCAGAAAGAATAAACCAGAAGGTTTTACTGTAGCAGTATGGACAGATTAAGAGAGAGATCAAGAGACTGTAAAAAGTAGATACTTACGTCTCCTTTATCAGACAAATTGACGCATTCCACCCCGATACATCCTAGAAGTTGGGCCTACGAAGCTGCTAAAATGATTTTTATACTGACATTGAGTCATGAGCCAAATGGTGACTGGGTAACATGCTAATTTTACTCTTGTAAATGGGACACATGAAATGAGCTTCACAGACTTGGAAGAAGGAATGGAGAGAATGGCACCAGCATGCCTGGAAGACTTCTCTCTAACATAAACGGTAGGAATTCTTTTTAGGTTTAAAACGTAAGAAAATAAGAGAAAGAGATTTCTTTCTGTCCCACGGTTACAGATACAATCAGGTAACTTCTCAACTGTTACTTTATGGAATCACAGGATGTGTGTTAAAAACCCTTGAGTAATTTACTGTTTAGTGCTCTCTGTTAACATTTCTGAATTGTTCCGCTCTCACACATTATGGAAAACCTCGGTGAGCTCTTGTTCACATAGGAAAATCTACCAACGTTCACCATATAAAAATGCTTAAAACCTGAAAAAACGAAATATTTATTAACTCACTTAAAATACTACAAATAAATCAATTAACCTCTACCTAAATGGTTTCAAATGAAAGTGAAAGATAATTTCTGGAGCAAAAATACTCGTGCTAGGCATGGCGTGGTTTTACATTCGTAACTCTCATTGGCCAAATGTCTGGCTTAATAAAAGACATCTGGGCTTCTCGTGTTTGCTTCTGCATTCAATCTGTCTCAATATGTTGTTTTAGTTGAAGTGTATGAAGAAAATCTGGCCTCTCACAGATTTTTTTTTTTTTTAAGTTGGAAAAGTGAGGAGAATTTTAATTGCTTTCTAGAGAATTGTTGGTTTTTTTCAATGTGGAGCCTAAAACCGTATCAAAGATGCTGTCTGTACTCTGTATGGTTAAAATCCCCTTATCTTTCTTGCACTTTGAAAGGGCTTTGCCCACGCATATAGTTTTTGGACGATGAGGCACTGGTTAATAGAGTGGGTTATGCGTATTTTCCAAATAGTAGCGTGTTTTATTACACCATATCAACGCTCCTTAGCAAAACCACCTATCTCATCAGAAACATATTTAAGAATTGGAAAACTGACAGATTCACAGGGGCAGGTAAGTTGTCCAGAATTACCATTTTTGTTTGAAAGCTGCAGTTTTCACTGGCAACAGAACCTGCTGGGTTTTGCTTCCCTACAAGTGACAAGCAGCTCACTTTGTTCTTCAGGAAAATCTCCGCCAGATACCTGAGTCTGAATAAGTATAGTTCACACGTCAATCGTTCTTTCAAATGAAAAAGGTGATCCATGAAAAAAGTGACTGACTCAGGTCCCTACCAAATGCTCGCACCAGTGCCATGGTTGAGACAATGATGTGTTTTGATACACGTGAACTGCTATGGAGACTTCCCCTTTCATTATCCGGAATATCAAGGGGTCAGATTCAATATCAGTATTGCTTTTACTGCTTCATCACATACATTTTTATATAAATCTAGAATTTAATAATATTAATGGTGAAGAACATGGCTTTCTAGGACAGTTGAGCGCCCCTGACTTGCTTAGTGCAAAGGTGCCAGTGGTTTCCCCCACGCTATTTTTGCAGTAAATAAATGCAAAGTTAGACTTTTTTTTTTTTTTTTTTTTTGCAGTTTTTGGCTAGGACCAGGTTTGAACCCGCCACCTCCGGTATATGGGGCCAGCACCTTACTCCTTTGAGCCACAGGTGCCGCCAAGCCATTTTTCTTTTGACATAGGCACATTTTCATACTGTTTTTAAAAATCCATAACATATTCAATTGTATCAATTAATTTCTTTGCTGAAACTTCTTCGAGCCCATATCCAAATACTTTTTTCCCTAAAAACTGTAACAAATTAAAACTTTTTAATTTTTTTTTTTTTTTTACAGTGTTTTTGGCTGGGGCTGGGTTTGAACCCATCAACTCTGGCGTATGGGGCCTGCGCTCTACCCCTTTTGAGCCACAGGCACTGCCCACAAATTAAAACATTTAAATGAGAACTATTAGCCTGCAAATATTAATAAAGCCAGAGGCATTATTTTTCTTTAAGAAATATTTTCTATGTATACTTAAGCAACATGCTACCTCAAAGCCACCCTTTCCTCATGTCTGGCTCACCCCCTGACCATTCCCAACAACAGCAAATTTTTTGTCTATGCTCCTTAAAGTTTATTTACATCTTGTTTCCTTACTCTCCATAGAAAATCTTGCCTGACAACTTTCTAGAGAAAATTAAGGTCATCAGACATAAAATTCTTAAATTTCTGTTTCTTTATCCTCCTATCAAAAGTTATCCATCTCTTTTTTCAAGAAGCCTTTTGCTCAACATTGATACCTGACTGGTGTTCTTGATTCTTCCTTTTCTCCCATTATTATTCTTTTAATTCTGGCTTCTGCGTCTGTTCTTTGCCCCAACTACTTCTCCAATGCCTCCAAAATTGCTCACATCTTCTCTGTTATAAATTTTTCTTCTTTAACTCTGCATATTCTTTAAGACACTCATATCTTTTCCTTTTATCTACCCCCACACTTATAGGAAAAAGAACTGGATGCTAATTTTTCCTGCTTCCTCTTTATGTTAAATCAGTTTATTTTACACGCTTTGTAGTTTGACTTACAATTTAATTTACCATCAATTTATTAGAACTGTTTTCTCAAAGAAAAATCACTGCAGATTACTCGCTGAATTCGACAGCCTATAACAGGAGTCATCTAAATCAAATTATTTAGAGAATTTTACACTGTCACTTTTTTCTCCTTGAGAAGTTCCTCCCCTGTGGCTACCACAGTGACTATGCTCCATTGTTTCACCTATAAGCTTCTATTTCTTGCTCTTCCCCCTACTTACCTCTTAAAAATATCTTTGTTCTCTTTATTGTTCTTCATGTGTTGGTGATCCCATTTGCCTAATTACTTTAATTTCAACCTGCGTATTGATGACATGCAAGTTTTATAATTTTGGGACCTGATATTTCCAGAGGGTTCACTTGAGAATTTTTACTGTTTATGGAATATTCTACCATGGATGTCTTTGAAATCTCAACTTCGGTCTATTCACAATGAAATCTCTTGCTCTCTGTGTCCTCATCTCTACTTTCAAATCTATTCAGAAACTCTCTGTCATTGTGTTTATATTACCACTATTTTCTTAGGCACCTATGATAGAAATCTCAGCATTGTCCTCAATTACTTCTTGTCACTAATAATTCACATCCAATCATTTCTCAAACCACAGTATTTAATTCCATATCTATCCATTGTTTCTGAAATAGTCTTCATGTCCATTCTTCTGGTCACTACCTTATTATGTTTCTTCTTAACAACTTCAGTTGTAGGGTAACGACACACACTTATCCAAGCCTATGCTTCACCTATGTACCTTACATGTCACTAGAATTAACTTTATGAAATATAAAGAACACTCAAAAATCTTCAGTGGTTCCTGGGAACCTACAAAATAGAGTTATTTGGGGTTTTTTGTTGTTGTTGTTTTTTTTTTTTTTTGCATGGCTCTTAAGAGTTTGGAGACAACCTGCCTTACTGATAATGTATCTTTTGTACGTACTAAGGTCTGCCGTATTCCTGCTGGTTTTCTTATGCTGTTTTCTCAATCTGGAACATTCTTTATTCCAGTCAACATAACAAAAAACCTCTCATCTTTCAAGTTTACCTTATAAGTCCATCTCTTTTCCTGTCTCTAAGTAAGATACTAACTTTGTTATAGTATTTTACCTCTTTCTTTTGTGGGAATTCATTATTTTCATGTTGCTCTATTCTTTGGGTTATATTGTCCTTTATTTTAGACCTGGTCTTTGATATTTGAACCCTTCACAATGTTTGGAACAGAAGTTCACATGTTGTTGTTCTAACAAGAAATATTTTGTAGATTGTTCTTGATTATCTCACTCAAGATCCTCATAGGTTAAATAATTTTGTCAAGGTTATAAGTTGTCCACAGTGAAACTAGGTCAAGAAAGCATGTTTTGGCTTGGTGCCTGTAGCACCATGATTATGGCACCGGCCACATTCACTGGGGCTGGTGGGTTTGAACCTGGCCCGGGCCTGCTAAAACAACAATGACAACTGCAACAACAACAACAAAATAGCTGTGTGTTGTGGAGGGCACCTGTAGTCCCAGCTACTTGGGAGGCTGAGGCAAGAGATGTGCTTGAGACCAAGAATTTGAGGTTGCTGTGAGCTGTAATGAGGACGACATAGTGAGAGACTTTCAGAAAAAAAAGAAGAAAGCATCTGTTCCTGTCCTTACCTGGTTCATTTTTCTGTCCAGGAAAATACTTTTTTTTTTTTTATCAATTTAATAAGGAGATAAATTGGGATCATTTTCTCTAGCACATTTTCTCTTCGTTACATTCCCAATTATAATAGAGAATTAAAAAAAGAAAATAACAGCAGCAACAGAAAGCACTCTGGAATTCCTAGTAATCGATCTTATTTTCACATGATTAATGGTTTCCTCTTTTACTTTTGTTATCAACTATATACGATGAAAGTAGCAAATTAGTGCATGGAATAATTTGTTCTATCCTCTCTCCTCTTGTTAGGGCTTTTTACATCATTTATTTAATATTTCAGAGAATTTATAAATCATGTATGAGTTAATCTTTGCAACACTCCTGCTGAGACAGTCAATTAGCTGAAGAAGTACTCCTGGTTGGCAAGGGACAAGTAATATTACTAAAGAGAAGAGAGAGGTTAATCGATGTGACCAATGTCTTACACAATCAGTGGCCATACTGACATCAGAATGGGGATTGGGGTCTATTCACGTCAAAATCACAGAAGCATCATGAGCCTGGGGCTGGTAGTGTTTTTTGTTACATAACGTTTTGTAAATTCTTCATCTTATCTTCTCCTTTGCTGGCTCAAGGGTAGAAAATATTTTAAGAATGTATATGCTTTCATTAAAGCAGATTTTAATTCAACAAAGATTTTCCTCTGTGTTCAATAGATATTTAGATTTTGATAGGATGTTAGAACACTGACACATTTCTTCTCAAAATAACTCATACTAACTTTCCATGTTTAAAATCAGGGGAACAAATCAGTACCATTTCTTTTATTTAAACACATTTTAGTTTATTTATTTTTGTATGTGTGTTTATATATTTTTATGTATTGTTTTTAGAAAAGTAAATTTATGTCAGGTTAAGGTGAAAGTACAAACCACCAGGTCAAAATTTTGATTTTGATAGGTAGAATCCCTCTTGTGGTTATGTCCCACCCACAAAAGGTGTGCCACAAACCCCAACCCCAAGCACATTCAGGGAGAGCACCCACCCCTGGTGCTAACTCCCTTAGAAACATTTTCTGATCTGTTTCAAGGCATAACAAATGACCCTAAGGATCATATAACAGCTATGGTTTACTAGTGCTTTAAGTAGGTGCTATATTTAACCCTAAGTATATGTATTACATAACTTAAATTCTTAACTCTATCAAAATGGTACTCTCATTATTTCAGTTTTGAAGATGAAATAATAAAGGTTTACAAACCTTACATCATGGAACTGGTAGGTGATTTAACTATTTAAACAACCAGCAACCATTTTTCCACCTCCGTTTGTTCAATGTACTAAACTGAACTTCATTCTCTCAATAGTTTGCATCAATATTTCTTTTTAAATATATAAGCAGTTATCCTTCTGTTTTGAGACATTCCTTCCTTGAGTGATATTCTATGTCAGGAAAATCTGGCTTTTGAATAGACACCGCCATCTCTGTTTTGATTTCTACATTTTTTCTACTAGCACTTTCTAGCTCAGCTCCCACAGATGTGGGTATGTGCTCTAATTATCCACGTGCTGGTCTTCTAATTCAGATGCCTTCCTGACAGGCCTGCTTTGCTTTGTGACAGTAAAAGTATATTCCCTAGGGACTATGAGTTTGAGAAAGACCTAAAAAATATTCAACACCTAAACAAAGATTCCAAAATATGAAAAAAATGCAAAATTGAGATAAAGACTCATTTGATTAATAATATCATATTCTTCAAATGCAATTTCACTCAGCTCTCATATACTTAATTACATATGCATTATATTAAATCTATGTTTTGGGTACATTTTAATGTTGAACTAGAAGTGACAACAGGCAGGCTGAGGGGAAGGGAGCAGGAGTGCCACTGGAGACCGCCCTCTCCTGGAATAAAGGGTCAAGAACTAGTGATTCATTAAGTGGGAAGCTTGAAGGTAGAGGACCCTAGGATGACAATCTTGGAATTACTTCTAGATTTCGAGGCAGAGTCTCAAGCTGTCACCCTGGGTAGAGTGCCATGGCATCCTGGCTCACAGCAACCTCCAACTTTGGGCTCGACAGATCCTCTTGCCTCAGTTTTTCTATTTTAATTAGAGACAGGGTCTTGCTTTTGCTCAGGCTGATCTCAAACTCGTGAGCTCAAGCTATCCACCACCTTGGCCTCCCTCCCATGCCTGTGTTGGGATTACAGGCAGGAGCCACTATGGCCGGCTGTCCTAGATTTCTAATTTGGCTAAATGAGAGGACAGTGCTATTTGATAAATGCAAAAGAACAGCAGTTCTTCTTTGCATAGAAAGTCTAAGAAGGTCACTTGAACGCATCATAGTAAGACATTTAAATTAAATTCAGTGATCTTTTCCTTTCTGAATGAGTGGAAATGCCTTAATTAAAAACACACATTTCATCTGCTTTTCTTCAAGCAAGTATTTTCTCTACTGTGTCTAAATATCTATTCCAATTGAGATGGTGCTCAAATACTCCAATAAGCCTCTTTTCAGCCAAAAAGAAAAACAGTTGCTATGACTATGTTTCAACATGTTTTGAATATATGCATAATCACTGCCAATTTATCTTCTTTGCACATGTGAGTTTCCTATTTAGTACTTATCTTCTCCTTTAACTACTGATAATGGCATTGCTCAGTATTACGATCAAGGCTTCTTCTTTTTATTATAAGTCTGAATGATAGAATTTTTGTTGATCTTTTCCTTAATGGAATACTCTTCAATACAACATTTAGTATCCATCTTCTCTGACATTATATTTTATTTGAAGATTTTTCCATATATTTGTTTTAAATAGGATTTACAGATCTCTCAGGCATCTTAAAGTCAGTAGAATAGGTTCCAAAGAGTAGAGAGAATTCTGAGGAACAGAAATGTTAACACAAATTAAATCAATTTAAATATCATTAAGAAAGCATTGATTTGGCCACTGAGAAATATATCCATATATGACATAGTGGATATAAAAAATCAGTGAGATAATGAGATATTCCAATGAACAAAATATGAGGGCTGCACCTGTGGTTCAAAAGGGAGGTGGGTTCAAACCCAGCCCCAGCTAAAAAAAAAAAGAAACATAAAATATGAATGAAAGAATGTGGTAAACTCCTTATTTTAATAAGAACATTTTAAAATAAGAAACTCCTTAATAAAATAAGAACTTTTTAAAATATGTGCTTTTATTTTGGCCAAGAGACAAGTTGCAATCTGGAAAATCATTTGCATATGATTACCATCAATATTGAACAACTCTAATATTGACTCTACTATCAGCAATAGAAATTATCACTGTGACTATTCTATTCCTGGAACATTCAAGAAAGTACTTGAAATGGTAAACAGTAGTTTTAACAAATAAAAACTAACCTATCCAATGAAGACATTGCAATGAGCTTAGAAATCAGAAGACCTCAGAATCTTTTATTTGACTGTAACATAAAGTACTTCAAATTTCTATTCTTCCAGTTTCCCCTCCAAATTTCAGAAAAGGGTTTTATGTACTGTATAGGGTACAAAGAAAATATTTAAACAGTAAGAAACATTTTTGAATTCATTACTTTGTGGTAAAAATTAGACTTTCTTTGGTATATACATAACTAGAATACCTTTATTTAAACATTAAGAATTAGTAATGTCTAGATCTAATTCCCACTATATTTTGCATCAACCAAACTCATTTGAGTGATAATTAGAAGCCCTGGTGATTAGCATAGCTTTTAGGCCTTCATTGGGGCAGGTCACTTCTTAATTCACACCAACTTTAAATATCTATCTCACACAACCAAGGACTATAAACATACAGAATAAGCATGGTCCAAATGAAATAAAACAGGTTTCAGATAGGAAATTAGAGCCACGCTTGGTTACACTTCCATCTAAGGGCTTCATCTAAAGAGGTGTTCCACCTGGCTGCATGTGTAATGCACCTAGGGTGACTTTTACACTTACCAATGGGTGGCTCCACAATCAAATCTACTTTTAGTCAACATGATAATAATAATTTTTAAATTGAGAGCTTTATTGTATTGGTTCTAAAGGCAGCATACTAATTCACGATATTTGATAGGAATTGTATATGTGCATGTGCATTCATGTGTCCCAGTGCTTTAAAGTCGTGGGACCCTGTTCATTATACCTATCAAGTTTAAATGCAATTTGTCAGCTTATTACAGTGCAGATGAGCAAGGAAAAAGTAAAGACAATACTTTTTAAAATTTATTTATTAAATCATAGCTGTGTACATTAATGCAATCATGGCGTACAGTGTGGTGTTTTCACATACAATTTGAAATTATTTTCATCAAACTGGTTAACTTAGCCTGCATGTCATTTTCTTAGTTATTGTGTTAAGATGTTTATATTCTACTTTTAGAAAGATTCACTTGTACCCTTGTGAGATAAACCATAGAGGTGATCCCTTCAATCACCCTCCTTCCACCCATCTACTCCTCTCTCCCTCCCTCTCCCCATATTCTTAGGCTATAATTAGGTTATAGCTTTCATATGAAAGCTATAAATTAGTTTCATAATAGGGATGAGTACATTGGATACTTTTTCTTCCATTCTTGAGATACTTTGCTAAGATGAACATTTTCCAGCTCCATCCATGTAAACATGAAAGAGGTAAAGTCTCCATCATTCTTTATAGCTGCATAGTATTCCATGGTGTACATATACAATTTATTGATCCATTTGTGGATCGATGGGCACTTGGGATTCTTCCATGATTTAGCAATTATGAATTGGGTTGCAATAAACATTCTGGTATAAATATCTTTGTTATAAAGTGATTTTTGGTCTTCTGGATATATACCTAGTAGAGGAATTGTAGGATCAAATGGCAGGTCTATTTTTAGTTCTCAAAGTGTACTCTAAACATCATTCCAAAAGAGATATATTAGTTTACATTCCCACTAGCAGTGTAAAAGTCTTTCCTTTTCTCCACATCCATGCCAACATCTCTTGTTTTGGGATTTTGTGACGTGGACTAATCTTACTGGAGTTAAATGATATCTCAAAGTAGTTTTGATTTGCATTTCTCTGATGATTGAGGATGATGAGCATTTTTTAATGTGTCTGTAGGCTGTGTACCTGTCTTCTTCAGAGAAGTTTTTCTTCAAGTCCCTTGCCCACCCTGAGATGAGATCACTTGTTCTTTTCTTGCTAATACTCTTGAGTTCTCTGTGGATTCTGCTTATTAAGCCTTTGTCAGAGACAAAACCTGCAAATATCTTCTCGCACTCTGAGGGCTGTCTGCTTGCTTTACTTACTGTTTTTGTGGTTGTGCAGAAGCTTTTTAGTTTGATCAAGTCGCAGTAGTGTATTTTTGATGTTGCTTTGATTGCCCGAGGGGTCCTCCTCATAAAATTTTCGCCCAGGCCAATTTCTTCAAGAGTTTTCCCTACACTTTCTTCTAATATTTTTATAGTTTTATGTCTTAAGTTTCAATCTTTAATCCAGTGAGAGTCTATCTTAGTTAATGGTGAAAGGTGTGGGTCCAGTTTTAAAGACAATACTTTTCATTTATTAAAATACATAGTATAAGTTTTCTGGAAATCTTTAGGAAATTAATATGTTCATTTATTAAAGTACATAGTGTAAGTCTTCCGGAAGTCTTTAGAAAATTAACATGAAATGGTAAAACACAGAAATCGTGTTGCTTTGTTTACTCCCTAGCTTGAAGCAAAGCAACAGCAGAATTACTCTGAAATTTAAATTAAGAAAAGTTATACTGTATAAAGTCTAGTCAAACGTTGTCTAATTTGCCATGCCTTCTTTTAAGCAAATTAAAATTTCTGTTTTCACTCTCCCCATCTCAGATTTAATGTATGATAACTCTGTTCCCCATCTTGTTTTCCTGAGCTCTTGTCTTATCTCCTCAATATCTTTCTGTATTTATTATTGAACAATAGTTCAACTGTAAACGACTATCAATTCAGGCAGAGTCACTCAAAGAAGGAAGGGAGATATTCTTACAAATTTTTAACATAGAAATAACACTTTAAAAGTGAGCTACACAAAAGCAACATTTAAAATACTGTTAAAGCTAATGTTTGCAGGTAATTCTATCATTATCATCCCTCTTAATGAGGCAAGAGAGGTGAGCCATAGAGGGAATGCAGTGTTAAGGACGGGGAAAATAAGCAGCTATTACCATCTAGTCTACCCACATCCAGTTAATTTAGAAGATAGGGAGTTGGGGGCCATAATTATTACAGTACTCGTTTGCCCTCTGATGCTGGACTTCAAATATTTCTCTGGACTTTTATTTTCATGCCTCCGAAATGTAGGTTTCCAGACTAAAGACATATTTGAAATCTTTTCTAGGTCTAAAAGTCACTGACCTTAAGTCTGTGTGCCCTTTATAAAGGCCAAGTTTTCACAAAAAATAGCATTCTTCTGGAAAGTCTTTGAAGTAAGGAAAAGCTATATTTAGAAAGCCCCTTTAGGCATTCCTGGGTGTTCTCATGTCTTGCAGCTATTTATAACCAGGTGCAGGCCAATAGGACAACAGATTGGCTTTAACTAATCATTGCCCAGGTCTTTCTGAGAGTTAAAGAGAGTTTTTCATTATTCTAAATGTGGATTTAAGAAAGTGTTGAAAACGAGAATTTTTTAAATTTATTAACTGAATTGCCCTGTTGTTTGCATGGCCTGACATGGAACATGATTTCAAAGGTTGCCTTTCTGTTTGGGAATATAGCTGGCACACTGCTGTGACACAGATATGGTACAGAATCCACATATTCAACTGTTTTGTGTTCCCAAGTGTGAGTCATTTTCTTATAAATTTCATACCAATGTATTTCAATTTGAATGCAGATAGAAATTTATAAAGTTCTTCAAGCACTGCTTTTCATTCTTATAAACTTTGTTGATTTTAATACAAAGGACTTTATCAATTTAACAGAGTAAAAATTTTTTTTGATATTGGACACAATACAAATCAAAAGAAAACAAAAATATCATTACGAAAAAAACCCCAAAAACCTCAAATAGAAAATGAGATATTGCCTGTATTCCATGATGTTAGTGATGTTAGTAAAAGATATTATGGCTTAGAGACTAGACACTGACTCCCATTATAAACAGCTTTTGTCTATATTAGCTGCCTGAAGGAAGATGATCTCTCAAGGATCTTTTGTAGTTTGTTTATCATTTTTTAAACTGCAGTTTAATTCAATAACATTGGCAAACATCTTGACGTTATCTTACAAAGATTAATACTCAAATTCCCAATGACTCAGCAATTCTACTCTTAGTTCCAATATGTTAAGATAAATCTTGCACATGGGTACCAGGAGACATTCAAATAAATGTTAGTGAAATATTGTGCCTAACAGATCCACAAAGAGCCAAATATCACCAGCAAAATAATAAACACGTTTTCTGTATTTACGCATGTAACATATTACGCAGCAGCAATGAAACTGAACTAGTACTAGTTAAAATGGATAAATGTTAGAAACCCAATGTGGAGTGGGGAAAAAGCAAGCATAGAAAATTACATAAAATACGATGGCAATTTTATAAGACTCAAAAACAGGCAAAATCACATGTAAATTAAAAAGAAATAAATATTAAGTATGTGAATAAAAACCAAGAGCAAAGTGACTTTTTTGGTGACAGTACAAGGGCAGAACCAAGAGGAAATACAAAGAAAAATTCAGCAGTGTTGATTCTAGTCCCTAGTTTTGGTGATGTGTTTGCCGGAGTTTATTTCATTACATTTCATAATTTATATGGATTTTCACCTATTTTTTTTTTTACAGGTGTCAATTTTATGATCATATTTTTAATGTGAAAATCATTTAGATGGCAAAGATAGACATTAATTACAGAGATGGGGATCCGCTCCAAACAACATGTGTATTTATCAGTCTTTGTACTCAGAGAACTTTCAGCTACAAAATTCTTCCTTGTTTATATGAGGACTTGATGTTCCATAATGAAATCTCCTACGTTGGGACAATAGTCTATCTTTTTTAAGTGACGCTATTCCTTTAGCTGTCTAGAAATTTTATAAACAACTGATTAACTACGTCTATTCCTGAGAGATTGCAGAAAAAGAACAGGGTATGGGCGGCAAGCGCATGAGTTATTGGTAAAACGCATTCCCGTATAAAAATAGCACATATTAATACCCCATCGGACAACTCAGAATTGTTATTGTAGGCATATCTCAATATCATATACTGGTAAAGGAATAAAATAATCAAATATGAGGAAATTTCCTCTTATTTTGACAGTAGTTCCAGGGTGCTATTTTAGATCATTAATTGACCTTTATGTTTTGGAGTGTTTGTGTGTTTGGGTTTTGTGATAACCAGATTATGCTAATTTTTTTATTTCACTCTTTAATGAAATGGCTTCTGTTTTCCCTTGGGAATACAGAAGATAGCAATAACAGAATATGGACAACTAGCGGTGGCAGTACTATGAGTATGCCACCCGTGGAAAAGGAAAAAATAACAGTTTTAGTAGCTAGCGATTCTGAAATTGCCCTTAACCGGCAATTTAAGGACAATTTCAGAATCATTATGAAATGTCCTCGCAAATATGTTTTGTGGTAAGGTGACTACAGCTAATAACAATGTATTGTATATTTCAAGTTAGCCAGAAGAGATCATTTTTAATTTTATCACCACAAAGAAATAATGACTCTTTGAAGTGATGAATATGCTAATTCCCTAATTTGATCACTGCACAACATACACCGGCACTGATGTGTTACACTGTCCTCCACAGACGGGTACCATTACTATGTGTCTATTATTAATTGTTTTAAAAACCAAAAATGTTCCCAAGTACTATAGCTAAAAGCTTATCGGAAGGATTTTGTACTCATTCTCAAGTACATTGACTAGTAAGTCTATGGAAAGTACTATGTCTAATTGTAAAAGATAATATGAAGATTATTAAAAATCAGCCTCAAAACTAGATAAATTTTCAGCTATGTCAGCAGTCTGAGATCCAGGTTTTCATGTCACAAAGTCTTCTGTCACAGATCCTGGCAAATATGGGGTCTGTATTGGTCTTATAATTACCCTTAGAATCATGGGGGCTTATTCATTCATTCAACACATTTTCTTGCTCACATTCCACATCTCAGTTATAGTGCCAGGTCCTAGACGATAGAAGTTAACGCACAAAGACAAACACCTTTACTGTCGTATTATCCTTTCATCATTTATTCACCCATCTGTCATTCAACATGCGTCTTCATTCTGAGAGCTGATGAGGGCTCCAATGCTCTGTTAAACACTGAGTACACAGCTGCAGATGACAGGACTAGCCCCTGTGTTTTCCTTGTCTTAGCATAAATTGTAATATTCCTTTGCCCAGGTTTTGATCTCAAATTGCAACGTAGAGAAAATTGTCAGTGGGATTCTGATATGCACAGATAAATGGAAACAGAGCCACTGTTTCACGTGCCCCAGTCTCCTACCCTCCAGCTCCTGATGTGCGCTCATTTTGATTCTGCCAAGACCAAGCCCAGATGTGCTCCAGCAATAACCAAGCCAACTTCCTCAGCCCACAGACTGGGGGTGTTTGCCACTTGGAAGACTTGATTCCATACGGCTCTTAATTTTAATAAGCAACCAGAGGGTCATGGAGACAACTGGTGAAACTGACTTGTATTAAAAGAAAATATCAAAAACTTTAATCTGTGGCTCCACACGCCTAATCCCCTGGGGTTGAAGCACCGGCATGGAGATCACTAAGTGTACTTAGTAACAATGAGCTAAAAATGGAAAGAAAACATCATGCTGTTATTGTATTCATTCCCCTCCAAGGTATTGCCTGACAAACACCATAACCCCGAGGGAACTGAGAACAGCTCCTTTGTAGGTAGGTTATGTCCATCTTTTTTCCAATAGTCTCAGCATCACATCCAGCTTTCAGCACACATAATTTAAGGCGATTGAATGTTTGTGGCTCAGTGTTCCTACCTGATTGGAAACCTTCTTCTTGTCCTTAATTCATTGACTGTACTGGATTTCCTTTTTACTGGAGACGACCCTCAGGTTTCTGCCAGAAATTGCTCCTTTGGGCAAACCAGGCCTTCCCAGAAAATCAGGAAACTGAAATGGAGACAGCAAGAGAAAGGGAAATTATCTGTACACACAGATACAACTTTTAAAGGGGTTTTGAAGTAAATGTTCAAGTTTATATCTTCTAAACAGTATACTAATAGAATTTCACAGCTTATGAATTTCAAATCTTACAAAGCAAACACATGACAAGAGTTAGGGTGCATTTTAGGCCCACAAGCCAGGCAGAGAATTCAAAAAAGATCCCGTTACCCTTAATTAACCAAGACACAAAGTGAGGACAAAAAAGGCAAGTTTTCTAAGTCTTTTTCTTTAAAATCACGTTAGTTTTCTGGTTGTCACTGAAGACTTCTTTTCTTCAGTTTTCATGTAGATCCTCGGAAACTTAATTTGACTAAACTTAATTATTCACAAACATAGAGACTCGAAGGACATTTTGCTGAGATCTTTAAGGTCTCTTCAAGTTTTATCACTCGCCAAAGTCTTTGTGTGTAGTTCCTTTTGTGATGGGGCAGTGGGGAGAGAACCAACCTGCTGACTGCTAGTCAGTGTTTAAGATGGGCATCAGATAAGGAGAAGCAACAGAAGCAACGGAGCTCCTCTGTTGGGGTTTTAAAATAATACAGCAGTTTTCTGAGTGACGGAGAGAGCAGCTTCTTCAAATTACAGACATATCTGTTACAGACCATCTGTCCCTAAATTCCACACCAGCATTAATGGAAACCAAGTGACACCATCTCTCTCCTTCCTTTCATTTCTTGGCCATTCTCATAAAAATTATTTCACTCTTTAAGGTCATGCTCTTTTCCATCTGTTTGAAAATATCAGAGTCTGGGAAAATGACACATAATGAGCCATCGTCGCTGGGAAACTGTGCCAGGGACGGCCCTGCAAGGGCCGTGGACTGTCAGGGGACTAGACAGGGTTCAGATTGTCTTTGCAGTTCCCCTAGAAGCAGGGCCTGAGATAAGAATTTGAATGCAAATTGTTCCTGAAAAGTGGTTTCAGGAAACTCAGGAGTAGAAAGGGAATTGAGAATAGAGACTTGGAAGGAATCCAGTGGAACCACGTTACTCAGCAGTTTTTTGGTGTAGGGCTCCCTTGTTATTCCTTCAGAGGAGTCTTGCCAGCTTCTGCGGAATGTGTCTCAGAGTTATCCCAATCAGCGAGGAAACGGAAGAACCTTATATTCCAAATCCCCTTTGAAACTGGTGGAAAGCTATACCCAGATATATTGTCTGCTGCACAGTTCTGTCCTGCCCTGAAGTAGACATTTTCAGATGATAGCACCATTCTGTCACTATGGAATGATGAGTGCTAGGGAGAGGGGGAAGGGGCACTTGATACAGGTAGTGAGGTATTGAGGATGAGCTCGTAGACCACGGGGGTAACCTTAGAATCTTGGGTCAGCAGTTTTCCTTTGAAGTATAAGTAGATACTAATGTATCTAGCTATTTCCTCTATCAAATCAAATTAAGGTTCATTAAGTCCCTTATCTCATGGAAAACTGTGTCTTTGATACAATCCTAGTTTAAAAAAAAAGAGAGAAAATCAACATTCCGTGTGGGCCATTCATTCATTCACAAATTTTTACTGAACATTAACCTATGTCAAGGACTAAGTTAGACAGCCATGTAACCATTATAAAAATCATTGTCTTACCATTTAGAGTTTATTCAAAGCAAATTCATAATTGCTATACAAATTATCACAGGCAGAACTTTAATTCATGCTGTGCCCAGTAGTAAGGGACCTTTCTGTAAAAGGCAGTTTTGGAGATGCAGGTAGCAGAATGAGAATGAGGGGTTAAGTATGTGGGACAAAAAGAAGAGAAATTATAGTAGAAAAAAAAATAATGGTTAAGGAACAGGACAGAAAGGAGTTTCATATAGAACTGGTATAAGGAGTGCACAGAGGGATATAAGGAAAGAAGACCAAGGGGAGGATCTCGTAGCAGCCAGGTAATGAATGGCTTATGTCTGTGTGACAAGGCTGTGCAATCCAACCCGAAGGAGGATGGGGAGCCACTGAATGATTTTGACTGGACAACTGAAGTTAGAAGAGAAGACCAAAAAAAAAGTTAATCTGTGTTACATGATCAAGTGTTTATTATTTGTTTTAGAAAGTCATTTTGGAAATACTGAGGCCGTATTTTTTGGAGAAGGGTGGTTGCAATGCTAGATACAGAAAGATTAGTTAGTCCATTAAGTCAAACAAGTTAAATATAAAAATTATGACCGGGGATTCTTTTCTTTCAGAACATCCATGTACCAACACTTTTCGCCTCCCTAACTTCAGGTCAGGAATCTGTTGTCACTGGATGTGGTGTTTCCCCGTAGGTAACACAGTGTTTCCCGTAAGTAACGCAGTGTTTCCCGTAAGTAAGACAGTGTTTCCCCGTAGGTAACGCAGTGTTTCCCCGTAGGTAACGCAGTGTTTCCCATAAGTAACGCGGTGCTTCCCTGTAAGTAACCCAGTGTTTCCCTGTAAGTAACCCAATATTT
>NW_003852399.1:45785584-45840482 GCF_000181295.1 Otolemur garnettii
GTAAGTAACCCAGTGTTTCCCTGTAAGTAACCCAATATTTCCCGTAAGTAACGCAGTGTTTCCCTGTAGGTAACGCAGCATTTCCTCATAAATAACACAGTGTTTCCCCATAAGTAACACAGTGTTTCTCTCTGCCTGCTTTGCATTTTTTCTTCTCTTTGTTTTTATTTTTCAGAAGTTTAATTGTGAGGTGTCTTGGCCCAGATAGTCTTCTGTTCATCCCATTTTGTGATTGCTCAGGTTCATGAAATGGAGATTTATGTCTTTTGCCAAATTTGGGAACTGTTCAGTCCTTATTTCTTCAACTCTTTTTTAGCCTTACCTGCACCGCTCTTTTCATTCTGGACCTTTGATAATATAGACACTAGTTTTTTCCCCCCACTATTCTACAGGTTCCTGAGACACTGTCCACTCTCTCACCAAGTCTATTTTTCTCTCTATTTTCAGAGCTGGTAAAACCTACTGCTCTGTCCTCAGGGTCACTGACCCTACACTTGTCATCTCCACTGTACTCTTGAGCCTGTTGAATGCAGTTTTTACCTTGGTTACTGTACTTTTCAGTTCTATCATTTCCACTTTTTTATAACTTCTATTTCATTGCTTTCACTTTGTATTTTCTCATTTATTTCAAGAAATATATAATTTCTTGTTGAAACATTTAGGGAACAGCTTATGTAAAATCCTCGTCAGACAACTCCAGCGCCTGATTTATGTAATACCTCACTGTTGGTGTATGCTGTCTTTTCTCATCATTTTGGGCTTCCCTGGGTCTTGGTATGATGAGTGATTTTCAAATGTACTCTGAACACAGTGAGTATTATCTGACTCTGGGTCCTCTTTGTCTTGTTTTCCAGCAGGAAGTTCTCCTCAGTTGAGGTGCAGCATGAGGGCTGGCTGGCTGGGACTGTACAGCTTTCCGCTGGGTCCTGCTGACATGCCAGCAAGTGGGGCCCTGACTCACATTGCCTCACACAGAGAGATGAGACAGAAGCGGGGCTCTCCCTTTGGCCTTGCCAACACTTTCCAAGAGAATGTGGGCCAATCCTATCATGTCATTAGCTCAATGGGAGCGGAAGCTCAGCTCTCTAAAAGACGCTCTGACAACAGGGGACATGAAGTGCCACGTGTCTTTCTTCACACCATCGCATTCCATCATGTTGGTGTTAGGGGTGGGCAGAGTCTCAGATCCCCCAGGGCCCCACTGATACCAAGTCTGGGGGGGAAGTAGAGTACCTCCTGGCTCCAACTTGCAACATCCTGATATTGATGTCAAGTATAGGTAGAGGCTAAGTTCTTCATTAGACCCCATGACTGTGTGGGGCAAGCCCTGTCTGGCACCATCTCCGGAAGCCCCCTTCCTGATGGGTTGGTGTGAAGGCCCAGCTCACCACTGCACCACACTGAAATAATCGGAGTGCTGTCTCTCTTGTGAGGGGCAAGAGTAGGGTGTCGTGGAGGATCAACTGCTCTATTGGTCCTACCAAAACCAAAAGCATAGAGAATGGGTATAATTTTCCCCTTAGTGTTTGGCTAGTATAGCGCATGTATTGCTTAAAAAGTTTTCTGTTGTTAGCAACCCTTTTTCTTGTACTTTGAGGAGGAAGTACAGGTTTTCCTTGGAGCTGTTAGTATCTGTGTCTGTATCTATTGGGTTATGGACTAGAGGTAAGTGTAGTGTCCTGTTTGACATACATGGGCAGCAATAAAGAACAGGGAACTCACTGCTGTGTCCTTTCTTCAGACCTGAGGTGCTTAGTAAGTCTTCTTTCTAATGTTCACCTTTCAGTGTCTGCTGTGCTTGTTTATTATGTTAACTTCAGGGTTTTAGCTGTACATGAAAGGACCTGGGAGAAATGGGACCACTCTACCTTGTCAGAACCATAAGTCTGGAGATTTATTGATATTAAAAAGTTCTGCTAGCTGTAAACTGAAGTTTGATGATATGCACCACGCCCTTTAAGAATTATTCTGCTAGGCAGCATGACTTCCCTAGGGTTAACAAAGTTGTTGCAATTTGATTTTCATACTTTTAAAAGTAAAGTATTCTGTTGGAGTCAAAATTTACAGGTAAGCAGGAGAATGAATGATACACAAAGTAATGGATTAGAGTTGGAGACGACATTGATATAAGCACATGCTTACTTTAATATAGACACAGCTATGTACAGAAATATTTATAGCTATGTGTTTATTTGTTTTTAGTCAGCTGAGAAGACCAGAAACAACGTCACCCCAGTACCAGTAAGTGTACCCAACACACAGATCTTGCTGTCTAATTTCATTTTCCAATGAAAGGAATGAGCACGTCCTGGAGAAATGGCCACTTCTAGGATGTGGGCAAGAAATGGAAGCGATGAATGCAGACCATCACACAGGGTTAGAAATAGGGAAGTTATTAAAAGAATAAACCTATACTGAGTCATGTCTAAGTAGGAGAGGCGCCAACTGGAAGAGTTCACAAGGGTTCAGGGCTGTGGTCCCCCCACCCTGCAGCATGTGGCCTGATGGGAACCTGCCGTACAGCATCCCTGACAGGTCCCCCCTCCTGCCCCACCCTGCCCACGTGCCATGGAAAACTGTCTTCAAGAAAGCAGTCCCTGGTGGCAAAGAGGATGGGGACTGCCAGGTCAGGTGGGACAGTTTAAGCAACAAAATGAAATGGCATATAACCCAAGGTATAAAATAAAAAGC
Organism: Otolemur garnettii; assembly: GCF_000181295.1. NCBI lineage: Eukaryota > Metazoa > Chordata > Mammalia > Primates > Galagidae > Otolemur > Otolemur garnettii. The sequence goes on from NW_003852399.1 coordinate 45,788,276, forward strand.
TGTGAGTCCTCACTGACATAAATAAGTGATTAAATAAAATAAATAAATAAATGGGGGAAACACACAAGTCTCCAGTGCAGAAAAATTAGAAATAGTTTATGCAGCTACTGCACCTTAAGGAGGAGGAACACAGCTTTCCACTCCTTAGATGTGGGCAGAACAAAGTGCCTTCCTTCCTTGAGGATATTATAGAAAGAGAAACTTGACAGCCACTGCCTCAGCCAAGCCATCATGACTGACATCAGCGGGCAGAGTCATGCTGACAGCATGCTCTCTTGGTATCAGGTGACACAATGGTCCCTTACTTCTTTGATCTTCCTCCTGAAAACACACACTTCTTGGAAAAAGTATCAGATAAACACCAATAGCACGGCGTTCTAGAAAACACCTGGGCAGTATCATTCGACATTGTCAAAGTCTTTAGAAATCAGATGAGTGTGAGAAACTGTTACCATCAAGAGAAGCCTAAAGGGCAGTGCCTGTGGCTCAAGGACTAGGGCGCTGGCCCCATATACACAGGGTGGCGGGTTCGAACCTGGACCCGGCCATAAACTGCCAAAAAAAAAAAAAAAATATATATATATATATACACACACATATATATAAATAAAGAAAGAAGAGAAGCCTAAAAAGACAGGACAAGGAAACACATATGTAGCATTCCCATGTAATCCTAAAACACGACCAAAAAATTAGGTAAAAACCTAGGAAATCTGACCAAAGTATAAACTTCAGTTCATTATAATTGATATTTGTTCATTAATAATAACAAACGTAACATACTAATATAAGTTGTTAATAATAGAGGGAAATGAGTTTACAGGAAATCTCTGAACTATCTTCTCATTTTTCTGAAAAATTATAACTATCCTAAAACATAATCTACTAAAAAAGTCAAGTGTTTTCTTGTTTCATGATTACGTTTTTATATTTCCTGAGGAACATTTAAATTTGCTTTACCTGTAACAGTAATATTATGATGTTGAAGAAAAAAAAACTAAATGACTCTAAGAGGGTTGGCAACTTGAATAGGCAATAATTCTTCATATCAACTTTTTGGAAGAACTCTCTGAATAAATCAAAACAAACGGTTTTTAAATGTTGAATTTCTTTTCAGTGTTTAATCTTTTATATGATTAATGCTTGCCACGGGCACGATTCCACTTCAGAGAGCAGTGATTACCATAAACATTGACTGTAGGCAACGTCTAATGTACAGTGAAATATTAATGCAAGATGCTGCAGTAACTTCAGCTACTGTATTTTCGGTTTTCAAAGTGATGTGTGGTTATTTTGGTCTATAAAGCCCTTACTTTCATACATTTCCTAATTACCTTTCCCAGAAAACTCACAGGGAAATGACACTACAAGATACTATGCTCATCAATTTAAATTGAAGGCTCCCTTCCTTAGTACTCAAGGTTGCCAGTGATACTTATTGGTAAGTATATTACTTTTACAATTCCCTTCCATGGCAAAATCTCATCTCTACAAGGGAAATCTTTGACACTGTAGTTGCTTAAAAGCCTATGATGTATATTTTTGAAGCCAGATTTGTAAACCATTCTACCTAGAAAGCCACACTAGAATGTAGAATGTGTCTCTCTGCCTTCTGCTGCTATTCAAAGGTGACTCACCATCTGACTTTTTATGAGCCAATTCAGACATGTTCCACAAATTTGGACTACGTATATCAAGTCCAAATTCTATATGGCTATTTTCAGATTTTTACCGATACCAAATATAGAATCACCAGGAGATTTTGTACTTAACTTTTAAAAATAATTAAAGTAAGTTATTCAACACATTTTTCCTTTGTGTTTTTAAAACAGAACAATTCTTCCAAGGCTGGCCCTAACCATTTGCTTTTTCATGGACAGCCTTCTCATCTCTTCTACCAAATCCAAGGATTTTACCTTCTCAAAAAGTGGCGTTTAATCATGCATTCATTTATTTACTTACTAATGAATCTTTGCTGAATATCTATGAAAGGCAAACAAGGCAAAAAACTGATCTGCCTTTTTGAACAATGAGCTCAGTTAACTGCTGATGACAGGTGTAGCTAAATTTCTCTATGGGGATTCACAGACTCAGGAAAAACCAGGACCTAAATAATAAAAAAAAAAAAACGATAAAATTACTAACTGGATATTGAATGCCTGCTTTGTACCTGGCTCTATAAAAAAATCTATAAATGTTATATTAGACAATTCACAAAACAACTCTATTTTAGAATTGTGTGTGTGTGAGAGAGAGAGAGAGAGAGATAAAGAGAGATACTTTAGATCTGAGAAATGATGAGAGTCTTGCCAGGTATCCATTAACCAGTCCTCATCCCTTCTACCCTATCAATGGGTAATTATTTAGAAGCTTTTAACTATACAAATGATTGCTCATCATATCACTGAATATCAAGAATCTCCAGTTTTGAACCAAGAAATCAAAAGGCTTCTAGAAGTGAGTCCAAATTTTACACTTCCATAAAATTTTTGTAATAGAAGCCAAGATTATCACTCAATAATTGAAGAGATGCTAAAATACTAGATGTGTTCATATCAGTAAGATTTCATAACATGGGTAGTAGAATATTTAAGAAATTGTTATCATCTGTTATTACTTCTGTAAAGGGTAAGATGAATGAATAAAAATGAAAATAATGGTAAATAATGGCTAGCAATTTAAGGCAGTTTACTTAATCTCTACTCCAGAAAAAAAAAAGAAACAGCAAAAAAGCCAAAAATATTCAGAAGATTTTTAAAAAAGGATTTACAAGTTCATATGTTCTTTTTCTACTAAATAACTTAGAAGTTTGAACTTTCAAGTAAGTCTAATCTTCTCTGATAATAGAATTGTTAAATTTATTCAAAAGTATTAGATGTCATGCGGTGTAATCATTGGAAGGTCTTTAAAAACAGGGTAGAGGAAAGAACCTTATTTACAGGGAAAGAACCCTTTAACATGCCTTTTAAAAAGCAAAATTATAAAAAGAACCACATTAAAAATATTTTGAAACAAAAAGGAAAACCTGTCATTACTGTTACAGTGCTTTTAAGGTTTCATTGTGGTTTAATATTTAATACATATTTTTATTTTACATAGTTGATGCAAGACAGACAATTTTGAAATCAGCTTTCTTCATTCAGCATGATTCTATTTTGCTGCTTGGTGCTGTAATTACAGTTTTAATGGCTGTGTATTTTCCGACCAAATGAGTAAAAATTCTGCTTTACTAAATCATTTCCCTATTGTTGACAAGTTTATTCCAATTTTTGGTTATCACAAATTTCAGGACAATGAATACCTTTATTTATATAATATCTTTCTAAATATAAATTCCTTAATGGGGTAAATTTCCAGAATGAAAATTAGCGTGTAAAAAGCAATGAACATTTTTTTTATCTTACTAGACATCGCCAAATTACTTTTCAAGTGATCCAATCAATTGAAATTATGAAGAACTCTGCCAACATAATACTATAATTATATAATTGTTGATTTGGATAAACAGACTAGAACTCCATGACCCATTTTTTTTCTTGAATTTTTTGATAACTATTGGGGCTGAACATCATACACATATATTTCAAGTATTAATTGTATTTTCTCTTATCTTTTGTCCCTCTTTTTTGCTTCTTCATTATTTATACCTAAGCAACTAGAAAAAAGTCATGTGACATGGAAAATTCATAATCCAGTACATGATGACCAGCCTCAAATAGGCTTTCAAGATGGGAAATAGGGCTCTGATTCTCCAAGTAAGAGGATGTTCTTTCTCCTTCTACTTAAGGATTATATCTGTTTTCTTTTAGTAAACTTTCTCCACTCTTCTCCAATTTCCCTCTGGCTTCTCTACTTCCCTCTCTTAGCTGGTGTTTTATTTCCTATCTCATTAAGAAAATAAAAGCAAAAAAGAAAATAGAAGCCAGTAAGTGGTCTATCGTAAACCCATTTATTCATTAGCATCTTCACAAATCTTTGTATCTCCTTTTGTTGTTAAGGGTCAAGGCTAAAAGGCCATTTGCACTGCACCTGGTGGGTACCCCACTAGCTCTCCTCTTACCCAGGACAATATTAGCGCTGCATCTTCTGCAGCCCACTTACTCCTTATGAATTATTCCCATCAAAATTCAAACATATTCGAGACTAGTAATTCCTATTCAAAATATTAAAAAGCATCCATGTAACATGAAACCCGCCCTCGGTCCTCACATATCTCCTTTACCAAATTCATGGCTGAGCTTCTCAAAATTATTCTTTTCTAAATTGTTTCCACTTCCTTGTGTCCTATGTATATATAATTTACTTTCATCTGGTTTCCCCAACTCCATCACTTTTGGCCATGGCTCTGCACTTACGAAGGTCACTGGTCATCTCCCTGTCACCATGGACAATAGATAGTTTTTCTCCTCATATTGCTAGACTCCTTCTTTCTTTACAAAAGAAAATAAAACTAAAACCAAAAAGCATTCATCTTTATGCTTTTATCTTTTCCACTCTCATAATTGTGGACCTTGCCATATTTTATGGCTCCTTCTCTGTGATCTGATTTCTGGATATTTTATTTGTTTCATTCGCCTGCAATAGCATACACAACTGTATATAAGAGTATTCTCAACATTTGGTTCTCAAAATAATACCAGTAGCAGTAGTCAAGAAGTCTATGATGCTGGCCATGTGCTAGATACCACTCTCAGAGCCTCATATATATTCACGTGGTTTTCCTCCTCTGAGTCTTTATGATCTTTTATTATTCACATATTACAAATAAGAAAACTTCGGTGTTGACAAGTTAATTACAATTTATTGAAGGTTATAACCAGTAACTGGAAATGCCCCTGCTTGAGTTAACACTGACATTTTAGCATAAGCAAGTTAAATCATGTCTCACACATTGGCCTTAAAAGTGAGAAAAATTGAAATGAATTGGGTTGTACGTGAACTACTAAGTCATATGCTAATAACTATGTGTGCTTGATATTAATTGGAATGGAAATAGTTTTCTCATTACACTATTTTTCAAAGGAGTAACATCCTCATTACAGGGTCACTTGTTATTTTTTATTCCTTTACATAGTCACTTATTTATTCAACACACAATTCCTGAGCATCCATTACACTCCAGTCTCTGCTGAAAGTCCTGGAAGGCTTGACTGTGAACAAGACATACAAAACCTTTGTAAGCAAATGCCCTAGGAGTTGGGAGAGGCAGAGTGTGAAAAAAATAAGAAAATTTAGCAATAAAATTGGATAATGGTATAAAGCAGCTCTGAGGAGGCTGTTCTCTCGGCCCGAGGTAGTAGCTGTAGCATTTGAAATGAGACCTAAATGATCAGAGGAAAACTGATCAGGCAAAAGGATCAGGAAATGCAGCACCGTGAGATGGCCACAAGTTTGCTGCATCTAAGAGCTAAATAAGGGCAAATGTGCCTGGAACCTGGTGACAGTCTAGGAGGGAAGCTGAAGTTGACCAGAGCATATGGCACTTGTAAGTCTTGCTCAGTAGTTTATGTTTATTTTTTTGTTATAGATAGCCATGAGAGGTTCTAAGCAAGCCAACGATTTACAATTTGTGCCTTTAATAAGATTATTTTAACTGCTGAGTCTCCTACAAAAACAAAAGAGCTGTGCCTCTGTGAAGTATTGGTATAATGATAATTTTTTTTTAATCCACAAAAGCTAAAAAAAAAATCTCGTTCACTAATTTATCACCGTAAGTCCCAACTAGACTCCTTAAATATGAGCTTGGTGACTCCTGGGTCCTGAGACAGAGTAGGGAAACTCAAACTAGTCTGATTTAAAAAAACCTCTGATCTTGTTTGTGGTTCAGGGATATTATTTTAGAGGTTTAGAGGAGGAAAAGAGAGTATGATAGTTGGCTTCTTGTCTATTCTCCCTTTCAATGGGAACTACTCTGCTGTTGGTACATTGCTTTAATTTCAGAACTGACTTAATCAGTAGATACCTGCTGAAAACTACTATATGTTAGGTAGTGAGCTGAGAATAGGGATGCTGAGAGGGTAATTAAAAACGACAGCAAGTACTACTAAGGCATTGTACTAATCCTTAACATGTGTTGGGGCTCAGAAACAATATCCCGAAATGAAGGCCTCAGAAGCAAATGTTTTTCTCCAGCCCTCTCCTGCTCTCCTCTTAGTCCCATTCTTCCCTGAGGCCAGATGTAGAAACTAGAATCCCTCTTACCCAAGATAGCGTATAGAAACTGGAACAGCTGTTCTCCAAAGCCAGGCATAAATGCTAAACTCTCCCTTTGGTTTTCTGTGTAGAAACTAATCGTAAAGAAATTATCTGACCTAGCTTGTTTGACTACAGATCATAAGACTCTCATTCCAGAGAGGGTCTTGCCCCACACCCAGGAGGAAGGAAGGAATGCTCAAAGAGACCGAGAAGATTCTAGACAAACAGGCTTTGCTGGGCTTCCCTACTCATTCTGTTAGTGGTAGAAATAACATTTCTACATGGCTATCTATACTTTATTAAGCCTAGGCATGAAAGTAGATAATTTTGCCTATGTCTTTGAGTCTTCATTGTGATGACTCCTGTGAATACACGTTAAATAATGTATTTTTGACCAATTAATTTACCTTTTGCAAGTTGATTTTTTAGCAAACCTTCAGAGGGCCAAGGACAACTTTCCATACAGGCACTATCTTATGCTGCATTAATTTACATATTAACCTTACAAGAGAGGTGCATTTATTATCCCATTTTCCAATGAGAAACTTGATCCTTTCCAAAGGTTTAGGTGATTTTTCCAAGGCTACACAGCTAGTCAGGGATGCAGGCAATGTTCAGACTCAGAAAATTTTATACCCGTGCCAACCATTGTATTCAACTAACTGCTAAGATCTTACTTGAAAAGTTCAAAATTATATATATATGGGTATTTCTGACCTTAAGACTTCTCAGGCACAAACTTTTGTAAAGGATTGGGTTTAGCACTTGAAGGGGAGAAGACTGAGATATATATATAATTAGAAATGCTTTCAGAGAAAACATGTAAAGCTCACCATCTCAGAGGAATGGAATTTTACAAAAAGATCTCTCAACAGAGGCACCTCCAACCACAGCAATCATTTGTCTGAAAGAAGGCTCATAGAGTTCACCAATACTCTAAGAGATAAAGTCCCAAACCGATAAGGTACTAACAGAGACAACACTATCTACTGTGAGAGGAATATGGTTAAATTAAATGATGCAGATAAAATGCTATATGTCCCTCTAGACTATGGGGTTAGAACATTCCCACAAAATGTTAAGTGATCTTCAAATACTCTTTTTCGTTGAGATGGATGAACCCTGTTCTCATGTTTTTCTTGGTTTTTCTCAGTCAATTGGTCTAAATATCAAGGCCATTGTTAAAATTATGCCTGTTCTTCACAGTCCATCTGCTTTCCCAATGCGTCCTCCCTGATAAAGTCTCAATGTTAGTAACATTCATCACTGCCTCTATTGCCGTTCACCCATTTAAACTATTTCAGTGTGAGTTAAATCGGTACTCAAACACATAGCAAAGCAGGTTTTGTCAAAGATTTCAGTGAGGTGTCAATACATCTTAATCGGAATTAACATTTTAAGAAGTTAATGACTCCAAATGTGGGTAGGAAATCATTTTCTTTTTATAGAAAATGTTATTGTCATTTGTTCTGATGGGAAAAAAAGCTGATGGTTAGTCTGATTTACATTTTATGATTAATTTAAAAGAAAGTGTCTTATGCATTCAGAATAAACCAGTTTTCTTATAAACAGTAAGGCAGATTTACAAATGTCCTTTTACAAAAATGCCAGAAGGAATTACTGCCTGCAAGTTCTCAGACTCTGCTGTAGTTTTAAAGGCTAATAACTCTGAAATGGAAATATAATCAGTGTTCCAGGTGTGGCAATCAGGAAATGATTTTTGTGCCAGCTATTTTAACAAAAAGCTTGTCAATACAGCACATGAATAATGAAGGTCAAACGCGTGAAAGCAGTGCGTAGAGAACTACAAATCACTATTCCTTTGGAAACATTCCTGTGATTTATTCTTATTTAAAAGGAGAACACAGAGTCAAATGATCTAGATAATCACTATAGTCCTACCCAAAATCTTTATGTGATAACATATCTGTGAATAGAAATGAATGGGTTTACAGAAAAAAGGAATTAAAATTCAGGTATCATTTATACCTTGGTATAAAGAGGTCAGTAATAACCATAGATAAGGGTGGTGCCTGTGGCTCAAAGGAGTAGGGCGCTGGCCCAATCTGCCGGAGGTGGCGGGTTCAAACCCTGCTCTGGCCAAAAAGTGCAAAAAAATAAAAAAATAAAGGCAAATAATAACCGTAGATAAAAGGAAGGGGGTTGTTGCTGCTTGTGTGTTTTGACAAAATGCACAACTCTGAGAAAGGGAGTGGGGATCTGTGAACTCAGGAAAGCTGCTCCACGGCTTCTATGTCTCTCACACAGTTGCTTAGCTCAGATTGGAAAGAGAACTTGAGATCCATCATTTCAACACATCTGCATACCCATCATGTTCAAACATGAAGAAGATGAATGGATAACAGTTTATTTTTTCCCAAACTGCATGAAGAAACTGCCCTCCGGTTTTCATCAAAACCTCACTTTTCAGAATATCAAGCCTCACACAGTCTTAAGCAGGCAATGCGCCTTTCACAGTCCCGCTGTCTTCGTGCTCTAAGGCGTTTTCCCGTCTCCCCTCCAGTGTCCATCCCTTTTTCTCTCTTTAATGTCTGCGTCAAGATTTAACCAGCAGCTCAGCAGCCTCTTTCTGTTTCACTGCTAGTACCTGATCATGTTGATTGTATCACCTCAGCTGCTTCCCAGGGTAGGGAGTGTGTGTGTCAGATAGAACGTCTATAAATGCTCCCTTCCTAACAGAGTACACATATTCAATAACTGTTGACTAGTATTATTATATCATTTACATTAAAATTTATCTGACCTGGTATGGCTCAATGATTCTGTGTTGCTGTCATAAACCCATGTTCTTTGGTCTCCAACTAGGGGAAAAGAAATGAGCGCGTATTTGTTGATGATCTACAGTGAGAGGCAGCCCAGGGTATCAAATGAGTGGGGCTCAAGAATGAAACAGATCTGGGTATGAATTCCAGCCCTGCCGCTTCCCTGGACCTCTTTACGTCTCAGTTTCCTAGGCGATAACAGATACTTCAAGGACACTGTAAAGATTATAAGTAATGAAAACAGTGTTTGGATCAGGAAGAGGCATTCATTATCTGGTTCAATATGTAAAATGCTAGACAATTTGATTTCATTTTGAGACTCCGATAACAGCTCTGCGTCCCTTTACTAAAAACAAACAAACAAATGTACACAGCATTTTGCATGTAATTCCGGGTCTTTGCTACTCTGAAAGCAATCAAAACATATATTTGGCACACCCAACCAAAAAAAGTGTTACAGGGGAAACAGCTGTAGTTCTTCCTGAAATACAGACCACCATCCTGGAGAAAGACAACACTTGAATGTGCTCAGAATGTGGGTCAAACTATGAGCTTCCAGAATGTTGTCTCTACCAGGTTTTGTTTTGACTGGATGGAAATTCCTGACATGACTGTCCACAACACAGGCCCAAGTACCTGCCAGATAACCTGCAGGTAAAGAGCCTCAGTCACTATCTATAAAATGAGCCTATTACTAGCTTCACACAAGAGCATTATGATATTAAGAGAACATAAATAAACTTCCCTAGCACCTGACACCTGAGGAATTAATCGTTCAGCTCTTTACTTTCTCTTTCTCCTTTTTCATTACTTATTTCCTTTCCTGCCCTGAGTTCTCCTTCTTGCTTCGTGCCCCACAATTCTTATGTCATTGTAATACTTTTACTCAGATAATGTCACATATCTTCTAACATAATGAACAAGGAAAGCTTAGTACATTACTGAGTTAACCATGAGATTACTTCATTCTGATAATCTGATTTGTCCAGAAATGTAATTATTTGATCCTCCTTTACTACCACTGTGTTTCCCCGAAAATAAGACACTGTCTTATATTTATTTTTTCTCAAGAAGACACACTAGGGCTTATTTTCAGGGGATGTCTTATTTTTTATTAAGTATAATACAACAATCTACATTTATTCAAATACAGTTAAGTCATCTTCTTCTGGAACCTGACAGGGGGAGCCGACCGTGTTGGTGGGCCTGGAGCTAGTGATGCCGTGAACTCCTTTCCCCTAGCCATTCACATGTGCGCAATAGGATGCCTCGACCTGGTTACCACACGGGCACCAGTGCAAGTGCGAACTGCTTGGAGAAAGGAGCTGTGCAGATAAAAGGTATTCCAGTCTTCCTTACTGCTCTGTGCTGAAATGCTTGGCCTGGCTATGCAGATACACTGTATAGCCATGCCCGTCACTAGGTCTTATTATGGGGTAAGGCTTATGTTTAACAAATGCATAGAAATCCTGCTAGGGCTTATTTTTTGGGTAGGTCTTATTTTCAGGAAAACACGGTAGCTGCTCTCACCCATGGGCGTAAATTGGGTGTCTATGATACATAGTAAGTCCTGAAAAATTACCTGTAGTGCTATTTTGGGTTCTATTTATATGTTACAGCTTTCCTAAAACTAAGCTTCTATTATTTTTACCCCTCCACTGTTTCGCTAACCTCAAAACATGACTTCTAATTAATAATTATGCTAATTGGCAGTACACTTATCCTTCTTTGTTTTTTGTCAGATGATAACAAATATTATCTGACTCTAAAGTTACTAAGATGGGCTTTCTGAATATAAGGAAAGTTGGGAGGGAATAAAAAGGATGAGTAGGATAAGATATTCACATATAGCACAGCGCAGTGACTCACGCCTGCAATCTCAGCACTCTGGGAGGCCAAGGAAGGTGGGTTGCTTCAGCTTAGGAGTTCAAGACCAGCCTGAGCAAGAGTGAGGCTCTGTCTCTAAAAATAGCTATCTGTTGTGGCATGGCGTGGCAGGTGCCTATAGTCCCAGCTACCTGGGAAGCTGAGGCAAGAAGATCACTTGAGCCTAAGAGTTTGAGGTGTTGGGAGCTATGATGCCACAGCACTCTACCAAGAGGGACAAAGTGAGACTCTGTCTAAAAAAAAAAAAAGAAAAGAAAAAAAAATAAAAGAGATGTTCACATACAGAATTTGTGGAAATTTTGGCAGTAACCAAACTAGTGGAATTAGAATGAATGAATTAGTATTCAGGAAAATTTTGTCACATGTTGTCATGAATTGGCCAACTAGAGTCATTAGGCTCACAAACAACAGAAACCAACGGGCAGCAAATCTACTGTCCTGCCATCTTCTTCTGCTTGTTATTATCACCTTCTCCTCCAATTGATGAAATGATAAAAATGTACGCTCAAATTTAAATGTTATCAGTATAAGATACGGAGATATGTGATGCCTACTATCCTAACTCCATAAATATACTTTTAAATTTTCCACAGTAAAAATTATTCATTGAGAAATGTAAAATGCACACAAAGTATTAAAACCTCAAAAAATTAAAAAGGATTGATGACTGTGTCTTGACACATTTTTCTGTGCAGAATATGTTAGAGCCAGTCTTTTTTCTGATCAACAGCTACTGTCCTGTAGAGAAAGCTCGCATTCATAATTCACAATCATCAGGCAAATCAAGGACCCAACTTGCTTAGAATCAGGAAATGCTTTTTTCCTGACTTTGTAAGAAAGAACAGAACATCTGATAAGAAAAACAAAATCCCATTTTGGTTAAAAATAATAAGTGGAATGTTAGGACATTAATTTCATGCTTTCCATGTAAAACAAACAATAAATAGCAGAAGGGTTTTCTTTTGCTGTCTGATTCTGTTGAAAGAAAAATATATCCATACTCAGAAGTCATTTTCAAAGCAAATGTTCTTTTGGTAAATGAATGAAGATAATGGGTAGTAAGATCAGTTTGCTTTAATTTACATAACTACTAAACATAAAATTAAAAAATTCAAAGTTTTATGACTTTTTAAAGATTATATACCTAGTATAAACAAAGGAGACAAGTGGAGCTTTCTATCATATTTTATTTTTTTCTCAACTACTGTCAAAATTCTTTTTTTTTTTTTGGTAGAGACAGAGTCTCACTTTATCGCCCTTGGTAGAGTACTGTGGCATTACAGCTCACAACAACCTCCAGCTCCTGGGCTTAGGTGATTCTCTTGCCTCAGCCTCCCGAGTAGCTGGGCCTACAGGTGCCTGCCACACCACCCGGCTATTTTTTTGTTGCAGTTTGTCCGGGGCCTGGTTTCAACCCACCACCTTTGGTATATGGGGCTGGTGCCCTACTCACTGAACCACAGGCGCCACCCAACTGTCAAAATTCTTAACAGGTAATATTCCTATTTGCAACCTTTTAGAATAAACTCCTTTACATACCAGTGTCATAAAAAAAATTAGCTCTGGGTGAATGTTCAAGGAAGTAATTGCTATTGGTTCATCCCTTGTAAATGACACACTAAAACCATAAAATGATGTTTAAGTGACAGTTTCTTCTCAGTCCATTTATACTTCAGCAGGTTTAACTGTCTTTTCCTAGATGACAGAAGTGGTTTATGTACAAATACATGTGACACACACACATACATCTTAACATTCCACAGCTATGATTTAATAAAATAAAACAAAACATTCCCTGTCCTTTATAATTCTGCATTGACTTTTCCTTGCCATTTCTGTTGTTTGGTTTAGGTTGAGAAAACAGGGCGCAAATGTAATGTTCTCTTTAGTAGACCTACATTTTATTTATGAACTAAAAGGAAATGATTTTTGTTTTTGTTTTCTGCTATCTTGAGCTTTTTGTAGCCCCATTTTTCTTAAACCACGTAACTCGCAAGACTAGTTTTACAATGGGGAGAAGCAGAAAACTTCTGCCTAAAAATGTCTTCCCACCTACTAACTGATGCTTGGCAGACTCTCATCCCTTTGTCTGAGAACCTCATCCTTTTAGCCTAAATATTTCTTTCCCATTGAAATTCAAATATCTGTACTTTAAGATCTTAGTCATTTTTACCTCAGCCTGAATGATCCAAAAGCAAGTTTTGATGATGTGGAGGAGGGAGGAGAACTTGAGGGCATAGGGTTTCTGCAGAGGGTATTAGGTAACAGTGAGCACTGCATGTTAAATAGACTCAAAAGAAAAAAGAAACTCAGAAAGTAGAGCCTGATGACACTTCAGCCAACAGCACAGTCTGCTAATTAGTGAGGCGGTTTTGAAGGTAACTGCTATTTCTTCATAAAAGTTTGCCTGAAAAGCTTAACATATAAGTTTTGTAGCCATGCGTATCACAGAATGTATAATATGATTCAAACAGTGCAAGCAACATGTACCTCACTCATGAACCATTCTATAGCCCTGCCCACTTGGAGCATCAGAAACTGGATTGTAAAAATCTGGTTCTTCTTATTCTAAATCTCTCATAGCTCAAATCTGAAAAAAAAAGTTTTATCTAGGCTCTTTAAAAACATCACAGTAGAGGCTTGGCGCCTATAGCTCAACAGGCTAAGGCGCCAGCCACGTACACCTAAGGTGGCAGGTTCGAATCCCCAGCCCGGACCCACCAAACAACAATGACGGCTGCAACCAAAAAATAGCCAGGCATTGTGGCGGGTGCCTGTGGTCCCAGCTACTTGGGAGGCGGAGGCAGGAGACTCGCTTGAGCCCAGGAGTTGGAGGTTGCTGTGAGCTGTAATGCCACAGCACTCTGCCCAGGGGGACAGCTTGAGGCTCTGTCTCAAAAAAAAAAAAAAAAATCACAGTAGAAATAAACGCAACAAAATCAACAAAACATAAAAATAGCAAAAAGAAAAAACACACAAAAAAAACAAAAGGACCAAAAAAAAAAAAATTCACACACCAGGAAAAAAAAAAACTATAAAATTATTAATTGAAAAGAACATTTATGATTGCAACGTATTATGTGCATTTTACTTTTTCCTAAGGATGCCTTTGTGTATCCTAATCTAAAATTTATGTTAGATATAACGATAATCTGATTCTGGTTTCCACCATGAAAGCCTCTCTTAGAAAGGTGGTGAAGTCCTTGCCACAGAAACCACATCTGTTCTTCAGACGATTGTGTCTGTGTTAGTAGCTTCTCCATTTCCCAGCAGGAAACTGCTTCCTTGAATCATGGATCAAATACAAATTGCAGAGAATTCTCTATTTCCATTCATAATTTCTAAAACTTCAACCAAAAGAGCAAAACTTCATCAATGATTTCTATAGCTTGCTCTTTTCCTAAGCCAATTTGCTTCTTAGGTATAAATTTAAATATCTGTGGTTTTCCTCTAATATGTTCTCCGTTAAAACTTTTCTCTTTCTTTAGAATCCTTTGCAGAGGAAGTGGTATTCCGGTGGAAGAGAAGAGTTATCACCTCCAAATTTAGTTGTCCGGACTTTGAGGTTACCACCCGTGTTGCACAGGCAAAGACCTGGCCTGGCAGGAACTAGTGGGCTTAAAAAACACTTTCCTACTTCTCTGCCATTAAAATATATCCACCAATTTCTCTTTGTATTAAAAACAGCAGGAAGAACCCAGTTTGGACATGGCCATGGTTCTGCTTTTCTGACTCAATCGATCTTAGACTCGTGGTTTCCACATCTTTCCACTCTTTATCAATGGCTGGGCACCAGCTTGGCTTGCTGAGGTTGGTTCCCAACAGTCCGGGGCCACAGGGGATCTCTTCAAACAGTTTCTTTGCTATGTCTATAAAGTATTTCTTTCCCTTCCCTCCTGCCTCCCTCCCACGCCTGTGTTCTGCTGCTAATTTCAACTTAACATTTGTAAATAGTCCACTGGGCTTTTTTCCCCCCTGCACTGGTTGCTTTCCAAATTTTTGTTGTTGATCTTGTCTGACAGTTTAAGGATGACCTTTTGGTAATGTTATAAAACTTCTCAAGAAAAGAAAAACAGATGTGCTTATCTGATCCTCTTCTAAAGACTGTTTAAAAAATCCAGTTGTTTTAAAACTTAGAGTGGCTTGACACAACGGGCGGCAGCAAACTTCACGTGCACCTGCACGTCTTCAGCTTTCAGAGGCTGGAAGTCTGTGCTGCAATGCATCATCAGAGACAAAGAAAAGCCAAAAAGAAGGCAGGAATGGAATCTTTATTCCTGATACGTGAACCCTGTTGGTGAACAGGACCGTTATTTCTAATATTTACATAGAGACAGTGGACAAGTAACCCCTAAAACAACCAACTTTTCTGTGAGAAAAAAAATGATGACATTACTTAAGAGTTGATGGATGTTGACTCAGAAGTATTAGATGTGGAAAATATTTTGGAAATCTCATTTTGCAGATGTGGAATATGAGGCCTGGAGTGGTTAAGTGATGGATGAAAGCCAGAGACAAGGACTAGGATCAGAGTTGGAGTCCCCTGCTTCCTCATCCAGGACCTCCAGTTTATTCTTTGAACTTTTGGGGATGTTTATGGGTTACCTTAGGAATGGTCACATGCTCCATTATTATTAAAAGGAAGAAGACAGAGCCTGCCTGGGTGTCTCAGAATGAAATCAGCCCATTCCATCAAACCAGTAAAAAACTGTCAATCTGGTAAGTACTCCCGAAGCGACAGTGCTTTGTACTGCTCTTTTTTTGTTATTGAACTGCTAATGGGAATTAGAGTGTGTTTGCCTATGAAATTATACGTTATTCAAACTAAAAAGAGTACCAATTTTGAGTTTTTGATAGTCTAATTATATGGGATGACATCAAAATAGAACCCTTGCAGTTAATCAAATATTATTTAGTATTTATTTATTTTTTGTAAAAACCCTCCTTTGTGTATTTCTACAGTTTTAAAGATAATGGGAAAGAACAGAGATGTTATGTATTGTTGAGCTAACTCTGATAATCTTTTTAAGTGTCATAAATTATGTAAAGACAAAAAGTGCCATTGTTCTGTCTATTCTATAGAAAGCCGCTCATGTTTAGTTATGAATCAAAGCTTAGAGAACAATTCTTAGGTTAAAAAACTCATTCTCCACATGCTACCCTGTCTTTTCACTAAGATTTAGTCTAAAGGACTTGCCTTTTAAAGGTTTCCATTATTTTTCACTATTGTTCCCATGCATGTTCCTGTGAAGGGTGCCTGATTCTGTTGCTAAGCAACCTGGCAGTCTTGCCAGGGCACAGTGGTGAACTAATAATTATTTTCAATATGCCTGTTCAGATATGGCCCCTTTAAGAGCATCTGGATAATTTTGTCTAAGAGGCTCTACAGGGTTGCTCATTTCAACTAATTGTCCCGTGGGGATACAAAGGATTGACTGGTTTCCAGAAGAATCGGAAGAATGGTAGCAGTGAACTGGAACAAGCACTAAGTCTTCCTTCCTCCCACGACGCTTTTTTGTTTATGTTTTAGGGAAAGGATCAAAATCAGTCAAATGACAAGTCAAGGACTTCAAAGACTTGTGAGGAAGATATTTCTTTTATTGAGTAAATTACATTATTTTTCCTCACCCCAAATTATTTTTCTTTAACTGGGGTAAAATACATGATTGACCACCTTTTCCATTTTTAAGTGTATGGTTCAATGGTAATAAATATATTTATATTCTATTTCCCACCCCCCTTCATCTTCCCTCCTGTTTATCCTTCCCCGGGCTCTGCTAACCACCATTCTACTCTCCATCTTTGTGAGACCCACTTTTTTTGGCTCCCACATATGTGTGAGAATGTGTGGGGTTTGCCTTTTCTTGCTTGGCTTACTTAACTTAATTGCCCTAGTTCCATATATGTTGCTGCAAATGATGAGATTTTTGTTATTTTTAGGGCTAAATACTATTCCATTGTGTTATGCCATCTTCTCTTTATCCATTCACCTGTTGATGGGAGCTTGAGTTGATTCTATATTCTGGCTGCTGTAAACGGTGCTGTGATAAACACGGCAGTGCAATTGATACATTAAACTTCTTTCTTTTGAAAACATGACCAGTATCAAAAATAATGTATCAGATGGTAGTTCTATTGGTAATTTTTTGAGGTACCTTCATGCTATTCTCCATAGTGCCTGCACTAATGTACATTCCCACCAACAATGTGCAAGAGTTCCTTTTTCTCCACGTCCTTGTCAGAATTTGCTATTGCCTGTCCTCACTCCAAATTCTTGATAAAAAAAAAAAAAAAAGTTAAGTTATGCTATTTTGAAAACAAAGTTTCATATCCGCCAGCTTGGGAAACTGAATTTGATGGGGCTTTCAGAGCAAACTAAATTGTTAATTAAATTCTGTCTACCCTGTATGCCCGTCTCAGATATCTCTCCACGGTTTAGCAATATCCTCCCTTAAAACATCTGTTTAACCAGACTACATCAGCAGCCTTAATTTTTCTTGTCTTGATATACAGGTTTGTATACAGGAATTACTAACACCTCTCCAGCACATAATGGAAGTTAAAAAAAGTAATGTTCTTAATGCACATCCGAAAACACAAAAAAACTGTTCCCTTAAGTGATATATTCAGTGATAATAGAACCAAAGAAGAGGTTTTTCAAATTACTAAAGAATCACAGAGCATGTTCTAAGTACAAGAGAAAAGCTCCACTAATTTCTATCTCCAATGCCCATCCAACCCAGAGTTGCATTACTAATGGCTCTGCCGAGAGACAAATTCTCCCTGTATGTCCATCACCTCCTTCAGAAGTTTTAGAAGTTACTTTAAAATATTACCTGTTTTCTTTAAAGCTGTCCTTGTTTCTAGCATTTATGGATATACCTAATACTATAGTTTCTCTTTAAATTTTGGGGACAATCCTTTCTTAGGGGTATCATACAATATTGAGATATAACATTAAAGTTCTGATTAACTTTTCTCTCATTCTAAAATTTAAACTATTACAATTTAAGGCATCTAATTTTAATGGTTTTATGACTTGGGGCCATAAGGGTGAGAGGGAGTGTAGCTGCAAGGCCACTCCGTCGGTTTCTTCACTTATAAAGCATGCTTTCCTCCCAGATCAAGGATTAAGTCAGCTATGCTAACAGGGTTTGTACCACATAGCATGCATTAAACATGAGCCCCATTTTCCAGCTTCACTGGAAGCCTTCTAGGCTTTGCTGGAAAAATTCGTACTCCAGGAGTGCATAGACTCTAATCATATTCCCTTATAACAGTGGTTCTCACCCTTCCTAATGCCTCGACTCTAATACCGTTGCTCATGTTGTGGTGACCCCCAACCATAAATTACTTTCGTGAACATCCCATTAAATAAGGCCTAGAATATACTTTACTGTTAGTTAAGCATGGTAGTAAAGTATTTTATAAGCGTACCTTTGCTTTTATCAGCTACCGTGGATGCAAAAGCTTTGGTCAGAAGCTTTATCCCCTGCATGGTGTCCATATTGTAACTGGAAAGCAATATTCTTTTACAACATTATCCGAGTTCATATTGCAGCATTCTTATACAATACAATATGAATAGCATGAGACCCATTTTCAGCAGAAGAAGGGAGTTTGACTCTATTGACAGGCCTATTTCTCTCTCGTCATTATCCAATCTCTACATACATATTACCATTCAATGCTCTTAGGATATGAAACATTCTTTGCTTTTTAATTCTTTGTTCCCACAAAGTACCTATCAAATACCTAGCTATTAACGACATATGAAGTGGACGTATATATCAAAATTTCTTCACGGGCTCCCTTAACCAAAGTCCTAAGTAGATGGCCCAGAATCCAAAACAAATCGCTCTAAGAGGTAGGTAAGCAAAAATTCTGTAATACACTAGATTCTAATATGCTACAGTTTTTATTAACTTTATATCATGCAGCAAGCTCAGATTAGGTTTTTAAGTTGAGTTTCTTTAATTGACAAATGGTTAAAAACACACTTCAATTGCAATTACAATGTAAAAACATGATAGGAAATACAGTAGGAATATAGGCTCTGTGTGTGTGTGCAGCACTCATTACCTGGTGTGGTCTGTTAAAGAGATAATCTCAACTTAATAAGGAAGTTATTAATATACTGCATATTTCTGGAATTAAGTTCCTACCTTTTGAGAAAATGCTTGCATGTTATATATGTGGACCTTAATCCCTCTTGAGATGTATTTTCAGAAATATTAATAATAACATTACTAAAATATTTTAAGAAAGATCAGTTATTTCATACTATTCATCTCAATATCCTTGTGAGATCATTAGGAAGACATTTTATTAGTATTTAAGTTAGTCTTAGAACATTAGAAAAGAAATGGACTTGGAGAGGTACTGCGGCTGGATAAAACTATACATGTGAAAAATTTGAAATTAAGTAAATTAGAAAAGTACCTTACTATTTATGTAGGTTAAAGGAATGAAAACAACCTTCACTCTTTCATCGCCCTTTAACTCAATTTGGATTCATGTGGAAAACTTCATCAGGAGGTTTACTAATATTTAAAAGTAGAGAATTTCTATTGTCTGGCTGATTTTTTGAGTGACCATAGATTTATATAAATCAAATCAGTGCAAACAGATTTCTGTCTAGTCACTCACATTTTCCTAATCAAATTTCAAGGTTATGCATTACTCAACTTGTCTTACGACTTTAAATTTAGAAAGCCTCAAATTAGCAACAAGTGTTTATGTGACTCAAGGTGGGAGGGATTTTACAGAATGATTTTGGTAGACTAATATTTGCTTTAATCAAAACATAAGTGGTTGAGACAGAGGAATCATAGATTCTCTTCTGTGCCCCTGATGACATTTGTGCACAAAATTTTAAAAATATTGGTCCATTCTATTTTTTTTTTCAGATTCAAAACTTCCATTTGAGTGATGACTAACAGTAGGATTAACTAGACAGTAATGTACTTGAACATTTTTTTAACCCATTAGGCAGTAATTGTTGAATGAGTGAGTAAACAGATTTCCTTCACACTTTCATAAAGCTTCAATTCTTATTTAAGAATCTGAGGTTTAATTTTGTAGTTAAATTCTTAAAAATAGAATTAGAAGTCAATACATACATCTGATGTATGACGTGACCTCTGCCTTCAGTGGCTGGTTAAAAAGGCTAAGTTTTATTGGTGGTTTCAGAAAACAACTTATAATGGATTATAAGACTCAAAACATTTATAGTAGCTATTTAATTGGTTGAGAGCTGAGGGAACAGGAATTACTTCTAACAACAATCATCTACCAGTTTCAGTGAGGAGGGCTGGTCTACACAGGTTTTGAACTCGGCCCCACAACTCAGTTAATTTTAGCTCATTTTATGTTTCTCTGTGCTGGCACATTGCCCTTATTTTGCAGTAATAGGATTTAACTGGTTTTTCTTTAAACATGACATTGAAAGCTAGAGTCAAAATTTCACATGATACTTTGGATAGATTACTATATGTGAGAAACCCAGATCTATATAATTTTACCTCCATCTGAAGAAAACACTAATTAAATTTTCCCCTTTACATTTCTTACTGGCTTCCTCCTTAACTAGATGGCCCTTCACCTGGGCTGCTCATTTGAGCAAGACATCAAAGTGTCACCACTGGAGTGTGCCATGAAAGCAGATTTCCCAAGGCAAAGCCAATGTTGCAAGTAGTTTCCAAAGAAACTAGTCATGGTTTCAGCATGATCACAAAATTAGAAGTTTTAATGCCTTAGCATTAGTTGTGTTCTAATATAGAAGGGTTTCATTCACTGTTTAAAGAGAGCCACTGCATTAGTGGACAAGGCCAGACTTTGTAAACTATATTAAACCCAGGCTTGTGAAATAATCTAAGGGATATTCTTAATTTAAACTTGAACAAAATGGGATTAAAGACATAACTCCTTGCAGGAAGTTTGGACATTGACAAGATCTGTCACTTAGGATTACAATTTAGCTTAGCAAATAAGGCAATGGGCCTGATAAAATGTGCCCTTTCCAGGAAAGAAGCCACAGTGATTTCTATTGATGCTGTTGGTATTTCCATAAGCTTCTGTTTCCAGTGAGTTACATACAGTATCACAGAAGAACACTGAAAACACATAACTGAGTCTTCATTGAGAATCAGAAAAATATAGTAAATATCTCTTGACAAAGAGGAGTGAGTTCTTTTATTGATAATTACCATCATATGATTTTAATAATAGCTGTTGTATAATTTTATGTATAGGAAAGACAGGTATCATATCAGTATTCTTTTATTGATAATACAATTATCATCATACGATTATAATAATAACTGTTGTATAATTTTTATGTATAGGAAAGACACGTATCCTACCAGTATTATGTCAATAAAACCTCATCAGTACACAAAATATGCAAAGCTATGTTAGGGAATCTAATTTCTGATCTTAAGGTTATGCCAGTTTATCTCAAGTTTCTAGCAAAACTACCAAACTTACTGAATATTATCCCAAACTTTATCAGAACTATTTCAAATGGGATCTTGTTAGTCATCTCCATTAAAAAAAAAATCCAAGCGATGGCTTTTCTATGAAATTTTTGGTGGTTGCTATGGCAATGGTATTTCTAACTCAGCCCACAATTCATATTCTTCAGCTCTTATCTGAGGCAACCTGGTTTTGCTTGCTAGGTGTCATCTTGAAGATTCCAAAAGTTATTCCCAACACTGCCTTTAAAGACTGGGATGGGAAAAGCAACTGCATTACTAAATGCTAAATTTAAACAAAATCATTTCCATTCGAAGCACCCAAATATAGCTATTTTCATTTTGCATAATCCTTTCAAGTCTTTTTCTTTTAACAAGGATGCTTATTTTTATGTAGTTGTAATTATAGTTAACAGATAGTTTTGGTTTTTTCATCACTATTTCCAATAGTGACAGCATTTTTCATATATGACATTTTGGAAGACTCTTAAATATTAATATATGACATTTAGTAGATATAATCCATATTCAATTCAATCAGGCTTCTATTACTATTTCATTTATATTTACTTTTTCCCTATTACAAAGAAATTCATAAGTAAAACTTTTATGAATATATATATATATATATACACCTTTTTTTTTTCTCCTAGGAATTGTTTCTTCAGAATGCTTTAATGAGAATGAGACAGGGGTTATGGTATATTTGGTTTTGGTAGTATTTATAAAAATGTCCATCTCGGCTTGGCACCTGTAGCTCAGTGGCTAGGGCACCAGCCACATACACCAGAGCTGGTGGGTTCCAACCCAGCCCAGGCCTGCCAAACAACAATGACAACTACAAACAAAAATAGCCAGGTGTTGTGGCAGGCACCTGTAGTCCCAGCTACTTGGGAGGCTGAGGCAGGAATCACTTAAGCCCAAGAGTTGGAGGTTGCTGTGAGCTGTGATGCCAAGGCACTCTACCTGGGGCGACATAGTGAGACTCTGTCTTAAAAAAAAAAAAAAAAAGTAAATCTCAATGTGTTCAGTTAAGACGTAGTCTGTGCCTCTGTTGTCTTCTCCTGTGTCACACTGCAAATTTACATCACCTTCCTGAGCATAGCATTTGAGTTTGTGACTTCTGGACTACTAGATCAAAGGTAGAGTAGTTTTATACCTTTCGATAACAATTATCAATAAATTCTTCAAAACATCTGTAACCATTATTTCAATGGCACCAACGTTCATTCACTTAAGTGTTTTCCATGTGCTGGGTGCAGTATATACATGAGCATTAGGGACACAATGACCAAGTACAAAAATTTGGAATTACAATACCATGTGCTGTAACAGGATTCTGCCGGGAGAACCCATGAGAAGTGCAGGGACAAGATTTCCCCGAAGTGGATCATTCCATGGGGCAGAAGTGGAAGGCAGGTGAGGGGTCAAGTAGGCAGAAAGGAGAGAAATACAAAGAGGGCACCACACACAATTGCCTAGAAAATCTAGAGCAAGGCACAGTCGAGAAATTCTAAGTATTATGCAGTGTGAGGTTGAATGTGGACAGATGAGAATGTAGATGTCAGCTGGAATGAGACCACACAGATACCTGCTTGCCACGGAGCAGAATACAGTGTATACCCATTTTTATAGCAACACAGTCATCATTAAGTGTCATTTAATGTATTTTTGTTTAATTTATTGTTTGTAAACGTATCATAATAGAGTGGCTTTAGTTATGCATCACATCGGAGGAAATCAAATTCCAGGCATAGTCCATAGCATGAAAGGTGGCACAGAGGTCACCTGATGCAGTTTGGGTGCAGTTTGGTGGCAGTGCAGGCCCAGGTGCAGGGGAGGGGAGGTGCCGGCACTGTGGCAGTGGAGAGGAACAGCAGAAATGCTGGGAAGGCAGGCTACGGAGTGGACTCTGGATGATTCTAAAGGGCAATAATATGATAGTAAATTTAGAGGAACACTGATTTCCATGAATTAAAGGAAAATTCAGAGTATCCTGGTTTGGGCACTGGGAAACAGTCTCCAGGTAGGTGGTGGAAGAAGACTGCAGCCATTTAGGGTTTGATTATCACAGGCACCACCATGCCCGCTTCTAGGCTGCCACTGTATTTCCTGGCTTTAGCTGTGGCTAAAACAAAAACACCTTGCTTTAATTCACTGCTTGGCTTTTGACTAAGATTGAATGTATTTCACTTTAGTAATATAATATAGTTGAAATGTTAAGAGAATTTAAGAAAAAATAAGAGAGAATTATAGGAAAACTAAGAAAGTGTCAGAAATTTATAAACAGACCTTGTGTGGTGGCTCCTGCCTATAATCCTAGCACTCTGGGAGGCCGAGGCGGGTGGACTGCTTGAGCTCGGGAGTTCAAGAACAGCCTGAGCAAGAGCGAGAACCTGTCTCTAAAATTAGCCAGGTGTTGTGGTGGGTGCCTGTAGCCACCAGGCAGAGGCAAGAGAATCACTTAAGCCCAAGAGTTTGAAGTTGCTAGAAGCCATGACAACATGGCACTTAACCCCAGGGCGATTGTGTGAGACTCTGTCTCAGAAAAAAAAAAAAGGAAAATATATAAACAGACTGTTTTACAAGTAACTAATTTTTATAGAACAGTGCTAGCCTGGAATTCCTGGAACTCTCAGCTGTACTCTAAGTTATGTTAGCCCTGTGAAATGGGATGTAAAATACTGTCTGTATTTGTACAGGCTCTGTATGCAGGGTATGTCAGAATGACGGCCACTACGACCAGATGGAAGGGAAATTCTTACAACTGTCTGTTAATGCAAGTCAAAGGCACAGAACGGGGCAACTCAGCAGAAGCAATACTACAAGAGATCGAAACACTTTGATCAGGGTACACACAGCTCTCTGGGCTGCGTTATTCAAGAGTAAATCTTAGAATATGTGAAAGCAGTGTTCTTAGCCCTATGTTTAAGGCACAGAGTTCTTAGAATTCCTTGGAAATTACACTGAAAATGGTACACACGCATATGTGTGCATATATTACCTGAGAGGGCGTTAAAAGTTCATAAGCACTTCCTTCTTTTAATTCTCTGGCACATTCTATAATTGGTAAGATAAAATTCTTATCTTATATGGAACTAGATGCAGTTGGAGAAATTTTCACATCTTAATCAAATCCTAATTAATTCATTCTAATAGGGAAGGATTTCTTGAAGTTTATCCCTTTAAATGTAATCCCTCTGAGTAATAAATGTTCTTTGTCTTTGTGGGCCACATCCGGTCTCTATCACATATTCTTTTTCTTTGTTTTTTACAGTCTTTAACAACTGTAAAAGGGATTTTTAGTTAAGAATGGATTTGGCCTGTGGATTATGGTTTGTTCATTGGTACTTTAAAACAAAAACTCTGAATTAGTGAAAAACACAACAAAACTCAATAATCAGTATCGATGTTCGATATTCCATGTCTTAATGAAGTGAGGACAAGAACTACTCTGGAGAGACTCTACTTACCAGTTCCCGAGAAATCTGAGGAACAGAGGTAAGTTGAGTCAGACTGTTTATAAGTAAATTAGAAAAGTTCTTATCTACTGGTTCATTCCTCAGAGTCTCCTCACTTTTTTTATTTTTCAATACAACTGCCATTCCCTGAAGGTCATTACTTCCTCC
This sequence comes from Otolemur garnettii, assembly GCF_000181295.1. NCBI lineage: Eukaryota > Metazoa > Chordata > Mammalia > Primates > Galagidae > Otolemur > Otolemur garnettii. The sequence goes on from NW_003852399.1 coordinate 45,813,245, forward strand.
ACGGACACAGGGTTCTCATTTTTACCTTCGATTTGGTCAAGTGATAACAGAGTTACTGTGCTCATTTTCTCAATCTCGTATCATGTCCTGCTTTCATCTTCGATAGAGCACAAATGTGAAGGTTCAGAAAGTTGTTTCTTTTGCTTGTTCACTGGATTGCATCAACCTTTTTCCTCCACATGTTCTATGCCACATGCAATTAACTCAAATTACGCGTAGTCTACCGATATATACCACTCGTGCTGTTCATTACATTATTTCTCTGCACTTTTTGTTGTCTATAATTTTTGCTTGAGATTTCTCATATTTAAAAAGTCTACTTGTAATAACATGCAAAAATTCACTCGTACATGTGGGAGAAACAGATGCCATACCTTTTTGCCAAGGCAACCATTCACAATGCCCCATCATGTTTTTCTGGGTTGTGAGCAGGAAGGGTCTCCATCATCTAAAGTCATGCAAGGCTAAACCACACATAGTACTGTAACGTCTCCAAATTCTGCCTCTCTTCTAGACTTTAAGCTTTTTTTATAGACAGAGTCACAAGTTGTCACCCTGGGTAGAGTGCTGTGGCATCATAGCTAACAGCAACCTCAAACTCATGGGCTTAAGTGATACTCTTGCCTCAGCCTCCCAAGTAGTTGGGACCACAGGCACCTGCCACAATGCCCAGCTATTTTTGTTGTTGTTTTCATTGTTGTTTAGCAGGCCTGGGCCAGGTTCAAACTCACCAGCCTCAGTGTATGTGCCCAGCGCCCTACCCACTGAGCTATGGGTGCCGCCTAGACTATAAGCTTTAAAACAAGTTTTAATTCTTGATCTCCTTTCTTCCCTATGGCAATAGCTGCCAGACTAATTATATAGTAAACTTAATACATATGTCAGCATGCACCAAGTGATTCCAGATGAGGTAAAGTCCAGATAGAGGAGTCCTGCAGAGTTTTATCATGATCCATCCTGATACACCCAAGAGACACCTGACACGTTCATCATGGTGAGGGACTTAAAATAGCAGCGGTTTTCTTCATGGCAGTTTGGACGCCAAAATCACTTTTACTTATTACCCCCAAATAAACTTGAATTCCTCTCTCCTTTTCCTTGTTTGAGAATGACTCAAGTTAGTCTTGAAACTTCGACTTTGTTACTCTTTAAGCTAGTTACCATCAGCAGGGCCCATGCTCTTGACTTTCAGGAAACTCCTTCTTACTCTCATGGTCCTCCAGATAATTTCAGAAGTTGAGAGCAATGATGAATAATTTATTATGAAGAGAAAATATAGGATGGATCATTGTTCATTTGTTCAACATTTAAAAATAGTTTCCGTGTGCTGGGCATTTGGCTTTTGATGCCAGAAATGGTGAACAGTCCTTGCCTTTAAGTGTCCACAGTAAAACTGGAGTGAGTTTCAGCAAAATAGAAGAGTATAAAGAGTGGAGGAAGGGCCAGGATAGGAGGCTGGGGTGGGACGGGTTGCAGAGAAAGAGCAAGTGTCTCATGAAATAGTTTGGAGAACAAGACACCTGATTTATGTTTTAAAGACAACATGAGAATGGTAAGACAAACAATTTCAAAAGTAAACCTTCCTTCATGTTGTTGGGAGAGGCAACCACATGAAATGAAGAGCAACGGTGGTGCTATAGGACTGTCAATAGTTAAGTGTGATGGCAGCAGAAGACCCATTTGAGCCAGTAGCACAGAAGATGCATGCCGGTAGCAACCAGAATTTGCAGTGCACAATCTACGGTAAGGATACATTATCTTCCTTTCTTTCATTCAACAAGTACTTATTGTGTGGCTCCTACTATATTGTACATAGGTCTTGCAATAAAAAATTAATAAAAATCTAAGATACTGCTCTCAAATTGGTAACTGGATTCTAGTGGGGTGGGGTGGAGGGTAGAAAATAACTCAAAAATATATTGATTGCCGGAGGACAAAATATATGGAAAAAATAGTATCAAGTATTTCTGAGTGTGGGCCAGAGGCAATGCGTGCATCTGCATGTGCAAATGTTATTTTTTACAGAATGATCCAGACCTCACTGATAAGGTGACATTCGACCAGAGACTTAAAGGTAGTTTCATCTTATTCTAATATCCTCTATTAAATTTGATTTGCATACATAATTATTTTTCTAGAACGTTTCTAGCAGATAAAATTGTAAGTGCTCTTGGGTTGGAGAACTGCTCAGTGTGTGGAAACACAGCAAGGAAGCTGATGTTCTTCGTGTGGAGATAAGGAAGAGAGTCGTGGATAAAATGAGAGCTGGGGGTGGGGCCCGGGAGCGGAACAGAGAAGCCTCATCCCGTAGCTTCAGCGAGGACTGTCTGCCTCGTGACTCCTCACCCCTCACAGTCAAGGAAATGCTTAGCTCAGACAGCAGAAAAAGGTATTTGATAATTTTAGCCAATTAAGCTTCAAAGTCTAAAAATTTCATGGAGATTTAGCTAAAATGGTATAGCTTTCTTTCACTCTACCAGAGTAAGAGATGTGTATGTCCAAAGAATTTTCCACTTAGGGAAAATATCATGAGGGTATGACATGAAGGAAGTTATGAGTCAGAAGCTTAAAAGGAACTAACCCTTCTCAATTTAGGGCATTTGGGGAAAAGTTGGTACAGAAGTTAAAGAGAAAAAGAAAAGGAGCTATAGATCTTCTAAGTCCTGAGCTAGCTTCCCAAGGCCCTGCGCTCTAGTAAGTCACTCTAACCATGCACCCTGACATTGCTTGGAGAATGAGAGTTAAAGTTAGAAGCTCAGAAGCATCACCAGAAAGAACGTATAGATTACCGTATAGATTAAAGGAAAGCCTATTTCTCTTTAACATGTTTTATGATCATTTTGCAGTAGCAACATATATAAATACTTCTGGGCAAAGAAAATATTCAGGGTCAACAAAAATTCCCACATATGCCTTTGTAAAGCTCAAAACAAATGAAACAGAGTTTTGGAGAAAAAAACAATTGAGTAATAATGTTTATGCAGTTGTTACTTCTATTTTCCTTGGATTTTTCCATTTCAGAATTAGAGTCAGTTGCTGCCTTGTCCTCAGGCTAGGAATAAATAGCGTTTATACTATGGACTATCACTAATAGTCAAAAACAGTAACTAAAACTGGATTGCCTACCTGCATTAGATTCCCCTCCTTTCTTTTCCAAAGCAACGTGTATCTTCACTGCCTCCTGAGTCTTTAACCAGAGAACAAACAGTACTCCTGTGTCATTTTAATAGCTTCTCATCCCCCGAGACACAGACACTTCTTTCACAAAGTATAGTTACCATGTTTCTGTTGTGTTATTATTACTCTTGTCTGGAAATGCTTTTTTTCTTTAGAACTAATATTAGGTAAGAAGCAAGCATCATTTGGCAATCACATTACATATTTATAAAAATGAAAAACATATACCTCTAATTTTAAATAAGAATATGGCAAGTTATTTCTTATATTGAAAATATAGCACCCATCTTACCTTATCAGTCGCTGCAGTTTTGTTTTTGTTTTGTTGTCTTGTTTTTTAATAACAGAGAAGAGAAATTACCATGATTATTTTGAAGCTGAGAAAGACTCCGGCAGAGGGAGATTATAAGGTTCCACTGTGAATCGCAGCTTGAACAGGAAGGTGTGGATTATTCTGTGCTGCCCTAGGCCACTCACTCACCAAGAGGAGAACAATGACCGTCACTCTGGACAGCATCCATGGGATGGAGATGAGGGACTGGCTTCCGGACACCCCTGTACCAAAATCCGGGATACTAAAATCTGCAGATGCTCAATTCTGTACATCTTCTCTAACTTACTTATATACCTAAATCCTATGAAAATAATTATTACACTGTATTTTTATTTGTATTTTTCAATTGTTACATTATTATTTATTTTATTTATTCATTTATTTTTTTTTGAGACAGAGTCTCACTATGTCACACTCGGTAGAGTGCCTTGGCGTCATAGCTCACAACAACCTCAAACTCTCGGGCTTAAGCAATTCTCTTGCCTCAGCCTCCCTCGTAGCTGGGACTATAGATGCCCACCACAACGTCCAGCTATTTTTTGTTTGCAGTTGTCATTGTTGTTTGGCAGACCCTGGGCTGGGTTGGAACCCACCAGATCTGGTGTATGTGGCCTGTGCCCAAGCCGCTGAGCTACAGGTGCCAAGCCAATTTCTTAAATATTTCTGATCCAGATACAGAACCAGAGACATAGAGGGCCCACTGTAATTATAAAGGACTCCTGGGCAACAGTGACTATCCCACAACAGCTTAGACAGCTGTCTCCACAACTATTCCATCCTTTCCTCCAAACTGTTTTACTTCAGAAGTGGTGAGTCAAATGTGAAATCCTGGCCAACAACCAAAGGATTTCCTTGGAACTTGTTAGAAATCTAAGGCCTAAGGTCCCAGCAGGACTTACTGAATCAGTCCCTCCCACGTGGATCGTGGATCACAACCTTAACACTTGAGACCCACGGCTTGACTCCTGGTCTGGGAGAGAAAGAGATTAAAAAAAAAAAAAAAAAAAGGAAGGGGGGGCGAAATGCCCAGGAGAGTATTCTGGAAAGAAAATTTATATAGCTTTTGATATCATTTATTGTGGGTAACTGACAAATGAAAAGCAACCTCAAATTACAACAGTAGGTTATGTTAAAGTCTCTTTAGCAGCAATCAATCTTATATCATGGCAGTTATCCTATACTCTGGTCTTTCACATGACAGATCATTTCCCTATGAGGAAGACTAACAGTAATTCAACAGAAAATGCTCTTTATGTTTGAACAGCATTTTTTGCCCCAAGACATCAAAATGCTTGACAAGAAGTCAAAATGCATCTCAGTATTTTTTTTCAACCCATGGAAGTAAATAGCCCACACCCATCACTGCTGCTGTTTACTGCTGGTTTCTTAGCAGGCAAAGTTGAGTTGCCTCAACTACGTCTGTAGGAAGTCAGGGACTGAAGGAGAAAACATCATTTGTTTTGGTTCCTGGGGGGCTGTGTTTGATGAATCAAACCTTGACTTGTATTGTTATATCTCAGGGATAGATAATGATGCTCATCAAGGCAAATCCCAAAGAACTTTCTTCTGCTTCCTTTAATTGACCCTGATACTTGAAAAATCATCTGTCACAACCTACATTTAATTATAGTAAGAATGCTGCATAATTCCACGTTAGTTCTGAGTGCCCCTTGAAGAGTAAGCAGCAGAGGCTCGCTCCCTGGGGGCCCTGTGAGAGTCCAGTCTGTGTCTTAGTAACCTGACTTTTCTTTTTTTTTTTTTTTTTTTTTTTTTTTTGAGACAGAGCCTCGAGCTGCCCCCCTGGGCAGAGTGCCGTGGCATTACAGCTCACAGCAACCTCCAACTCCTGGGCTCAAGCGAGTCTCCTGCCTCTGCCTCCCAAGTAGCTGGGACCACAGGCGCCCGCCACAACGCCCGGCTATTTTTTGGTTGCAGCCGTCATTGTTGTTTGGCGGGTCCGGGCTGGGGATTCGAACCCGCCACCTTAGGTGTACGTGGCTGGCGCCTTAGCCGGTTGAGCTATAGGTGCCGAGCCAACCTGACTTTTCAATGACCAGCATATCATCTGGAACAGCATATGTGCTCAGTGACTATTTTTTGGATGTGTGGTACATGAGTCGAGATACTTTTAGAGTTGGAAGCAACCTGTCGTAGAGTAGGAAAAGAAGCAGTATTTAAGAAAGTGCTAAATTTTCAAAACCCAGTGTTGAACAGAATGATAACAACTTGACCGTGTTCTCTGTGACTGCAGATGGTATCGCAACACCACCATTTACTAACCAGTCCAAACAGAGAGTTTCAGAATTAGAATTTGGCTATGTCTTTGACCTGGGGATTCCTCTCACCTACCTTTCCTTATGACACAACTTAGAACCCTAGTTCTGCAGGTATGAAATAAAACTCACAGGCAACTATTAGATTTCCATCAATGAAATACCTAATTTCCAAAATGCTGAAGTTTAGTTTCTCAAAATACTAACATTACTACACGTAGTAAGTAAAAGCATCCTATCTTTATTAACTAAGAGCCTATAAAGTTGGCTTAGCGGAAACAACAAAAAGTTGCTTGTTTTAAATATAACAAAGTTCAACTGAAGGAACTTTGGGTTGGGAATATGGTCACTCCCAGTAACAGACCACCTAGTTTCAAACTCTATCTCGGTGTTTTACTAGCTATGTGACCACTGTGGGTAATTTACTCTATCATTCTGTGCCTCAGTTAGCCCATCTGTAAAACAGATAATAATAATGCCTACCTCTTAGAATTCTCATGAGGGGAATCCAGTTTGTTTTAAAGCAATGTTTAGTGGAGAGTAAGCCTGGTAAATACCATGATTTTTCACGTCTCTAAATATGCAAAACATTTGCATTTGGGTCTATGGTCTCAAAATCTAATGATCTTGGATACTGGTGTAAATTGGAGGAAAAAAGTCTAAGGTAATTATTTAGTTTCTCATTTTTTTAAAATCTGAAACCTAAAATCATCCATTGCTGGCATTATCTATTATCAATAAATGGTCCCAAGATATATATTTTTTGAGAAGATCCTGAATACTTGGAGTGAAGAAGACTAAGAAATAGTAAATAAACTTTTGATTTTGCTAATTCCAAGTGAAAGATGAAATTAATTATATATATATATATAAATTGCAGATAATTCACACAGAAAGAATCTCAAGTACTTACAGCATCCTTAAAATTCAAATGACAGCAAATGACTAATTCTTAAATCAAGAACCCTTCACTAAAATTAAAAATATAAATTCTTTCTTGTTCTTCCTTTCTTGTAGGAGGTGAAAGAGTACTCAGTAGGTGTCAGACTATTTTAAAAATCAGGTTATAGTGGTGATAGTTCAGAAGAATCAAAAAACTAAGGCAGATTTCATAAATGACCTCTTTTAAATAACATTGCACTTAAAAGAAACTTAGTAAAAATGCATTAAAATTGTCCAGTTAATTATAGGAGAGAATTTTTTTGAATTCTATTATTTTTTAAAATGATGTCTTATATGGCTATCTGTCATAATTAGGTTATAAATTCTATAAATAATGTTCTAGTATAGAGCAAAAGTTACTACTTAAATTAGACCTAGTAAATGTGTATGTGCAAGTGTGTGTGTGATAAATAAAACGATACAATCACATAATTGTCAACATTACATCAATACAAACTAAGCTGGTGTAGCATTTAACTCAGGTAAGCCATCAGCAACAAGCAGTGCTTGCATTTTGAACAATACAACCCTTTAAGCAAGAGGTATATTATGTTTAGGAGAAGACTTGATGGACACAAAAATACACAAACTGGGATATAGTGAAGAGAAGCTTAATTAAACATAAGAACCTGTTGAATATGTTCATCTTTGAGTTGATTATGTAATCCTTTCTGATTGTCCTGGTTCAGGCTCCCATGAGCTCTGCACATTAACTTGTAACTAGAAGCAAACCCAGGCCAATTTGCATTTGTGTGTTTCTCTCTTAAAATTAACCAGTTTCCCATGCAGGAAAGCAAGAGATTGTCCATAATATCAAACAGGCTTAAATTCTGGCTCTAACACTTAAATGACCTTGTTTATTACTTATGTGGAAAAATCACTAAACTTCATCAGCTTCAATTTCCTGTCTGTAAGATAAGGATAATTCTCACTCTGTCAACTTTAGAAATTTGATTTGGTCTAATGAGAATGGATATAAAAATAATTTGAGAGGTTTGGTGGCCATAGCACAGTGGTTATGGCACCAGCCACATACACCAAAGTTAGTGGGTTTGAACCCGGCCCAGGCCAGCTAACCAACAGTGACAACTGCAACAAAAAATAGCTGAGTATTGTTGAGGGTGCCTGTAGTCCCAGCTACTGGGGAGGCTGAAGCAAGAGAATCACTTGAGGCAAGAGAATCACTTGAGCCCAAGACTTTGAAGTTGCTGTGAGCTCAGATGCCACAGCACTCTACTGGGGGCAATATAGTGAAACTGTCTCAAAAAGAAAAAAAATACTTTGAGAATTCTATGATGCTTTTAAAGTATAACTTTATCATTATTATAGGATAAGAGAAAACTTACCTTCCTCTACTATATTTAACACTAAGGCCTGCCTAGATCTTCCTGAAATCTACATAATATCTGAAAATTTTAACCACACTCTTAGCAATGCTTAAATGTTAAAAATACACATCCAAATATGTGCATTTATTTTCAAACAGTTCTAAAAGTAACATATACACATTGGATAAATTTGTAAATGCAAAATGAGATCACACCAACTGCTTCTTGATTGAACCATTGATAAAAAATTCTTACATTTAAATTTTTCTTTAAATTATTTCCTCTCTGTGATATTCAAAATCCAGTTGTGAATATGCATCATTGATTGTTTAACATTCTGCTATTTTCACTTAACACTTTATTAAAAGGAAATTTTATTTCATTTGTTTCTATATCATTTCCTACTCTAAGAATCTTAAAACACTCAGTACAGGCAACACTTGTGAGCTACGATGTAAATAAATAAAATAAATTTTAGCAAAAATAACCTAAGTAAACACGTTAGACGTTCATATGCCTTGATATCCTCATACTTACCTCAGTTTGTTTAAATGTTCCACAGACTAGTCTGCTGTTTATGTTTAATTAAATAACATGTATCAATTTTAATTAGTATATTGAAAAAGAAAAAATGTCAAATAAAGATTTATCCGCTCAAAAGCTGACATAGAAAACTTTCTTTAACTTAAGAGAGGTGGTAGATATAAGGGCACTACCGACATAAACATCACGTGATTTTAAATAAAATTCTGATTAAATACTACTGACTTGTTGCCTACTCCATACTTTCTTAATATTTGGTAAGAGGCATATTATAAAGAATGGTTAATCATTACTAGTGATCTGTCAATAATTTTATTAAGATCATATTTATATGGTAAATGAACTTGCAAATATGAAGCATCAGGTAGATTTTATTCCAAAGCTGCCTGCCAATTGGCCATTTTATAGACTATGTTTTAAAATACATAATTTTGTTAATATCCATATTCATAAGATATATCTTAATGTGTAGGGAAAAAATTCCAAATGAGGGACCTTTTTGTCTTTATAATACATTAATTGAGACATCAAATATTAGAAACCAGAAGAATGACTCAAAAAATCTTCAAATTAATTTTGACCTTAACATTGTAGCAATTTCAAGTGACATTAGTATATTTATATAATAAATTAAAATGTCTAAACTAGTACTACGATTAATGCCAAGGTATATGAAATATATAATGCTTTAATAAATTAATAAAATGAAAACAATAAAGAAATATCATAAATATTTGTTTTCTAAAAACAATCTACAGAGAAATTTCAGATAGTGTAAGTTAATACATGATGAAATATGTTTATTTATGAAGCATTTTTTTTTGTAGAGACAGAGTCTCACTTCGTCACCCTCAGTAGAGTGCTGTGGCATCACAGCTCACAGCAACCTCCAGCTCTTGGGCTTAGGCGATTCTCTTGTCTCAGCCTCCCCAGTAGTTGGGACTACAGGTACCCACCACAATGCCTGGCTATTTTTTGTTGCAATTTGGCCAGGGCCAGGTTTGAACCTGCTGTCCTCAGTATATGGGGCCGGCGCCTTATTCACTGAGCACAGTGGGGTGCCACCCAATTTATAAAGCATTCTAACAAACACACATCATTAAGATTCTATGTCATTAACATTAAGAGAATGTATTTCAGAGTTAATTTTGGAAATATCACTTTTGTTGTGCTTACATGTTCTAATTGACAAGTCTGGCCTTTAAGCATTTTTAAATTATAGGGCTCATCAGTTATAAAGCAGAAGGACACCTAACAATCCAATTTATGACATTTGTTAAAATAAACCTCTATAGAAAAGAGTTATGAAATGGGCTTGGCGCCCTTACCTCAGCAGTTAGGGCACCGGCCACTTACACAGGGGCTTGTGGATTCAAACTTGGCCCAGGCCTGCTAAACAACAATGACAACTACAACAAAATAATAGCTGGTGGGTTTGGAGGGTGCCTGTAGTCCCAGCTACTTGGGAGGCTGAGGCAAGATTTGCTTAAGCCCAAGAGTTGGAGGTTGCTGTGAGCTGTGATGCCATAGCATTCAACCGAGGGTGACATAGTGAGACTCCTTCCCCCTCCCGCAAAAAAAAGTTATGAAATGGACCCCAAAAATCTAGTTAATAGTACACTACTTGGGTTAGGGTGATGAGAAAGACTGAAATAAATGCCAGACATTTGGCTGTCTTATTGTACTTGAAAAAATTACAGTATATTTGGTCTTCATCCAACCTTGGGGCTATGTAACTGCTACTCTCAGATTTCTAGTTGTACTATAAGAAAACATCTAGCTTATTTGATATAAATATAAAAAGAGAAGTGAAATGTCCAGTGGTGCAAACGCTTCTCTTCCTCCTTTTCTCTTCCCATTCTTCACATAAAGAGGGAGAAATCCCTAAAGTACAAGTTGCTGTTCTGAAACATTCAATTCAAATAAGAACCTTCCAAATGAGGATTCTGTGAAGCACTGGAAAATTATGCCATGAAACACAGATGTACAAATACTTCTCATGCGTTGGACAATGTATTCCTCAAAGCAGAAAAGCTGATAGAAGGCCAAAGAACTGATGGATTAAAAAACAAAAAAATCAAACAGGTTCACCACTTTTGAAGCTAAGAGGCAAATTTGCCACTTTTCTCACATAATTCTATAGTAAATGTACCCTGGTAAGATATTGTTTAGAAACATTTAAGTAAAGAAATAAATATTTAAAAATTATCTCACAAAAATAGCAATCTAGGATAGGTGAATACATATTCATACTCATATACTGAAGAACCACTTTGAAATTGTAACACTATTCTTTTGACTTCAAAAAATAAATTTCTATGGCCAAACGTGGTGGTTCACACCTAGTACTCTAGAAGATGGAGGTAGGTAGATCACTTGAGCTCAGGAGTTCAAGACCAGCCAAACAAGAGTGAGACCCCATCTCTAAAAATAGCACCTGGTGGGCTACTTGGGAGACTGAGGCAAAAGGATCACTTGAGCCCAAGAGTTTGAGGTTTCTATGAGCTATGATGCCTTGGCACTCTACCAAGGGCGTCAAAGTAAGACTCTGTCTCAAAAAAATAAAAAATGAAAATAAAAAAATAAATACAAAATAAATTTCTAGTGAAAAATAGTTTTTCTTTGCAAAATGACTCTGGAAATAAAGATTCTTCAAATGCTTCTCAGAGGTCCTGTCTGTTTATTTTAAAAGAAATTCAACTTTAAAGTAATCAAAAACTTGAAATAGAAAAAAATTAATACATACACAAACACACTCACATATATATTCACATAAATAACTGGTTAAATATGCTTTACAATGCACATAAAATATGTGCATTTATTTATAATATTTGCATACATGTATGTACACATATTTAATGCATGTAATTTTCATTGTTTGCAACACTCCATCTGAGAATCAACTATGCTCAAAGTCTACCCCTCCTCATGGCTTCCGAGAACTGCTAATGAATTCAGGATTCAAACAAGAACTAACAATATTGACTTGACCATTTAAGGCAAACTTATTTGTACTAACAACTTACACCCTTTACATGAAAGAGTGGTTATTCTATTTGCAGGGTAAATGAAAAGACTCTATCAATGGCAATAATTTATTTCAAGTTTGGCTGAAGTGTTTAGCTACCACAAAATTCTCCCTTGTGAAAAACTGTGACTTACATATTAAACATTAAGATCCTAGGCAGTTGGGTATTTGTTTCCTTAAATCCAAACGGCCCATATCAATAATAGAAAAGCAACTGAAATTATGTGCTTTTCAACCCCTAAGAAATTTGTCAGCCTACTAAAGCATGTCTATACGATAAAAAAAAAAATGTAGATTTTATAGGCTTGTGTTTCTGGTAATTGTTTTCACGGTGAAGGGGGCTCTGTTTTTTGTTTTGGCTTAAAGGTGTTGCTATTGATCAAAATATATTGAGTAGAACCTAGTGATAATTCCCTGATTAGTAATGCCTACATGGTTTCTGGACATTCTCTGAACTTCAATAAAAAACAAGTGTATCACAGATTAACAGGAGTCCTTAACATATGATGTACAATGGAAGTATAACTTTTTGGACAAGTTAATAATATGAAAATTCTTTAACAGTTACCTATTAAAAAAATTGATTAAAGTATTAGCCAGATAATTAGCAGGATCTTCAAAGGCTTTGGCATTCCTATTTTATATTTACAGAGCACTTTGCTTCTGAAATCAACATCTTTATAAAATCCTTAATGTCATTTCTGCTCATCAGGCAGTGGAAAGAATGATTAGACATCTGGTACAATTCCAAAAGAAAATAAGATGCAGAATTAATAGCCAATTGACTTTTCCCAGGTCATCCAATCAACTACTTAAAGAGCTAAAAATAGAAGCTAAGTCTACGTCCCACAGCCACTGCCAGATCAGAGCCTGATAACTTTGCAATGTGATGGTCTCAACCTCTCCCGACATGACCATGACCATTACCTATATTGAGACGTCTTCAGTGACATTTAGAATCATTTCATGGCTAAGTTGAACTTATGTGGGAAAAGATTGAAAAAAAGAACAAAATACCAGTTCATAAACATCTGGGAAATGATGTGATTATGAGGTCTGGTTATAAATTTCCCACGAGAATAAAAGTGATAAAAATGAAAAATATTTACTAACCTTTACCATGTATATTTTAGATATCATACTAAGTTTATTATTATGTTATTTTCTTTAATCCTCACGACACTTCTGTGATTTTCCTGTTTCAAATATCAGGAAAAAGCTCAAAGAGTTTAAGTGATTTATATAAGTCACATTGCTAGTAAACTGTAGAGGTGGGATTCAAGGCCCAAATTCATTTCCTGAAAAACATGACCTAAACATAAGCGGCAACCAGAACTTACCCAAATAAATAAACGAAAAATAAAAATAAACAGAAAGGGTGATTAGAATACTTCACAGATCAAGTTTAGAGTTTTTTGATTGACCTTGAATAGTATCAAGAGCTGTCTGTGAGCTCTGGGAATAAAATTATCATCATTCTGATAAAAAACATTAACATTGGAGCCAGACACTTTGACGTCAATCAAAATGCTGTGCTTTTATAACACTGTAAGCCATTTTATTTCATTTTCCAGTTTGAAGGGGAAATTTAAACATTTAAGTATTTTACCTAAAGAGGCTAGTAATTTTGTTTCTGAAAAGATGATCAAGATGCCAACGTTCACCACCTTATTTAATGGACTGTGGAGCGTCAAATCATTTGAACATCAGATTTGAATTCTGAAGGGAGATAATGACGTTATGATGTCCAGTGAAGACAGCCAGGTCTACTATCTCTAACTTGCATCTAGGTGGAACAAGTTTTAAATTACTAAGATTCTGTTTTCCTAATAATTGTATTCTTCACAATAAAGGAGATCGAAAAAGACATGCGGATGAAAAGAGCTACCAACTAATACTTTGTTCTTATAATCTGTGTCTTACATTTTGGGTTTTCTAAAAGTCTAAATCTGTGGCAGGTGAAGAAAGAAGAATGGCCAATGTTTTCCTGCCCCAGGTAAACGGGCTCTACTTGGTTGAGTGTTACAAACTGCTCACTTGATAAGTCTCAAACTAAAATATGAATTACCTCTAATTTCCATTTCATAAAATTCAGAGGGAAGGATGTATGTTGGATATGTTCGAACAAAAACAGAGGGATGGAACTATAATTCACAGCTGCCATGTCCATAAAAATAATCACAACTAACTTGTGTAGGATATCAATTGTATTCTGTTAGGAGGGAGCTTTAAAAAAATAAGTAGTATTAAAATTCATTTTGTTGTTCAACAAATATTATATAAATGCTTAAAAGCAAATACTACAATGACTAGTTGAGATGCAAATTTTTTTATGCTTTTGATATTTAATTTATGAAGTCATAATTTATACTTACGGGATGCTGACCGTAAGATGTGATACTGACAAGCTCCCTAGAAATCTTAATATTTATAACATTTATCACATGGTACTTTCTCAAATACCTTACTTTGCAATCCGGGGTTGTTCTCTGATATGCAGAAGATGAAAAAAAGCTAATTTAGATTTCTCTGATCCTCAGCTATGTCTTAGCTAACTTTTACCAATGGAAATTCTCAATACATACATTTTTCTTACCACAAAACCCTTCTGTACTAATCATTAAGTGAGTCTAATACATATGGGTATGTAACAAATAGTTAAGAACATCAGCCCCATTTGATCTCAGCTTGACTCAACTTCAGGAAAGCACAAATTTGATAAAAGCAGCTGTGCGAGTCAGATGAGAGATTAACGTAGATGACAATGACTTTTTATACTTTTTAGGGTAGTGGTTTTAAAAGGCACTAAAATAGTCTTTTCAGAATGAACCTTAAAAATGTATTCTTCTTCAGTAAGCACATCTCATAATTAGAAACTCATACACACAATGTTCCTTTTCTAAAGTTTTGACATATTCCCACAGTTACCATTTAGAATTTTCTGGTTTTTAAATCTGAATCTGTATTTGGGTAAGTTTGGCAGATTATTTTCAGTGGATGGCTACCAATTCAGATTCAACACTATTTCTTCAAATCTTAGCAAAATTAAGTTTTTCCTGGCCACTTTCCACTACGTTTCAATTATCAGAGAAGCTTAGGGTCAGAGCTTTAGAAAGTAGTGCAAGATATGGCATTCAAGATATTACAGAGTAGTTTAAAATTGTTTTGTGATTAATCTTTCCTGTGCTTTTCAAACTTGGGGTGTTACCCTTTGATAATTTAATAAAGTCTCTGCAAGTGCATCCTTTCCATGCTTTTCCAGCCAAATTCTGCAGTATACAACTGAGAAATACAACAGGTTGTATTGCTGCTATTATTGAAATGAACAAAAGACTGACGCTTCTACCCTCTGGTCTCACAGCCACTGCAGCACACCGTTTAAGAAAGTGTGGTCATATTGCTTCATCCTTGCTCCTTAAGCATTTATTTTTATTTTTTTTTATTTCTGTAGAGACAGAGTCTCACTTTATCACCCTCTGTAGAGTGCAGTGGAGTCACAGCTCACAGCAACCTCCAGCTCCTGGGCTTAGGCGATTCTCTTGCCCCAGCCTTCCGAGTAGCTGGACTACCTAATTCAAGTGAAACATGATGCAATCTCCAGAAACCCTTCTGTTTCTCCGCTCTTGGATAATGCAATCAAGATAATTTTCTGCTAAGGACAGTCTGTAGTTCAAAGTCTTGCCAAGTCTGTTTACACTTCACATATTCCAAATATTCTGTAGTTTAGCTTAAAGAAGACATTCTCGTGACTGTCCTTTAATTGTTCTATTTCAGAATAAAATTTAAAGATACCTTAAAGAGAAACTAAAAAAACAGCAAAATAAAAGATTTACTAATAATGTAGTTATGTTCAGTTTGAATGAAAAATTCGACCAAATTTTAGATTTCAGTTTGATACAAACAACCTATTGCTGAAGCTTAGGAAAAGAAATAAAACTAGCTATAGATATTTTCCACTTTTCCACACTGTTGTCATACACATAAGACTTGACTGACATCTGTGATGCATTCTTTAATATTTTGAAATTACCTAATGTATGACTGGGAGACTTCGATTCTTCTGATATTTAAGTATGGAACAGTATTTTTTTTCCATGTACTGGAAACGAAAAAAAAGTGAGAATTTCCTTGCTTAGATCATGTTAGATTTCCTTATATTACTTGTACTCATTTTAAGAGCTTGAAATGGTTCCAGAACATACAGAAATACATCTGCTAAGGAGGCTTATGATTTATATATCAATGTACCCATTCAAATTATAAATATTTGAGCATCATCTTTGACCCAACAAGACCAATTCATACTATTCCAAGTCTTCTTCTATCAAAAGTAAAAGCACCAGTGTATAAAGACATAGGCAATGCCAAGTGCATTACCAAATAGCTTAAAACAAAAACCAAAACACGTGTAGCATGATACATGTTGGTCAATGGGTTTTGACTGAGTAAACTGCAGCACCCGCATAGTACACATTACTAGGCAACTATTAAAGCTAATATGGTAGTGTTATATGCTAGACATCTTTAATATAATGGGAAGACAAAGTACTGAAAGTGTTTTGCAACCAAAAATTACTATAGGTGGTATATACATAGAATGAAATGATATTCAGCCTTAATAAAAAGGAATACAATTCTGATACATGCTATGATATCGATGGACTTTGAAAACACGCTAAGACAAAGAATGCAGACACAGAAGGCCAAATAGTGTGTGATTCCACCTGCATGTGCCTGTATGTGTGTGCAAATTCACAGGCAGAGAAAGTAGAATAGAGTTTGCCAGGGATACGGCTATACAGTTTGGAATGATGAGAAATTCTGAAAATGGACTGTGGGGATAGTTGCTCAACATTGTGAATAGAGCACTTAGTAGGACCAGCGCATTGCACACTTAAAAAATCGGTAAATGGTAAATGGTGTTATGTATATTTTATCATGAAAAAAACTCTAAAATCTACTATAAAGTACAAATTCACATTATATTGAGCATATTATGAAGTTTCCATACAATTTCACATTATTTAAAAGTTCATATAGTTATTATCGTATCTGGGGTACAAAAGACGCTATTTTGGGAAACAAAGAAAGTAACAGCTTAAGTTGAGTTTTCTCTCTTTCCATCTGTTTTTTTTCCTAGATTAACGTTATTAACACCTTAGTGGTGTTTTGAAGACTAATATCAACAAGAACCGTGAGTTAGTACCAGCCCCCTTAAATATCAGGTGAAAAATGTACTGTATTTGTATACATCTCACATAAGGTGTAGCTCACTTAGGCTGGCAACTGTTTTAACACTTAAGAAGGATAAAGATAACTTTATCTTTTTTTTCATTTTTTCCTTGGCATAAGCAATGTTTTAGTATAGACAGTATTACCAGAAAGATACAGTAATTCTGAGGTAGATATAAGTACATCCTAAGACAACTGAATTTATTTCAAAGTAGACTATTCCGGTCAACCACTACCAGTGTTTTTCTACATGTTTGGTAGTACAGTACTCTGTGCTACCTGAGTCTGAGAACTGCTTATTTTTTGTTAAAATGGTTTTGATTAGAAAATCTAAACAAATCATTTGGAATGTATAAATAACATCCATAGCTCCCTTTTATGATGCCTTTTCCATGACTCAAGGTTCTTTGAGTCACTACTGTCACTGGACCCTGCTTCCTGGTCATCTCAGCTGTCTTTGTTTCAGGGCCTGTGAAGAGCTCTCAGGTCAGGTCTGCATATAGTTCAGGGAGGACAACTGAAGGATCACCTTGTATCAGGGTAAAGAAAATGCATGAGCAACTAAAGGACATATCTATCGTCAAAGGGAGCCCCAACAGATGTTCTTTAGCCGTTTGCTAAGGACGGGTTTGGGGGATCCATAAGCACTACACTGGTATGCCAAATCATACATGTGGATGTTTGTGGATGTCCTTGCAGAGGACATGCACAGACTCTACTGAATTATCAAAGGATGAATACCCCAAAGTTTGAAAAGCACTGGAAAGATTCATCACAAAACGATTTTAAACTACTCTGATGGCTCTGATCTTGTTTTTATAAGGCTCTCCTTCACTGTTAACACTAAAACGAGCGGAATGATAATGATGAGAGAATCTCTGCCATTTAAGTGACATGTCTGGGCCTCAGTTTCTCAGTGTAAAATTGGTAGGTAGTACATGAGATACCATAAATGGAAGTCCTCAGCAGGGGGCGTCATAACAAAATAAATGCTCATAAAGGTGAGGCGCCTCCCCCTGCTCAGAATGCACAGGTGCTGAAAGCACGTACACTGTCTTCTTTAGAATTTTGTTTTATGCTTACTATACTTTCAATATATATGAGCTAATAAACATTTAAGAGCATATAGTCACAAATACACTATATTTACTATTATGTAAGGACTTTTAAAAAACTAAATTAGGGTTTGCATATATAATGAGAGGCTAGCTGACTGGCCAGTTATTTCCTGACTAACTCATTTCTTCACTAAAATCAAATCGCTGCACACCTACTACTGCACGTGTGTAGCTAGGCTCTACATTAGGAATTGCAGGTAATAAACAGTAGTGAGTCCTGGACCTTGCCCTCGAGGTCTAATTTAAAAGAGGAGACAAAGTGTGCTTATATGAAAGGTTAAACCAAAATAGAAAGGAATTTAGACAAGAGAAAAAGCACATCTGAGTAGGGAAGCAAGGGGGTATCAAGAAGGCTTCATGGAAGAGACAGTGGCTGATGCGGGCAAGGTTGCAACACGTAGCAGGATGGGCTAAAGGACTAAACAAAGATAGGCATGCTATCACGGGGGACAAATTAGAAATACAGACCGCGTGGTTTAGACTGGGCCTGAGGTACTTTAAGGGGACTAGTGAGAAAGTTCTGGCAAATAAGAGGTCAGTGGTAACTTTCAAAGTAGCATTTTTTTCTACGCATTATCAATGGAGTAACTGGTTGAAAAGAAATAGACATTTCTTCTTCAGCCTTGTTATACCAACTTATTTTTCTTTTCCATTTCTCAAAATCTTCAGACAAGGCCATCTCAATTGTAGCTAACCCAGTAATGCAGCACCACAAAGTACTCTTTTGTTATGAAAGGGCAAATGTGACTCCTCAGTTTATACTCTTAAGTTGCTACTAAAACTCTGCGCACCATACTGAATTGGTTGTTTTTCGTTTTTCTTTTTGAGACAGAGTCTCATTCTGTCACTCTGGACTTGAATGCTGTGGCGTCATCATAGCTAACAGCAACCTCAAATTCTTGGGCTCAAGTGATCCTCATGCCTCCGCTTCCTGAGTAGCTGGGACTACAGGCGTGCACCGTAACACCCAGCTAGTTTTTCTATTTTTAGTAGAGGCAGGGTCTTGCTCTTGCTCAGGCTGGTTTCAATGGGATGGTCTCTCCAACTCTTGAGCTCAAGCAATCTGCCTGTCTCAGCCTAGAGTGTTAGGATGACAGGGATGAGCCACCTGCCTGGCCTGAGCCTCTGTGCCTGGCTGTTAATTGTTTTTTCACATGATTGGAAAGCAATAGATTGACTTTAGTTCTATCTTGTCAAACCTACAAAATGCCTGCAGCTCATTTAGCATCTAATCGTGTATATTCTTCCATTTTTTTACTCCTCTTTTATTTCTGAACACCAGCCCATTAATGTTTCCTTTGCTTGGGGAACACTTAAAAGGAAATAAAGTCATAAATCAGTTTCAGACACAAAATCACACATACATTTCTCCTTTAGTTTCTGAATTTAGAAATTTCCCTCAAATTTGTTTAAACATAACATGGTATGAATTCACAAATCCCTTAATACTCTTTTTCAGTTCTGTGAAAATGAAAATTAAATTTTCCAAATGTTTTCTTAATTCCCAATGATGTTTCTCCAACTCCAGTCCCTGATAACACAGTGGATTAATCTCACCTCTAAAATCACTAGCAGGTATTATTAGGCAGCATTGGTCTCTTGATCCTGGCCCTATTCTTTGCCAGGATTTAGTTTCTTCAGAAACCAACTGATAAATGCTTTCAATTTCTAATTCTTCTTAGGATATTCTTCTGAACAGCATGCTCAACAGAAAGATGGCTTCTAACATTACAAAAAATTGTATTATACTTCTGTATTTGATATACCTTACTAATTTATTAAAAATAATTATTATATATACATATTCTTTCTTTTTTTTTTTTTTTGAGACAGAATCTCACTATGTCACCCTCGGTAGAGTGCTATGGTGTCATAGCTCACAGCAACTTTAAATTCTTGGACTCAAGCAATCCTCTTGCCTCAGCCTCCCAAGTAGCTGACTACAGGTGCCCGCCACAACACCTTGACTGTCTTTAGAGACCAGGTCTCACTCTAGCTCAGGCAGGTCTCGAACCCTGAACTCAGGCAATCCACCTGCTTTGGCTTCCCAGAGTGCTAAGATTACAGGCATAAGAGAATTATTATATCATAATTTATCATTACTTATTTTTCAGAACCATGACTCATATGATTAACCATTTTAGTAATAGGAAAAACTATGTTAGTATAGAGGGTTTTACTGCTAATGTTCTTTGTTACCTCTTCCTGTTGGTGTGCCTGAGTCAAAATTCTAGAATATGTAAAATTTGATATTTCAACACAAAACCATGCTCAACATACGCTATTAACAATAACCACAAACAACAACAAGAACAAATGGTTGTGGAGTTTTTAAGATTCCAGGGACAGTTCTTGCAATGGGCCACTTTATGGGGTTTTTCCACCCCTCCACTTCTTCTGCCTCTTAAGCTAAGGGTACAGACAAAGAAACTAGTTCAAATATTTGGATCTTTTTTTTTTTTTTTGCAAGTTAAGCCTAGAGATATAGGATTCAAATATTTCTAAAGTGTATTTTATGAAAAGGAAATTGTAATCAAAAAGGTAATAGTAATATATGACAGCACTGACATGGTCATTCAGAACCAGTATCTTTGTTTAAAAACATATTGAAAATGGAAGGTAAACAGAAATACATTTTTTAGCTATAAACTCTGCCTCCCTTTTTCACTGATATTCTATTTTAACTAGTTAAAATTACATGACTGTTGAGTCAGACTGTCACTCTAATTTCGAGTTTAAAGGAAACATCTTTTAAATAGAATATTGACCCAGAGACTGCCCTTAGAAGTTGGCTTATTGCACCTGCACTCTGTTGGTGAAATGGCATATTTGCAATCCCCATAACAGCCATTTTAACCATGTCACAGATTATTCAAATATACAACTCTAGGTGGCAACAAGAATAGGCACTTGAGCTCAGTCACAAGGGGTCTGTGGCAGAAATCCTAGGACAAGTGGTAGGAACCTGTCAATGGGGGCAACTGAGGCTGCTCAAATGACACCAAGTTTAGACTGGGCAGCTCCATTGGCTTTCTGACTGCCTATGGGGAAAGCCTCTGTTGAAACTTTTGAGGTTACTGGGGAATCCTTGGACAAACAAACTGCCTGCTTTGGGCGGGGGGGAGAACTTACCCCAAATCCTAACAGCTATTTGTCTCAAAACGTAGCTGGAGTAAAAGAACTTCAAGCAAAAATGGATAGATTGGCATTTACATTTTTATTTCCACCTTTGATTATGCATAGGGAACATCCCTCACACCCCAGTATATTCTGTTTGTCCTCCCAAGCTTTCTGGTAGACGTAGTGACTACATTCAATGAAGGGAGTTATGGGAAACCATATTGGCACTGGGCTGAAAGCAGGATATTTCATCCCGTGAATTTGGGGAAAGAACACAGGTAATAACGGGCAGTATAAGAGAGAAGACCAAATACGAAAACCTGTGTGAGGCAATGCCCTTCCTGGGTCCTTGACGAAATCAGGCATGGAACCCAGGTAGTGTTTAAGAACTGACATGAGTTTGCCTGCAAACGGGCCGAATCTCTGAAAAGGATCAATGAAATGATTGACAGAGAACATGGTAAATGAAAGGAAAAGCGATGTACAGTGCTGCTCAACCCAAGAAGAACGCGAGAAGATAAGTTTCTCCTCCAAATCCAAACAGAGACTCTTTCTAAATATTCAGTACTGAAGCAGGTGTTCTGACATTGCGATGAGCACAGACCCATTCTGATAACTGGAAAGGACTACAGAAAAAGAGGGAAGATTTGAGACTACTCCACAAGCTCCTGCTCCAAAAACAGAAAATAATCAGGTGAAGGTAGGAGGCGGAAAGGTAAAAGAACAACTCAAATTATTTTATATTTAGAATCCTCTTCACCGACTAAGCGAATCTAGCATTGAAATAGTCAATCATCTTGAAGAGTCTAGACTCTAGAGCCTGAACGCCTCCTTTGTCTGCCCAGTTAACACCGCTCCTCCAATCTCCAGCACTCGGCCGATTACCATTGCCTCCCGGGCTGGCGGTCCTTTTCTATTGCTGAACGCGGTAGGGTTATCCCCTTCTTCCTTCTGTACCGCAAACCCCCTTCATCAATCAACCGAGCGGAAAGCACCGCGCCGCATGGCCAAAGCTAATAATAGCCGGGCTGCTTACCTTCCCTGGACCGAGTCAGCGCATGTCCCGGGCCCCGCTGCCCCGGGCCGCAGTCCCGCCGCGCCGGGCAGTGTGCGTGGTCAGCTCGCGCGGGCCCCCGCCCCACCTGCAGCTGCAGCTGCCGCTCCCGCCGCCGAGCTCCGGCCGCATGAAGTCATCCCCCGCCCCGGGCCGGATCACCGCATTCCGCGCCAAGCGCGGGGGGAGCAGGGCTGCAGAGAGGGGCGCCTGGAAACTGCGCCAGACGATTCTTCCCCACAGGGTTGCAGGTTTATATTCTATTTTATGTTTTTACAGATGCAGTGTCAGTGGATTGCGGACGGAGAGAGAAGCGTGAGAGGGACTTTCTCTGCATAGCGTCCTTCCTCCAAGGGCTCCCCTATCATTCTGGCTGCTTGGACAGCTCCATTCTACTGTGCGGGTTTCCCACCCTCTTCGTCTTCCTTATCAGCATTGTTCATTTCGCTGAATTGGAGAACTGGGATTGTCTTTAAACACTCTGAAAATACTTGAAATTGGCAATCAGTCTTTCTAAGCCTTTGTAGCACGCTCCACCTTCCCCGCGGCGCGCGCACACACACATACACAGCCAAACCAGTCACAACTGGGAAAGCTGGGACCTTTCACCTCTCTCCTACGTAACAGAATGGGAATCTCCCAAAGGAGTGGAGGAGTGGGGCCCACCAGAGAAAGCGCTCAAGGAAACGGAGCAGGGTTGTCCCAAGATTTTGCTACTGTTTAGTGGTGTACTTGTAGACGGATGTTCCCTCCAGCACCCCTTCCTCCCATTTCCTCTCCTCTTTCGTGACCTCTACCCTCCCTACAACCTAATTGGATAGACTGCTCTGGTGACAGCTATTAACATTTGGAAATTAAGAAGCAGGATCCACATTAACAGATGGCTCTATCTCTTTCCCTAAGAATTTATTAGAATTTGCATGGGAATGAGATAAGCGTATTAGCGTTTTCTTTAACTCTTTAAATTCACACCAGCTATTAACTAGGTTCTCTTCTCCCTCTCTCTCCCTATCCCTCTCTCTATTCCTTTCTCTCTCTCTCCTCCTTTTCATTTGCTTTTCCCAATTTCTGACCATATCAGCAGTTTGCTGGTTGAATGTTAAAAGAAAAATGGGCCTAGAATTTGCTCTCTTGGCAGCTGAGCCAGGGTTTCTTGCCAATTATTGAGGCACTTCCAAGTAGGGAGGTTCCTTGTCACTAGGATTCTGTGGAGATGGAGTTTCCTCATTTGACATGCTTGGCTCTCGGAATTGCCCATCCCTGGGCCAGCTTTACACTGTGCCTTTGTCCAGCAACCTGCGCAGATCCACAGAGCCAGGGAAGCACCTTTGCTCAGAGGTATTGCCATCCTTCTGTTTATTAATTCCCAAATTGGCAGTTAATGTTACCACAGAGAAGAGCATTCTTAATCCAAATCAAAGAGGTATAGACTAGAATTCAGGAGAGTGGTATTTGTATAGGAAAATTACGTTTTTAGTTTTGCTAACTTCTAACGGAAATTTAGCATTTAGCATGTTCTTCAAATATGAATGGAAGCAACATACCGTAAGAATGTTAGGAGTGCCTGTGACTTCGTTACCAGTAGAAACTGCACATAATTCTCTATTGCAGTCTTTATAGAGATCTCAAAACATTACTAATCATATGTTAAAATCAAATTATCATTACAATTTTGTTTTATTTAATAGACTATTTTTGAATGATGTTGATTTAAAGAAAATTTGAGGAAATAATACAGAGAGTTCCTATATATCCCACTCCCAGTTTTTTATGTTAACATCTTATATTATCATGAAATCCTGGTTAAAATTAATGAACCAATATTGATATAATTTACTTCAGTTTATACTTTATTTATATTTCCCTATTTTTTACGTATGTCCTTAATTTCGTTTCAGGCTCTCAACTGAGATCCCACATTACATTTAATTTCACATTCCCTTTAGGTGTTTCTTGACTGTGATATTTCTCAGATTTTTATTTTTGATATCATTAACAGTTTTGAGGAGTGGTGGTCAAGTATTTTGTAGGATGCCCCAGTAATTCTAATTTGTGTGATACTTTTCTCATGATAATGAGGCCCAATGGAGAGAAAGAGCACCCAAACACCACGTTTATAAGAGAAAGGGCTTTATTCATCAGCTGGGAGTTTGCGGCATAGATTTCCAAATGGCCGCGCTCCCCGACTGGCTTGGTCTTTCTCCTTTTATTGACAGTTAAAAAGTTCCACCCCACAGGTACCCTTCCCATTGGCCAGTTTGAATCAAGTGGGAGATGCTAGTCCAGCCCCTACAGAACTAAAGGATTTCATGGAACTTGGAAATTTCCAGGTTACAAATTCCTAAAAGCTAAATCACCATGGAAAGGACCCTGCAGGTGTAACCTTGTGATCTCCTTGAGAAGACCTGTTCGCCCAGACCTCACCCTTCTCGGGTATCCTCTCTTAATAAGGGTAAGGCTGTAAGTAACTGGTGGGACAAACACAGAGTAAAGTGCCATTTTCAACGCATCCTTTTAAGGTTACACACTATCAATGTGATGTATGACTGTTGATGTTGACCTTGATCACTTGGCAAGGCAGTATTTAACACGTTTTTCTCCTACCAAGTTATTGTCCATCCCTCCCATGATGTTACAGAAAGAAGTCACTACATGAATCCCAGACCCAAGGAGTGGGGAGTTAAGGAGTAGAGAAGTCAAGCTTCACCTGCTTAAGGACAGAGTATGTATATAAGTATTTGGAATTCTTCTGCATAGGAGATCTCTTTTCCTTTAAATGTTCACTTATTTATGTCACATATCATGGTTATTTATTTTGTACTTTAGGTAATAATTAATTACTACTCTATTTTTTTTTTCTGCTTTGCCCATGGGGAGCTCCTTCAATACCCTATGGGGTATTCTTTCACATACCCTCTTTGATGAGGTATGTGTGTGTTTTAATAATTCATTACTTTCTGATATTACAAGATGCTCCACACTTTTTTTTGTACCCTTCCTCACCCATTTCTAGAATCAACTATTTCTTCATGGAACCGTAGTTCCTTTTATGGGAGAATGATAAAAGAAACCAAGATCTGAGCTCTAAACATAGTGTTGCTAATGGCGGTGTGGTTTTATTAGGCCTTCTCAACTGAGAAAATGAAAAAATATGTGTGTATACTCACCTGGGTATATATACATATCTAGAAATGTTTCTGTATACACAAGTATAATTGCCTATATCTATAGTAAGCTAATATGAGTACCTCCTGCTGTCTCCAACTTTAACCCTCCTCTCATCGCTTGTCTCTATATTCCACTCCAGTAGTGAGAAACATGGCTCCCAAAACTCATTGTTTACTTAATTTTTTGATTCCAGTGTGCATGTTTATCATATCAAAATGGTTAAGCCATTCCTCAATATCATAATTTTTTAAGTACTAATAATTTTTAAGCACATAATTTTTTAAGTGTTAATAGAATCCTCCTATAATTTAGTTAATGAATTTCAATGCCATATATTTATATAACATGAATTTTGTTTTAAATATTTTGGTAAACTGTATTTTAAAACTGGCAGTTAGGCATTTGGGCAGTTATATATGTTATATTTTGTACATTTAAACATATTCTTTTGAGAATAATTACATAGGTTGCTCCAGATTGTCAAAGAGGCTCATGACAAAAATAAGGTTAGGATGCCAACTGTAGATGATTATTGTGAAGTTCTAAGGAGAGGATGTGAAATGGCTGGTGCAGAACTTCAGGAGAGTTCCGCACCAGCGGAAGAGATTCCTGCCTTATTGGGCGGGCTCCCATCTCCCTCGAAAACTTGAAATACCTTGAAAGAGGGAACAGGCTCAGCCTTAATAATTTATAATTTCGTTAAAAGATTTGCTAGGTATCAGGTGTTAGAGATAAAGGGCCATATAAAGTAAAGGGTGAGGGGATGAGAAGGGGAAGGAAAACCACCCTGGGATGAGTCTGAAGGTTAGAGGCTTGGTCTGGGAACAGACTTGGGTTTGGATCCTTACTCTCAGCAGCCCGTCTTCCTTCTGAAGTGAAAACAGTGGCCATTATGACATACACCAATATGTCAGATAATTTAATTAGTATAATTGAAGTATAATAGAATAATCATGAAAGATATCATTATTTTTTGCTCTATAACTTTTCATTGCACAATCTTCTTTATTCTTATTTATTTTAATTTATTTTTTTGATTCAGAGTCTCACTCTGCTTCCCTGAGCAGGATTTCCATGGTATGCTGTGGCGTCATAGCTCACAGCAACCTCATTCTCTTGAACTCAGGTGATCCTCTTGCCTCAGCCTCCCCTCCAGTAGCAGGGACTACAAGTGTATGTCACAACTACCAGGCTAGTTTTTCTGTTTTTACTAGAGATAGGTTCTTGTTCTTGCTCAGACTGGTCTCCAGCTCCTGAGCTCAGGCAATCCACCTGCCTCAGCCTTCCTCAGGGTGCTAGTATAACAGGTATGAGCCACCACTTCCTGCCTGGACAATCTTTAAAAACTGAACTTTGGATTTTGACACTGAGTTCTACAAGGCTTCCTTTCCGATGTTTTCCAATTAAGAGATTAAATAACCTAATGGTATCAACAGTGTCAGCAAGGGGAAATGTGAACCAGAGTCAGAGACCCAGTGTATCTGGAGCTGTCAGCGTTTAGAACCACTCTTTTGGGTTAAGGGAGTCCTTCCAGAAGGGACTCATTTATATGCAAATGCACTATCAGGAGGGGGTAACCGAATATCTCATTCATAGCTATTAACAATTTGGCAGAGATTAGCTTCTCAGATTTATTATTGAGAGTTGTCAGGGTGATTTGGCCCCAGCATCTGTCACACATTGACTGCTAGGTCTGCTCTCATCACTCCATAGTGTCTGCCTGAAGATGAGGACTTGGTATACCAGGAAGGAATTGGGCACTTAGTGTATAGCAATCAATACTGTTTTAGGTACATTATAGACTTATGAGAAAAGAATAGGAGGAGGATGTTCATAGTAATTATACTTTCTTTTGGTGGTGACTGCTAGGCTTAGGTTGGTTAATTGTGCTCTACAGAAGTCTTTTTTTTTTTTTTTT